>NC_080185.1:68927430-69244433 GCF_950295315.1 Erinaceus europaeus | reverse complement strand
TTCTCAAAGTAAAATAAATTCTTAAATAGCTTGGTTATAACAATAATTAGATTTTGCCTTCTTAAACTCTAAGACAGCAAGGAACATTCCCAATTCTCTATAAAATGTATATTTTTCCCAGTCCTGAAACCTCTGGATCGTAGCTCATTTTCCTTCATGCTTCTCTCAATCCATACCATTTGATTATTCATCTGCTGATCTTAACCAAATCAGTGTGATCAGTACTACCTCGACATGTTTCACTTCAGATTGTGTCCAGAGATACTGGGAGTGGGATGTCAACCATTCTGCTCTATTACTCTGGTGAGACCTTTCCTAGATCATATGACTTCTTAATTCCATTTCAGGTGGCATACTTCCTAACAAAGCCACAGAAACTAGATATAGACTAGGGCCCATAAGACAATGCACATGTGCACATTTATCCATAAGTAAGGGGGAAATGTATACCTTAAGGTAAAAGTGCACTATAGTCTTCAGTGACTCAATAAGTGCAGCAAGCAAGCAAGTAGAAAGACCTAAAAAAGACAACATGAAGTACTTAATCAAATAGTTTATACTTAAATCTAAATACCCTCCTTACCTCCTTCCTCATTCACTTCCCTCAATCACCCTAAGGCTAACCTTGTCAGACAAAGTAAGAACTACAAAGGTTGAATAAGGTCAAGAGACCAGCACATTTTAATAATGGCCCTTTTGGTCACTACAAGGCCACCCCATCATCCTGGGTCCTAGTTGGGGAATCCTGGGTCTCCCAAATAGATATGATGGGCTTACACCTCTAACAGATCCCTTTCTTCACCATATCTGGCCATATCCACCAGAAAGAACATCATAAACCCTCTTGTGGGCCTCTACAGGACCTTGATCTCTTTGTGGACCAACAATGGTAGATACTGATCCACTCTTCTAAGGAAGACTGGGTCAACATATTCTGCCATTAAAGGAAGATGGTTCCTGAAATGAGTGCAGCCTAGACTGTTCCTAGCAATGACCATGGAATGTGAGCTCAGACCTGCAGGGATACAGAGGATATACGTGCTGAATATGGGCTCCAGATAACATCAATAGGGTTTACAGTTAACACTATTTATATAATTTTCCCTTATTTGGGAGCTACTCTGTTCCTTGATCCAGTTTTGTAGTACTATTTCCAACTCTGACACCACCTCCTCAGACAATAATTTTAGCCCAGCTGGATGATAGTTGGTGGGTTCTGGCAAATAATTTTTGTTCTATTCTCTTAAAGAAACTTGGTGGGACTTTAATGGGTATCACATTAAATTTGTATATGGCTCTGGGTAGAATACTCATTTTGATGGTATTAATTCTTCCAGTCCATGAGCATGGAATATCTTTCCATTTCTTGGTATCACTTTCTATTTCTTTGAATAGCGACTCAGTTTTTAATACAAGTCTTTCACTTCTTTGGTTAGCTTTATTCCTAGGTATTTTATAGATTTTGCTGTGACAGTGAATAGCAGTGATCTCTAGACATCCTCTTCTTCGCAATAGTGTTTACATAATGAAGTGCCACTGATTTTTGTACATTGATTTTGTAGTCTGACACTTTGATATATTGTCTAATGATTCCCAGTAGTTTTCTGCTGAATTCTTTTTTTTCTATATATAATATCATATTATCTGCAAAGAGTGAGAGTTTGACTTCTTCCCTTCCAATCTATATTTCTTTGATTCATTTATCTTGCTTGATTGTTATGGCAAGAACTTCCAGTACAATGTTCAAGAGTAGTGGTGATAACGGAAAGCCCTGTCTTTTCTCCTATCTGAAGTGGATTGCTTTCAGCTTCAGTCCATTGAGTATGATGTTGACTGTAGGTTTTCTGAATATGGACTCCACTATCTTGAGGAATTTGCCATTTATTCCCATTTTTGTAGTGTTTTGAGTGTGAATGGGTGTTGGATTTTGTCCTAGGCTTTCTATGCATCTATTGAAATAATCATGTGGGTTTTGGTGTTGCTTTTATCGATGTGGTGAATCACATTGATTGACTTGCATATACTGAACCAGCCTTGTATTCCTGGAATGAATCCCACTTGGTCGTGATGGACAATCTTTTTGATATACTGCGGTACCCGGTTGGCTAGGAGGTTGTTCAATATTTTAGCACCTATGTTCATCAGAGATATTGGTCTGTAATTTTCCTTTTTTGTTGTGTCCCTATCTGCTTTTGGTATCAGAATGATTCTGGCTTCATATAAGGTAGAAAGGATTGTACCTGTTCCTTCGAATTTTTGGAAGAGCTCTAAAAGTATAGGTATTAACTGTGTCCTCAAGGATTTGTAAAATTCATTTGTAAAGCCTGGACTTTTGTTATTGGGAAGATTCTTAATAACTGTTTTGATATCTTTGTGAGCAGTACATTTAGATTTTGCAGTTCTTCCTGGTTCATTTTTGGCAGGGTATACGTTTCTACGAATTCTTCTGTTTCTTCCATATTCTCTAGCTTGGTGGCAGATAATTGTTCATAGAAGCTTCACATGTTTTTTATTATTATTATTTCTGTGGTATTTGTTGTGATATCTCCACTATCATTTACAATTCTATTTATTTGAGTCTCCCCTTTTTTTCTTTTTTTTTTGATTCTGGCTAGGATTTTGTCAATTTTGTTTAATATTTCAAAGAACCAACATTTGGCTTCATTGATTTTTTTGTATGGATCTCTTATTTTGGATGTTGTTTACTTCCTATCTAATTTTAGTGATTTCATTCCTTCTAGCTGTTTTGTGGTTCCATTGTTCTTCTTCTTCTAGAGTCACCAAAGCCACCGGGCGTTTGTTTTTCTTCTTCTAGAGTCACGAAAGCCGCCGGGCGTTCTTCTTCTTCTAAGTCTTTAAGGTATGCAGTGAGGTCGTTTAATTGAGATTTTTCTTGTTCTCTAATATGTCCTTGTATGGCTATGAGTTTCCCTCTAAGTACTGTCTTAGCTGTGTCCAAATATTTTGGTAGCTTGTGTCTTCATTTTCATTTGTTTCTAGTAAACTTTGTATTTCTTGCTTGACTTCCTTTTTGACACAGTGGTTATTAAGCTATATGTTGTTGAGTTTCCAAATTTTGTGACTTTTACTGATTTATGTTTGTTATTGAGTGTTAGCTTTACTCCACTGTGGTCTGAGAAGTTGGTTGGGATGATTTCAATGCTCTTGAATTTGTTGATACTCTCTTTGTGGCCTAACATGTGGTCTATCCTTGAGGATGGGTTGTGTGGATTTGAAAAGGATGTGTATTCCAGTTTCTTGGGGTGAAGAACTCTGAAGATGTCCAGGAGGTCTATTGTTGTATGCTTTACATTGGGTTCTAGTTCTCCCCCGCCAAGAGAATTAGATCAGTCCTGTTAATTTCGCGGGCCCGCTTGGCCCCTCCCCTAGGAAACCCGCCAGAGTTCCAGAGTGACAAAGTTCCTGGGTTCCTGAGTTTGAGAGTTTGAGAGAGTGCTTGTGCCGCCGCAAAGAGACAGCAGAGTTCTGTTTGGTGATTAGTTTGTCTTAGTTTATGAATCGTTGTTCCTGAATAAAGAAATACAGCTTCCCTGCCCAGCCGTTGTCTCCGCGTCTCTGTTACCCGCCCGTGAAGCTAGCCCGCCCGGCAAGAGCCTCTGAATTTTAACAACAAATGGCGCCCAACCTGGGGCTCGAACCCACGACCCTGAGATTAAGAGTCTCATGCTCTACCGACTGAGCTAGCCGGGCCTGACCTGCGCATCTGTCAGATAAGTAAAGACAATTTGGCTACCTATACACTATGGCCTTCTCTTCTGCTTGTGAAGAGATCTCCAAAGGCCTCTGCTCTTTCTTCACGAGGCTGTTTTGCTGTTTCTGGAACATTTATCTCTGGACCACTCTGTGGTTTCCACTCGCTCGGGCAAACTCAGAACAGCCAGCGGGAAGAGCCAGCGGGAGGGAGGTGAGGCATGGAGCTGCCGTTTCCACCTGGTTAAACAGCCAGCCAGCCAGCTGCACCCAGACAACCCCGCGCACCGCGCCAGCAGCCCCACAGCCCCGCAGCCCCGCAGACCGCAGGAGGCCGACGCCAGCACACAAGAGCCCCAGGAGCCCGATGCCAACATGCTGGAGCCCAATGCCAACACGCTGGAGCCCGAGGCCAACACGCAAGAGCCCGAGGCCAGCCCACAGGAGCCGGCTCTCCACCGCATGGCGCAGGGCATTGGACGCGTGATCCCTCCACGCTGCTCGGCAACTGCGAGCAGGGCAGCAGACATGGCAGGGCCATGGGGCAGGGCCGCGGCAGCCTATCATGGCCGCCACCCCTGGGCACCTAGGCCCACACCTTCTACAAAACTGGCTGGCAAGAGCCTACGAATTTTAACAACAAATGGCGCCCACGTGGACCTGACCTGCGCATCTCTCAGATAAGTAAAGACAATTTGGCTACCTATGTACTATGGCCTTCTCTTCTGCTTGTGAAGAGATCTCCAAAGGCCTCTGCTCTTTCTTCACGAGACTGTTTTGCTGTTTCTGGAACATTTATCTCTGGACCACTCTGTGGTTTCCACTCACTCAGGCAAACTCAGAACAGCCAGCGGGAAGAGCCAGCGGGAGGGAGGCGAGGCATGGAGCTGCCGTTTCCACCTGGTTAAACAGCCAGCCAGCCAGCTGTGCCCAGACAACCCCGCGCACCGTGCCCGCAGCCCTGCAGCCCGCAGGAGGCCGACGCCAGCACACAAGAGCCCCAGGAGCCCGATGCCAACATGCTGGAGCCCGATGCCAACACGCTGGAGCCCAAGGCCAACACGCAAGAGCCTGAGGCCAGCCCACAGGAGCCGGCTCTCCACCGCGTGGCGCAGGGCACTGGACGCGTGATCCCTCCATGCTGCTCGGCCACTGCGAACAGGGCAGCAGACATGGCAGGGCCATGGGGCAGGGCCGCAGCGGCCTATCATGGCCGCCACCCCTGGGCACCTAGGCCCACGCCTTCTACAAAACTGGCCTGCCTGCCCTCTTGCTATAAATTCTGGAACCATTCCGGGCCTCCCAGACCCCCGGGCTCCCTGCCGAAACTGGGCACACGAGATCTCCAGCCGCCTGTACGGTCTGAAGGCAGACAAGCTGGAGTACGCAGAGATTTGTGCAGAGATCGCAACCTGCAATTCCTAGAAGTGAAGCTGCGCGAGAAGCCACCTCCGGATGGTGAAAACCCCCCCCAACAACTAAGACAGTACAGATTTAAATTCGTGTTTAAAATGACATGTCTTCGTAACAAAGGTTTCTCTCCTCGTGTATTAATGACCATGTTTATGTGTGTGTTTAAAGTTTGGTAAACAGTAACTTTAAGGCTAAATTCTTACTAGACAAAGTTAAATGAAAAAGGTTTTCAACGTAATTCTCATAAAGATAAAATTAACTTACATTTAAAGTCTGAGGTAAAAATTAGTTAACAATCAATATATTTTAACTAAGTTGGTCTAAACAAAAGGTTAAATAGACTTGTTGATATGTAAATCTCTCCACTACCTTCTCTATTAGAAATGGTAGATCGCACAATGGCTATGCTAATTATTCTCATGCCTGAAGTTTCCTCTCCGGCCCACACCTAGGGTGTGTCTCCATCTTGAATGGGTGCAACAAAAGGTTAAAAGACGTTGTTGATATGTAAAAGTCTCAAATTCCTTCTCTATTAGAAACGTTGGATCGTGCAGTAGATATGCTAATAACAAGTTTTGTTTCATAGTAAGTAAATTGCAGCCAGCTGCCTTTGGGACTCTAGGCCGTTCCCCGCCCCCATGCAAATGCCCGTCGAAAAAAGTACGCCCCCCAGAGGCAAGAAATGTTTTTTTTAAGCTGATAAAGTTTAGCCCACAGAGGCAGATATGGCCCCCTCAGGTCTTCCCTTGGCAACACGCTGGTTCTTGTTATTTGCTTGCATGTTTCTCCATGTTTGTGCCAGTTTCTTTTTTAAAAATGCCTGTATGATATATGTTTCTGTTCACCCCACACCCTTGATACTGTAGCCATTTAGTTAAAAGAAAAGGGGGAATTGTTGTATGCTTTACATTGGGTTCTAGTTCTCCCCCGCCAAGAAAATTAGATCAGTCCTGTTAATTTCGCGGGCCTGCTTGGCCCTGCCCCTAGGAAACCTGCCAGAGTTCCAGAGTGACAGAGTTCCTGGGTTCCTGAGTTTGAGAGAGTGCTTGTGCCGCCGCAAAGAGACAGCAGAGTTCTGTTTGGTGATTAGTTTGTCTTAGTTTATGAATCGTTGTTCCTGAATAAAGAAATACAGCTTCCCTGCCCAGCCGTTGTCTCCGCGTCTCTGTTACCCGCCCATGAAGCTAGCCCGCCCAGCAAGAGCCTCCGAATTTTAACAACAGTCTAGTATATCCATCTCTTTATTTAATTCTCTTGTTTCTTTGTTGATTCTCTGCTTAGTTGATCTAAGTGTGAGAGTGGGGTGTTGAAGTCTCTTACTGTTACTGTGTTACTATTGATGTATTTCCATAGTTCCTTCAATAGGTGTTTGATGTCCCTTATTGGGTGCATAGATGTTAATAATTGTTCAATTTTCTTGCTTGATTTATCCTCTGATCATTACGTAATGGTCTTGCCTATCTTTATTACTTTATTTAATTTAAAGTCTTAATTTAATTAATTTGTATTAAAGTCCATTATGTCAGAAATGAGAATGGCTATTCATGCCTTTTTTGTGGTGCTTTAGCCTGTATGATAGTTTTCCACCCTTTCGCTTTAAGTCTGTGTTTGTCTTATTGGGTCAGGTCGGATTCTTGCAAGCAGCATATGGTTGGGCTGTGTTTTCTGATCCATCCTTATACTCTGTGCCTTTTAATGGGTGAATTTAAGCCATTGACATTTTTTAAATTTCTTTAGACAATTATTGATATCATGGATTTATGCTATTTCAGTGCCATTATTCAACAATTTTTTATTTGCTCTGATATATGACAAGCATTTTGGTGATGTTCTTGTTTATAGGAGGTTTTTTAGTGCTGGGCTAGCTTCACAGGAGGGAAAGAGAGACGACAAGGGACTCATGTCTGAGTGGTACACAGTTCAGTCTTTATTCATGTGGAACACAGCACAATCTAAGCTATCTCTAATCACAATCCTGTCCTTATATATCCTGAGGCAGAAGTGTCAGGTCTGAAGAGGATGTACATAGGATAGGGGGTGGGGAGAAGGAAAAAGCGCACAAACCAATGAGGATTAAACCAATGCCCTGGAGGCAGGGTGGTGCTTAGTTAACAGTGGTTATGTAAATAGAATACAGTGTTAAACAGGGGGATTAAACCATTTAAACAGAAGGGGTTTTAGAAGCAGAATTAGAAGCATACAAACATTTTAGAACCTATTTCAGGGCAGGCTTTGGTGATGGCTGCCTCCTTTAACTCTTGCTTATATGAGAAGGTTTTTTATCCCTCCACCTATTCTGAACAAAAGTCTAGCAGGATATACTATACTTGGTTGAAACCCTTTTTCACTGAGGGCTAGATAGATATCTTACCATTCTCCTCTGGCTTTTGGAGTTTGAGTGGAGAAATATGCTGATAGTCTTCTGGGTTTTTCACCTCTATGTGACTTTTTTTTCCTCTTGAAGCCTTTGGGATCCTTTCTTTATCCTTACTTTATTTCATTGTAACTATGATGAGTCTTGGTGTCTTCAGGTATGGGTTGATCCTATTTGGGGCTCTCTGGCCCTCTTGACTCTTAATGTTTTTTTCTGTTGATTAGGGCTGGGAAGTGTTCTTCTATTATTACTCTGGAATTCTTTATTTTCCTTCCTCTCTTTCTTCCTCTGGTAGGCCATTTATATGAAGGTTACTTCTTTTGAGATCACCCCCATATGTCTCTGTTGTTGTTTTTAGTGTCTCTCAATGTCTTTTTTTTCTTTTTTTAGCTCTTTTCACCTCCTTTGTTTTCTACAGCTCATCCTCTGTCTGGCTAATTCTATTTTCTGCTTCTGTTAATCTGCTTTCCCTTCCCTCAGCTTCCCTTTTCAGTTAAGATATATTTTTTATATATGCTCAGTTACAGCATTAGCTTGTTTTGATAGTTGTTCAGTTAACTCGGCTATTCAGCTTTCAGTTCTCTAATTACCTGGAGGTAGCTAGTATTTTCCTTGATGGTCTCATTTGTTGTTTCCCTATTTCTGATAGCCTTTTCCTCATTTATATGATTAATAAGTCAATTAATGTTTGGATATTTTTCTTATTTATAGTAGCTTCTGGCATACTTGGGATTTTTTCCTGGGCTTCTGTCCTGATTCATTGCTTTAGTTGATTTTTTGCTTTCAATTTGACCATCTTTTTTTACTCATGTCTTTTGTATTTTTGTGCCTTGGTTATTTACATTCAGTAGTAATGTAGAATCCAGTAGAATTCAGTAGTAATCCAGAAGTTGACTAATAAGAAAGAGTTCTGTCCCTCTTGAGAAGAGAAATAAATAAATAAATAAACAAATACCTCCTTCTGATGATTCCCTAATGATCTTGGAATCTTGGGAATGAAGTTGTCTCTGCAGCAAGTTCCCTTTATCTGTAACTTGTTCCCTTACCCCTCCAAAATGAGGGGTTTGGGGTGGGGGATGATACAAAGGAGAATTATAACTCACATGGATCTGGTATGTTTGTTGTCCTTTCTGTAGCCTATTTCAGCCTATCTGTGATCTGTGGCTTCTTCTTCAGTTCTGCTTTGATCTGTCCTGTATGCTTCCCCAATCAGTGGTCTAGAAATCCTGCCGTCACTCTATATTCCCAGGATTTAAGCAGCTGCTTTGCAGAGAGAAAGTCAGGCATTGTCATCACACCTCCATCTTGACTCTGCCCCCCGACCAGAGTTTGGTGTCATAATCCCTTCCATTCAAAATTTCAGTCATTCTCCTGAGGTCACAGATATGGATTGACTTTATATCTATAACTATGTATCTCTCTCTCTCTCTCTCTCTCTCTCTCTCTCTCTATATATATATATATATATATATATATATATATATATATATATTGCCCATTTTTCTATGCTCTTGCCTTCACTTCCTTTCTAATTTACATGTACACCTATTACTACTTCTGAGTGTTCTTAATTTTTATCTCTTCTCTCTCAGAGAAGGGAAATAGTAGTTGGCTTCCTATGGTGTTTTCCACATTCACTTTCCTTTCACTGGTGGTATAAATACAAAAATTTTTTGGTGTATTGCACCAAAAGAAAGGACTCAAGGGTGGATGGGTTTTCATGTCCTGGTGCATGATGTTAAAGAACCTTACCTGGGGGTGACGGTGTTTTGCAGAAAACTGAAAAACTGTACACATGTACTAGTAATTGTATTTACTGTAAAGCATTAGTCTCCCTTAAAATAAAACTTAAAAAAATATTGCTGGTTACAAACACTTTGGGTCCTTATGGAATGGGGACTCAAAGCCCTTTGGTCTTCTTCCCCTATTATTTACCCTTCTGAGAATATAAGCCAGAGTACTTTTTTGGAGTGCAGAAGGTGAGAGTTTTGGCTTTTGTAATTACTTATCCACTGGACATGGATGTTGGTATGTCAATCCACATCCCTAACCTTTTTCTAGTGGAGTAAGGCTCTGGAAAGGTGAGGATCCAGTACACATTGTTGAGGTTGTCTGCACAGGGAGGTAAGGATGGAATCATAGTAGCATTTGGAACTTGATAGCTGAAAGGTAGTAAGATGTAAAGCAGAACATAATGATTAATAAACAGGAAACAAAAGGTATGAATAGAGCAGATGAGAATATGGACCTTAAGGTGGAAAGAAACGAGGAAATCTATTTTAGGTATGTTTCTAGGAGCCTATGACTTAAGTAATCTTTGCTTTGGCTTTGTAGCTAACATGGAGGTAGACTAGAAAAGTTGTCTGGGAAGATGGTGTCAAGAGTTGAGAATAGAACTAGAAAGCCAGATTAAGGCTCTCAAAGTTGAAGAAAATATATAAATACAAATAATTGTTTACCATATTGATCTGACCTAGGGCTCATATATAGAGAAAAACTCTTAAATGATCAAATTGAAAACTTTGAACATTCAGATATAGTGAATATTTAGCTACCTCTTATTTATTAAAAACAATGACTTACGTGAGGGCAGTATGATAGCTTACAACTTTAAAGTAAATATTAGTCATTTTAGATTATTTTAAAAATGGATTAATGCCTCACTAAGTCAGATGTGTTACAATCCAGAAACTTCCATATTTACAATAGAAAAGCAAAGTTTGATAATTCTGTTTTCCTATGAATAAATTTTAAGTGATGTTTGCAAAGAAGCTTAGAAATGAAGTGCGACTTAAAATAAGGAAATAACATATAGGGACAGAAAGGGAGCACACAAAGTGAAACATGCATTCAGCATGATGTATTGCATAAAACCAAAGGACTGTGAGATAGGAAGGTGAAGGAGGGGCAGATGAGAACTACTGAGCCCTGGTACATAAGGAAACTGTACCCACATGCCGAAGACTGCATTGTAAATCATTAATCCCCTAATATTTAAAAAAGAAAAAAAAGAACTGAAGAAACAATATTTAAAGAATTTAGGGGAGAATGTCACTTTGGGCAGAAAATGATAAAGTTATATACTCTAAGGAGAGATATTATTAAAAATGAAATATATGTTTTCCCATAAAATATATAGTTATATTAGTAAACCAACCAGATTAGCAGTATTGAGGTGTTCAAATGTGATGATAAACCTTCAGAATTCAACGTAAGAGCTATTGATATGAATGTTCATGGATGTAATAAAGAGAAATATGTTTATTTTATCTTTATATCTAATTTAACGCCCAGAAAAATAATCTGAACTAAAGTAGACATGTAAATTTTCACTATAGATATTCTATGTTTATCTAACTAATACATATTTGCACAATTTTCTAATTACTTTAAGTTTATATTCTTAATTATAATTGTAATTAATTATAACACTTTGTTTTACCATCATGGGGCATTGTATGAATCAGCATCAAAGTCAAACTTAAAATGTAGGAGATGATATCTCAGAATTGTACTTTAAAATTATAAATCATAACTTATTCTAAATTATAATTATCTGTGTCACTGTCATGAGATACTATATTAAGCAATATCACATAAAATTTTAAGAGACATTTCTCTTTTGGGGCCTTCAGTAGTTTGCATTCTAGATAAACACATAACAAATTGAATAGAAGAAAATGACATAAATTAATGTACTGGATGACTATACCACTACAATGGATGTGTAAAGAATAATAAAGTCTAACATATTTACAGTAAATAATGATGCATCACACATGTTTTAGTACTACTAGTAAAATAGTGTAGCAATAAAACTATTAAGAAGGTATAAATCATAATTTAGATAAATTAGTTTTACTTCATTTTTCTTAATACATGTATCTATTACTGGTAGATTTATGTAACAATTTTTATTCATTTTTATTTTATTAATGATGTAATAATTGTTTTATGGATTACAAGTCTACAGGTGTATAGTTCTATACCAGACACGTCACCAAATTTCTATACACCAAACTCTCCAATAACCAGTTTCTCTTAAAACTTTAGAGACCGTTTGGCTACTTGTTGAAAAATCAACACATGGCTCCATTTAAGGTTAAACAAGTGAGAGATTTATTCATAAAAATCACTGTAAACATGAGGGAAGAATTCTAGTTAAGAAAATAGGCAAAAGCCCGAAGTTTGCAACTAAGCTACCCAAGAACACCACGTGATGAGATCAGGATCAATTCAGAGTTTCACCATCAGGAGAGTGAGTGAAGAAGGTATCCAATCAAGAGAGCAATCAGCTGCAGGTCCTTACCTATGTAGTCCCTGCACCCACATTCCCTTGTGACTGTGCTCAGTAGTCAGGCTAAGGTCATTCGGTTCCTATACTAATTGTCCCAAATTCCTGTTGGGGTCACAACAGCTACTCCTCTTCTTTTGCACATTTTGATGCATTTTCAATTATTTATATTACATATATGAGCAAAACCATCTGATAGCTGTCTTTCACCTTTGTATTTATTTAACTTAATTTAATCACTTTAAATTTCACACATTGCGTCCAAAGGATAAAGTATCATCTTTCTGTAATTGAAGAGTAGCATTCAAATATATATGGTATTTTTTTTTATTTAAGAAAGGATTAATTAACAAAACTATAAGGTAGGAGGGGTACAACTCCACACAATTCCCACCACCCAATCCTCATAACCCACCCCCTCCCCTGATAGCTTTCCCATTCTCTATCCCTCTGGGAGCATGAACCCAGGGTCGTTGAGGGTTGCAGAAGGTAGAAGGTCTGGCTTCTGTAATTGCTTCCCCGCTGAACATGGGCATTGACTGGTCGGTCCATACTCCCAGTATGCCTCTCTCTTTCCCTAGTAGGGTGTGTCTCTGGGGAAGCTGAGCTCCAGAACACATTGGTGGGGGCTTCAATCCAGGGAAGCCTGGCCAGCATCCTGGTGGCATCTGGAACCTGGTGATTGAAAAGAGAGTTAACATACGAAGCCAAACAAATTGTTGAGCAATCATGGATCCAAAGCTTGGAATAGTGGAGAAGAAGTGTTAGGGAGGTACTCACTGCAAACTCTAGTGTACTTCTGCTTTCAGGTATATATTTTGCAGTAGTTTATGGATACGTGTGAACATAAGCTCTCTCTCACAGAAACTGGTGTATATCTAGGTTATGGGACTTTGTTAGAAAGTGAACCACCTGAGATGAAATTAGAGTGTACTATAAAAGGAAAAGTCTCACCTGAGTAATGAAGCTGAAGGGTTGTCATTCCACTCGTGAAGTCTCTGGACACAGTCTGAGGTGAAGCATGTTGAGGTGGCAATTATTGCGTTGGTTAGGTTGTGATCGTTGGATGCAATATTATTTGGTATGGATTGGGAGACGCATACTGGAAAGTGGGCCCTATCCAAGGGTTCCAGGACTGAGGGAAGTAGGGGCTCCATAGTGGAGATGTGAGGTTCCTGCTGTCTTAGGGTTCAAAAAGACAATCGATAGTTAAGGTTATCATCACATTATTTGGTAATTGGGTTAACTTTGAAAAGTCCTTTTGTTATGGTTTGCTGTACAGTATCCAGTATCTTGTATATAGCTGTGCTATTGGATGCTTCTAATCTACTTGGTCTAGGCTTTTGAGAGAGTCTGCATATCAAATACACAGCCTATATATTAAAAAGATTCAGTTTGTGTTTTGAAAAACTTTGAGACACACAATTGATTTTACCCCTCTCATATTAATCAACTACTGATTTATATGTCTACATTTTGCTAGGAGTATACATAAACACCATTCCCACCACCAAAAGACTGTGACCCGTCCCTCCCACCCACTCCCACCCCCCACTGTCCCAGGAAGCTGCATGTCTACCCCTCACCACAGGGTTTTTACTTTGGTGCCCTACTTACAATTTGATCAGGTCCTGCTTTTAGTTTCCCTTTCAGATCTTCTTCCTCAACTTCTGTTGATGAGTGGGATAATCCTATACTCATCTTTATCTTTCTGACTTAGCTCACTTAACATAATACCTTCTAGCTCTGTCCAAGATGGGTCAGAGAAGGTGGGTTCATTGTTCTTGATAGTTGCATAGTATTCCATTGTGTATATACACCACAGCTTTCTCAGCCTCTCATCTGTTGTTGGGCACCTGGGTTGCTTCCACGTTTTAGCTATTATGAATTGTGCTGCTATGAACATAGGAGTACACACCTCTTTTTGGTTGGGTGTTATGGAGTCCTTGGGGTATAACCCCAGGAGAGGAATTACTGGATCATATGGAAGGTCCATGTCTAGCCTTCTGAGAGTTTTCCAGACTGCTCTCCACAGAGGCTGGACCAATTTACATTCCCACCAGCAATGTAAAAGGGTTCCTCTGTCCCCACAACCTCTCCAGCATTTGTTGCTGCTGTCCTTTTTGATGTATGGCATTCCTACAGGAGTGAGGTGGTATCTTAGTGTTGTCTTAATTTGCATTTTTCTGACAATCAGTGACCTAGAGCAGTTTTTCATATGTTTGTTAGCCTTTTGGATCTCCTCTGTGGTGAATGTTTTGTTCATTTCCTCTGCCCATTTTTGGATGGGGTCATTTGCTTTTTTGGTGCTGAGTTTGCTGAGGTCTTTATATATTTTGGTGATTAGTTTCTTGTCTGATGTCTGGCATGTGAAGATCTTCTCCCATTCTGTGAGGGGTCTCTCTGTTTGTTTAATAGTTTCTTTGGATGTGCAGAAGCTTTTCAATTTGATGTAGTCCCATTGGTTTGTTTCTGCTTTAGTCTTCCTGGCAATTGGGTTTGATTCATCAAAGATGTCCTTGAGGTGTAGGTGGGAAAGTGTTTTACCAATGTTTTCCTCTAAGTATTTGATTGTTAATGGATATGATATTATTTTTACTATATATATATATATGATATTATTTAACTAGTAATCTATCAATGAACACTTACATTCTTTACACAGCTTGGCTAATGTGAATAATGTGGTTATGAATATGAGAGTGTATATGTCTATTTGAATTAGTGCCTTCATGTCTTCTGGATAAATGCCCAGTTAAGTTACTGTATTGTAATATATTTGCATATGTATTTGTTTAAGTATTCCCCATTTCTTACCCAAAATGGCTACACCATGGGCACATTAGATTAAGCTCACATAGTACTAAACTCAAGGATCTGCTGCTGGTTCAAGCCTCAGGCACCCAACCTGCAAGGGGTTGCTTCACAAGTGATGAAGCAGATCTGCAGGTGTCTGTCTCTCTCCCTCTTTATTTCTTCCTGCCCTCTCAATTCCTCTCTGTCCTATCCAATATAATGAAAAATGTCCGCCAGGAGCTGTGGATTCATAGGGTGGGCACCAAGCCTCAGAAATAGCTCTGGAGGAAAAAAAAACTACACAAGATAACAGATTATTTTAATTCAAAGATAAATTAATTTTATTATACTTCATTTGGATTGAGTGGTAAAATATGACCCTTGATTTTGTCTCCTAGAATGGAGATATTTCTGGGATATTTAGTTTATTTTGATTTGCAATCACTATTTGCATACTATAAATTATATTGCTATCTTACATTTAATGTTAATGGTACTAAGTATAATTTTATGCAGATGAATTTTATTATTTTTAACAGGTACTACTACAATAGAGAAATATGACCTCAGGACCAATAGTTGGCTACATATTGGTACCATGTGTGGCCATAGGCTTCAGTTCGGTGTTGCAGTTATTGATAATAAACTTTATGTTGTGGGAGGAAGAGATGGTTTAAAAACTTTGAATACAGTGGAATGTTTAAATCCAGTTGGTAAAATATGGACAGTGATGCCTCCCATGTCAACACATAGACATGGTTTAGGTAAGAGTTTGTGTTATATACTTTCTAAACTATTTGTGTATAAATGCATCTTTTATAGCATAATTATCATTTTGTTAACGAATATTTTACTGACATAAAGTTGGTTTACAAGTCTGTATTAATTTTAGGTGAATTATTTCCCTTTCAAAATGTGTGTTGCAACACTATATTACATTCAACTCACAGTATTGGCATTTTGCCAAATACTTTGAGAATATATATTCTAAATATGAAAACATATATATATATATATGCAAATGGTGAATCAGTGAAAAATTGTTATTGTTGATGCCATTCTTATTAATCATGCCTCCTTTCATTATGATGATGATGATGCCTCCAAGACTTTACTAGTGTTTCAAATCTTCATGATTTCACTCCTCCGAGAGGACTCTACTCTATATTTTTCCTTTTGTTCAGGTGACAAGGAGATCAGTCAGTGAGGGAGAAAGGAACACACCATAGCACTGCTCCACTCACTTGGGAAGCTTTCCCTTTGCAAGTGCTCCCATGTGGTAGTGGATAGGGCTTGAACACAGGTTCTTGTGTACATATGTATGTTCTACTAGGTGAGCTATCTCCCAACTCTATCCACTATTATTTTTAAGTGTTCCAATTCTTGAAAGAATAAGCATTGTAGTAGAGCTACATTGCTGAGAAATATAAAAATTATAAATAATAAATAAATACAAATTATTTGTGTCTCAATTTATATAAAAGTGGTCATGACAATGGAGACTTTGTGTTTTTAGTTAGATGAATCATATTCCTTTCCCTAAGAGGCACACCAATATTCCAACAGAATTTTAAAATATTTACCTAAGTCAGAAATATTTATAAAAAACACTTTGGTTTATAACAACTCTGATTATGCTATAGCCAAAAGTTTCCAATAAATTATTTAAAAAATGGAATGGAAACTTTTTATAACTGGGTATTTTTTGGTTCTCTTGAATAGGTGAAGGTACATTTTTGCATGTCAGATTCCATGTGTCTTCAATGTCATACACTTTAAAACTGGTTTTAAGACCTAACTTCTTTTTTATTTTATATTTTATATTTTATATTTTTTATTTATAAAAAGTAAACATTGACTAAACCATAGGATAAGAAGAGTAAAACATCACACAATTCCCACCACCGGAACTCTGTATCCCACCCCTCCCCTGATAGCTTTTCTTTTCTTTAATTCTCTGGGAGTATGGACCCAAGAAGACCTAATTTCTTAAATAACATAAATATGGCAGAACAAGGACAGATACTATTACTCCAAATAATCTGAAAGGTATTTTGTGTCAGAGTAGTTATTGCATGATTATTCCATTTTTATCATAGTGCTTCCTACATTTTGCATAGAAAATATGAATTACAGGGAGTCGGGCTGTAGTGCAGTGGGCTAAGCACAGGTGGCGCAAGGCACAAGGACCGGCATAAGGATCCCTGTTTGAACCCCGGCTCCCTGCCTGCAGGGGAGTAGCTTCACAGGCGGTGAAGCAGGTCTGCAGGTGTCTATCTTTCTCTCCTCCTCTCTGTCTTCCCCTCCCTCTCTCCATTTCTCTCTGTCCTATCCAACAACGACAACAACAATAATAACTACAACAATAAAACAACAACGGCAACAAAAGGGAATAAATAAATAAAATAAATATAAAAAAATTTTAAAAGAGAAAATATGAATTACAGAGGCATCAGAAAAGCTTTAAAATATAAACATATGGGTGAGGATATTAAGATATTTAATTGAAATAATTTATTCAGATAATAAATCCAGTAGAAAAGCTAATCATGTAAATACTCATAGCAAGCAAATAAGTCATAACATCTACTAAAACAATGCCTAAATAAATTTCAAAATAACTAAATAGGAAACATTTTTTACCCTGTAATAGAGAACATGAATTGCAGAGTTATTCTCCACCATGCCCCCAAAATAAAATTGAATACACTACTTCCTCTAGTGTACATGAAACATTCTCAAGTACAATTCACATGCTCGGGGTCTGGGGGGCCGGGGAAGAATGCATCATCAGTGGCCAAGTGGTGGTGCAGTGTGTTAAGTGCATATGTTACAATGTGCAAGGACCTGAATTCAAGCCCCCAGTTTCCCCCTGCATAGGGGAAAGCTTAATGGCAAGTAAAACAGTGCAGCACATTTATCTCTGTTTCTTTCCCTATCTCCCCTTCCTGCTTTACTTCTCTCTGTCTCTATTCAGTAAATAAATAAAAATATTTTAATAGAGCATCAATAAGTTCAGAAGCATTGAAATGCAAAGATTGTCTATTCAGAATCCAGGTCAATTAAACTAGCTATCAGGTACAAAACGAAAGATGGAAAAACTTCATAGCATGTTCATAAGATGAGACTTATGAACATGCTATGAAATGACTATTGAACCAAGAAAGAAGGCAAAGAGGAAATTCAGTTATATCTGTAACACAAACAGAAATTAAGATACAAACTATTAGAATATATAGTACAAAGGAAAAGCAGTGCTAGAGAGAATTCTATAACTACATAGGTCCATATAGGGAAACAGGAACAAAAAAACTACATAAACAGTCTAGCCTCACATTTAAAGATTCTAGAAAAAAAATGAAAGAAACCAACAGTTAGTACAAGAAATAGTAAACATTAAACATAAAAGAATCATACTGAAAACAAAAGCATATATAAGCTATCAATGAAGTTACATGTTTATTCAAAAGGGTAAAAAAGAATGATAGACACTAATCAGAACGATTAAGAAATTTACAGTGATAATTCAAATAAATAGGATAAAATAAAAGAGTAACTAATAATGCAGTAATTCAACAGATCATAAGATGTTATCATGAAGAAAATATCAGCCTCTACAGAGAAGAGATAAATTAATTTTTAGAATCATAACTTCCTAATACCTAATCATGAGGAACTAGAAAATATGAACTAGCCAATAACATGCAAGAAAATTGAAACAGCAATAAAAAACTTACCTAACTTTCAAGGTCCAAGAATGATAACAGTAAGTTTTACTAAACGTTCAAGGACAACATATTACCTATTATTTCCAAATTCTTACAGAGTGTGAAGATAATGGAATATCACCAAATACTTTACTTTAAAGTTTTGTTTATTTTTAAATGTTGATGTAGTTATTTGTTGGATTTTTTTTTTAAAGAGAAATTGAGATAGGAAGGAGAAATACGGAGATAGTGAAGCTCCTCCCTTCTAGGTGGGGATCAGGAACTTGAACCTGGGCTGTTTTGCAGGTAATATGCACATTTATACAGCTGTACCACCACCTGACTCCCCAAATACTTTCTTTGAATTAAAAAAAACACTAATATCAAAAGCTGAGTCATAAAAAACCAAAACAAAAACTATGCCAATATATCTGAGGAACATAGATGCTAAGATCTGAAGCAAAACATTAGTAAGTTAATTCAAAATTGCATTAAACAGACTGTGCCTCATGACCATTGTAAGATGTAGAATAGGGATGAAAATGGGTTTTAAAGATGGTTCAGCATATGTAAGTCAATTAACATAATTCACCTTATCAACAAAATGTACAACAACAAGAAAAATGACTTATTTGTATATACTTAGAAAGATTTCAACAAAATTCAGCATCCATTTGTGATGAAAATACATTAAAATGGGGAGAGAAGGGACATTCCTCAACTCAGTAAAGATTTTACACAAGTCCACAACTGAAATAATACTTAATGAAGAGAAACTGAAGGCTTTTCCTATAAAATCAGGAGCAGGAACTGTTTGCATTAAGAAAGAATAACAATGAACCAAGGGAAACTAGGAAATATGAGTAGGACAATAACAGCCAAGGAAGTTTAAATAATTATGAAGAGCCTTCCCAACAATGAAAATCCAGGCCCATAGGATATATGCCCAGGAGAAGAACTGCAGGATCATAGGGTAGGTCCATTTCTAGCCTTCTGAGAGTTCTCCAGACTGTTCTCCACAGAGGTTGGACCAATTTACATTCCCAACAGCAGTGCAGGAGGGTTCCTTTGACCCCACACCCTCTCCAGCATTTGCTGCTGTTACCTTTTCTGATGTATGGCGTTCTCATAGGAGTGAAGTGATATCTCATTGTTGTCTTTATTTGCATTTCTCTGACAATCAGAGACTTGGAGCATTTTTTCATGTGTTTCTTGGCCTCTTGGATCTCTTCTGTGGTGAATACTCTGTCCAAGTCCTCCCCCCATTTTTGGATGGGGTTATTTGTTGTCTTGTTGTTGAGTCTGGCAAGCTCTTTATATATGTTGGTTATTAAATTTTATCTGGTGTATGACATGTAAAGATCTTCTCCCATTCTGTGAGGGGTCTTTTGGTTTGGGTAGTGGTTTCTTTTGCTGTGAAGAAGCTTTTTAATTTGATGTAGTCCCATAGGTTTATACTTGCCTTAGTCTTCTTTGTAATTGGATTCATTTCATTGAAAATGTCTTTAAAATTTATGCAGAAAAGAGTTTTGCCAATATTTTCCTCTAAGTATTTGATAGTTTGTGGTCTAACATACAAGTCCTTGATCCACTTGGAATTTACTTTTGTATTTGGTGAAATACAGTGATTCAGTTTCATTCTTCTGCATGTTTCAATCCATTGTTTCCAACACCATTTGTTGAAGAGACTCTGCTTTCCCCATGTAATAGTCTGGGCACCTTTGTCAAAGATTAGTTGTCCATAGGTGTGGGGCCTCATTTCTGGGCTCTCAATTCTATTCCACTGGTCAGTGTGTCTATTCATGTTCCAGTACCAAGCAGTTTTGATGACAATGGCCCTATAATACAGTTTGAGATCTCGGAGTGTGATGCCTCCAGTTCTGTTCTTTTTTCTCAAGATTGTTTTCGCAATTCTAGGTCTTTTCTGGTTCCAGATAAACATTTGTAGCATTTGTTCTATTCTCCTAAAAAATGTGCTTGGGATCTTGATGGGGATAGCATTAAATTTGTAGATGGCTCTGGGTAATATATTCATTTTGATGATGTTAATTTTTCCAACCCATGAACATGGAATATCTTTCCACTTCTTTGTGTCTTTTTCAATTTCTTTGAGTAGTGACTCATAATTTTCAGTATACAAGTCTTTCACTTCTTTCGTTAGGTTTGCTCCTAGATATTTTATTGTTTTTGTTGCTATAGTAAAAGGAATTGATTTCTGGATTTCAATTTCTTCTAACTTAGTGTTTGCATAGAGGAATGTCACTGACTTTTGAATGTTAATTTTGTAGCCTGACACCTTACTGTATTGCCTGATGATTTCCAAAAGCTTCTTGCTGGATTCCTTGGGTTTTTCCATGTATACTATCATGTCATCTGCAAATAAGGAGAGTTTGACTTCTTCTCTTCCAATCTGTATCCCTTTAATTCCTTGCTCCTGCCTGATTGCTATGGCAAGAACTTCCAACACTATGTTGAATAGTAATGGTGATAGTGGGCAACCCTGTCTAGTACCTGATCTGAGTGGAAATGCTTTTAGTTTTTCACCATTGAGTATGATGGTGGCTTGTAGGTTTGATATATATAGACTCCACTATCTTCAGGAATTTTCCATCTATTCCCATTTTTTGTAGTGTTTTGATCATAAAGGGATGTTGTATTTTGTCAAAGGCTTTCTCTGCATCTATTGATATGAACATGTGGTTTTTGGTCTTGCTTTTGTTGATGTGGTGGATCACATTGATTGATTTACTTATATTAAACCAACCTTGCATGCCTGGGATAAACCCCACTTGGTCATGATGAACAATCTTTTTGATATACTGCTGTATCCGCTTGGCTAGAATTCTGTTCAATATTTTCACATCTATGTTCATCAGAGATATTGGTCTGTAGTTTTCTTTTTTGGTTGTGTCCCTGTCTGCTCAACACATCCATCCAAAAAGATCTGTGTACACATATGTTCTTGGCAGCACAATTTGTAATAGCCCAAACCTGGAAGCAACCCAGGTGTCCAACAACAGATGAGTGGCTGAGCAGTTGTGGTATATATACATAATGGAATAGTAATCAGCTGTAAAAAATGGTGACTTCACTGTTTTCAGCCAATCTTGGATGGACCTTGAAAAAATCATGTTGAGTGAAATAAGTCAGAAACAGAAGGATGAATATGGGGTGATCTCACTCTCATGCAGAAGTTGAAAAACAAGACCAGAAAAAAAAACACAAGTAGAACCTGAAATGGAATTGGCATATTGCACCCAAGTAAAAGACTCTGGGGTGGGTGGGTGGGGAGAAAACAGGTCCATGAAGGATGATAAATGACATAGTGGGGGTTGTATTGTTAAATGGGAAACTGGGGGATGTTATGCATGTACAAACTATTGTATTTACTGTTGAATGTAAAACATTAATTCCCCAATAAAGAAATAAATTTTAAAAATAAAATAAAATAAATTTAAAAAAAAGAAAATCCAGGCCCAGTTTTACAAATGAATTCTATAAAACCTTCAATGAAGACTTAATACCTATACTTTTTAAGCTCTTCTAAAATTTTCAAGATAGAGATATCCCCTTTCAGCTTCTATAAAGCCATATAACACCATACAGATAATAAAATCAAACAGGAGCATAGAAAAGAAAGAAAAAAAAAAAGAAACCTAAAGACCAATATCTCTAATGAATATAAATGCCAAAGTACTGGAAAAAAGTCCTAGCCAAAAAGACACAGCAGCACATTAAATAGATTGTACATAAAAATCAAGTGGGACTTATCCCAGAGATTCAAGGCTGGTTTAATATATGCAAAACAATCAATGTGATTCAACACATCAATAAAATAAAATAAAATAACCACATGATTATTTCAATATATGCAGAGTAAGCATTTGACAAAACGCGACATCCTTTCATAATCAGCACACTACAAATAATCCGAACAGATGAAAAATAATTTAACCTAGTGGAGTTCTTAAACAACAAAGCTACAGCCAATATAATATTGAATGGTGAAACACTCAAAGCATTCCTACTCAGATCAGGTATTCCATAGGGTTGCACACTATCACAGTTGCTATTCAACATAGTGTTTGAAGTTCTTTGGAATCAGGCAAAAGCAAGGAATTGATGTGATACAGATTGGAAGAGGAGAAATCAAACTGTAACTATTTTCAGATTGTATAATAGTATACACAGAAAAACCTAAAATATTCCAGCAAAAAGCTCCTAGAAATCATCGGGCAATATATTACGGAATCAGGCTACAATATTAACATTCAAAAGTTGGTGACATTCCTTTATACAAACACTAAATCAGAAAAAGAAGAAATACAGAAGTCAGTCCTATTTACTATATTAGTAAAAACAATAATATACCTATGAATAAACCTAACAAAAGAAGTGAAAGGCTTGTATACTGAAAGATATGAATCACTACTTAAGGAAATAGAAGAAGATACAAAGAAGTGGAAAAATATTCCGTGTTCATGGACTGGGAGAATTAACATCATCGCAATTACTGTTATACCCAGAGCACTATACAAATTTAATTCAATCTTCATCAGATTCACATTTTTTAATAGAATAAAGGCTACAAAAGTTTATCTGGAACTAGAAAGTACTGAGAATAGCCAAAGCAATCTAAGAAAATTGATCAGAACTGGAGGCAACATGCTCCTAGATGTCAAGCTATATTATAGGGCCTTTGTAATCATAACTGGCTAGTGCTGGAGGGAAAAAAAGAATATTGATCAGTGGAATAGAAATGAGAACCCATAAATAAGCTGCCACAAATATGGATATCTAATTTTTGACAAGGGGGGTCCAAACTATTAAAGAGGGAAAGAAGAGTCTCTTCAACAAATGGTGCTGGGGAAATTGAATTGAAATGTGCAAGAAGAATGAAACTGAACACTACATTTTGCACACAGAAGTAAAATCTAAGTGGATCAAAGACTTGGATGTTAGACCAGAAACTATTATATTAAATATTTACAGGAAAATATTGATAGAATTATTTTCCAGCTAAGTTTTATGGGCATCTTCAGTGACACAACCCCCTTTGAAAAGAAGACAAAAACAAAAATAAGCCATCAACTTGGATAGCTTATACACAGCAAAAGAAACCACCACCCCAATTAAGAGATTCCTTATTGAATGGGAGACTGTTACATGCCATACATCAGACAAAAATCTAATTTCCAAAATACATAAAGAGCTCACCAAACTCAGCAACCAAAAAAAAAAAAATTGACCCCATCCAAAAGTGGGGAGAGGATATGAACATAATATTTACCAAAGAAAAAAATATAAAAGGCCAACAAGTATATGAAAACATGCTCCAAGTCACTGATTGTCAGAGAAATGCAAATAAAGACATCAACGGGATACCATTTTGGAGAATAGCATGCATCAGAAAGGATTGAAACAACAAATGCAGGAAAGTTTTCAGGGGTAAAGGAACACTCCTGCATTACTAGTGGGAATGTAAATCGATCCAGCTTATTTGGAGACCCATCTAGAGAACTCTCAAAAGGCTAGAAATGGACCTGCTAAAATGGCGCTTTCTGTTCTGGGAATATATTCTAAGGAGTCATATACACCCATCTAAAAATATGTGTGCATATCTATGATCCTAGGAGAACAATTTGTAATGGCCAAAATCTGCATACAGCCTAGGTGTCCTAAAACAGATGAGTGACTGAGAATGTTACGGTAATCATACACAATGGAATATTACTCAGTTATGAAGAATGATGCATTTATCTTCTTTACTTCCACTTGAATGGAGCTACGAGGAATCACGTTAAGTGAGAGAAGCCAGAAAGAGAAGGATGAATATGGGATGATCTCACTTAGACAGAACCTGAGAAATAAGTGCAGAAAGGGGAAACACAGTGGAGAACTTGGACTGTGATGTATTGCACCAAAGTAAAGGCCTCTTGGGGGGACACTTTCAGGTCCTGCTGGAAGAGAACCTAGGTTGGAGATGAAAGGGTTTTTCAGAAAACTGAGAATTTTTTTACATATATGAACAACTATAGTTATGTAACCATTAATCCCCCCAATAAAAATATAATTAAAAAATAAAAGGAAGGGAAATAAAAACAAAATAAAATAATCCATTATGAAGATAAGTAATAAAACTACAACTATCAATAGGTGGCATGATAATATACTTGGAAAACCCTTGAGATTTCAGTGAGGAAAAACACTTTTTGAAGTAATGTATCAATTTTTCTCAGCATCTAAATATGTATGTTCATCAGGGATATCAGCTTGTATTTTTCTTTTTTTGTTCCATCTGCTTTTGTTCTCATGTAATGTGTTAGGAACCATATTTGTGACCATGATATTTTGGAACTGTTTGTAAAGTATAAGTAAGACTTTTCCTAAAATATTTTGTTGAATTCATTTGTAAAAACTTTCCAGACCTGGACTTATGGAGTTTCTTTGTTTGTTTGTTTGTTTGTTTGTTTGTTTGTTTTTTACTGTCTTATTGTCTTTGGTTGTAATCAGTCTGTTCATGTTTTCCAGTTCTTTCTTGTTCAGTTTTGGGAGGTTGTATGCTTCTAAGAACTTAACTATTCCTTCCTAATTCTCTAACTTTTTGGCATACAGTTGTTCATAAAAATGGCTCATGAGAGCCTTATAAAAATATGGAATAAAGTGGGAAGAGTAATAAAGTATGAAAAAAATCTCACATGATATTTTAAAATTCTAGAATGCCTTCTTTTACTTTTTTATTATATATATTGCAAATCTGGCCAAGGATTTGTCTATTCTGTCTATTCTTTTGAAGAACCAACTCTTAGCTTCTTTGATCTTTTGTATCACATTTTTTTGTTCTGTGTGATTGATCTGTCTGCTTAATAAAGGGAGATGTTAAAATCCACTCCTATAATTGTGTTTCTATTGATATATTTTTGATACGCTCAATTACTATTTTGTACTTGCTGCCCCTTCCTTTGGAGCATAGGTGTTAATTATTGTGAGCTCCTCTTAGTTGACTGAACCTTTAAGTATTATGTAATACCCATTTATATCTTTTATTATTTTAAGTATTGTGAAGTTCATTGTGTCAGATATGGGTATAGTTGCCTCTGTTTTTTTTTTTTTTTGAGGTCTATTAGTTTATATGATTTTCCATCCTTCTTTTATTTTGAGTATTTTTTGTCCTGTCAAGTCATGGTTCAGTTTTTTTTCTATTCCATAATGAATTCAAACCATTAACACTTAACAAAATTAAAGGTTTATGATATTTCAGTGTCATTGTTTTTAGCATGTCTTGAATGGTAATGCATTTTTTTCTTTATTTACAAGTTCCTTTAAAGAATCTTGTAGAGCAGATTTATCAGTAAATGATTCTTTCAACTGTCCCTTTTCTGAGAATGATTTTATACCTCCATCCAATATGAGTAACAGTCTGGAAAGATTCAGTAATCTTGATTGGAAGCCTTTCACTTTTAATTATCTATTAATATCTTTCTATCTTCTAGTTTTTAGAATTTCAATTGAGAAATATGCTGGTAGCCTTAAGGATTTACCTCTGTATGTGATTTTTTTTCTTTTTCCTTTCACTATCCTTTCTTTATCTCTGGTCTTCGTCCATGTAATTATGATATATCTTGGCATAAGAAGATGATGGGTAAAAAAGTAAACATTCTCGGGAGTCGGGTGGTAGTGCAGCGGGTTAAGCACACATGGCGCGAAGTGCAAGGACCACCGTTAAGGATCCCGGTTCCAGTCCCAGGCTCCCCACCAGCAGCGGAGTCGCTTCGCAGGCAGTGAAGCAGGTCTGCAGGTGTCTTTCGGATCTCCCCCTCTCTGTCTTCCCCTCCTCTCTTCATTTCTCTCTGTCCTATCCAACAACGACATCAATAATAACAGCAGCAATAATAAAAAGACAACAAGGACAACAAAAGGAAAATAAATTAAATTAAAAAAATACTCTTCTGTACATAAGCAAGAAACTAGATAAAACAAACTATTACCATTTGCAATAGCATCAAAATAATTCAATTTATGTATATTTTTATTTGACTAGCCCCTTGTATAGTCATTTACTGCAATGTAACTGTTTTCAATGTAACTTTCAATAAATAAAAGCATGATTTTTAATTTGTTTGTGATTTAATATTAAATTACAAAATTATGAGATAATAGGGATACAATTCTACATTATTCCCACCACCAGAGTTCTGTGTCTCCATTTTCTCCAATGGAATCTAGAGTCACAGTTGTGGGTTTAATATTATTTCTATAAGTAAATAAATATATGCCCATTTTTCACTGGTTCTGCCTTCTCTTTTCTAAGTCATATCTATACTCATTACTACTTCTGAACCTGGGACCTGGGAAGCTCAGGCATGACAGTTGGTTTTCAAAGCAATTTTGCTGTCTCTCCTCACCCCTCTATTTAGGCATAAATTTAATAAATGTGGTTAAGGGTTTTTACCCTGAAAATTATTAGTCACTATTAAAGTACATAAAGGAAGACAAAAGTAAATGGAAACACAGCTCATGTTAGTGGATTGGAAGAAATAACATCCTTAAAATGATCATTCTTTTCAAATATATATATATATATATATATATATATATATATTTAATGTAATTCATATCAAAATACAAAAAATTGAACAAATGGTACAGCGATATGTTTGAAATCACAAATGGTTGAGAATTCCCGAAGTGGACCAGATGAAAAATAACAAGAACAGAGAGATAACATTTCTTGACTATAAACCATATTATGGCATGATAGTACTCAAAGATATGTGTATTGCAATAAAAGTATGCACATAATTTAATGGAGTAAAATTGAGTGTTCTGCAATGAACTCTAAAACAGGTAGTGAATGTACCTTGCTATGATCCAGGTTCAGTCGCTCTCATCTCTACTGCAGCAGGTTAAGTGCAGGTGGCACAAAGCGCAAGGACCGGCATAAAGATCCTGGTTCAAGCCCCCAGCTCCCCACCCGCAGGGGAGTCGCTTCACAGAAGGTGAAGCAGGTCTGTAGGTGTCTTTCTCCTTCTCTGTCTTCCCCTCCTCTCTCCATTTCTCTCTGTCCTATCCAATAATGACGACAACAATAATAACAACAATAAAACAACAAGGGCAACATAAGGTAAATAAATAAATATTTTTAAAAAGAATAGTATATGAACAAATTCTGAGCTCTGTAAGAAAAGCTGCACACACATGGACAATTGATTTGTCAAAAAATTATCCAGATAATTACATGGAGAATAAATCCTTTTAATAAATGATGTTGAGAAAATTGAGTAGTTACATGAAGAACAAAACAGGATCAGTATATCTCATTAGGTCGCTTAATGAATTATAATATTAGATGTTAGACTGCAATCATTAGATATATAGATGGAAACATACTCCTTGATGTAAACATCAGTAACGTCTTTGAAGAATTGAGTCTACATGTAAGTACAATAAAACAGTGTGATCATATAAAACTGAAAAGTATCTGCATGACTGAAGTTTATCAGTCATGAAAAAAAAAACACTCTTCTGGATGGAGTTATTCACATACTAAACATAGGGCTAATAACAAAGACAAAAAAATTCAACAACAAAAATCAAATGGACATGTTAGAAAAGTGGGGAAAGGATCTGAATAGACTCTTCACCAAAGGACATATTCAGATGATACACAGACAAATGAAAACACTGTTGATAGAACTGATTATTAAAGAAGTGCAAATGAAGACAACATTAAGATACAACTTCACACTGTTGAGAATGAGTACATTATAATATGAAATAAACAAGTGCTGGTGATCTTGTGATTAAAAAATATATTAGGGGAGGGGTGGAAAATATATTAGTAAAGCATAGGTCCTTTGGAATATATTTAAAAGAGACTTCCTACCTTCTTCCAACATGAAGACTACAAATCTCACCTTCTAGATTCTTACCTTTAGGTTTCTGCTTACCAAACAATTTGTTCTGCTTTATAATTTAATGCTTTTCAGCCAACACATTGCAGATGCTACCATGACACCAACCTAACTTCCCTGGTAGACAACCTCACCAATGAGTCCTGGATGTCTAACTCCCCAGACTCCACCTGACTAGGAAAAGATAGAAAGAGGCTGGGGGTATGGATCGACCTGTCAATACCCATTTGCAAAGAAGAAGCAATTACAGAAGCCAGACCTCCCACCTTTAGTACCCCGTAAAGATGTTTGGTCCATACTCCCAGAGAGATAAAGAATAGGGAGGCTTCTAATGGAGGAATGAGATGGGAACCTCTGCTGGTGGGAATTGTGTAGAATTATACCCCTCTTATCCCACAATCTTGTTGATAATTATTAAATCACTAATAAAAAATTAAAGGACCTCTTTTACACTGCTATTAGAAATCTGAATTGATCTAGACACTGTGGGAAACAGGGAATTTCTCAAAACAAACAAAAGATCTACCATATGGTCTTGTATTTGTCTTCTAGTTATCTAACCAAAAAACATAACAATACTTATATGTGCGTATATCTGTGTAAGTGTTTGTGTGTTCATCACTCTGTTATATGTAGTAGCCATGATTTGGAGGGAAAAACCCTCAAAATGACAGTTTACTAGGTTAGGACTGTGTGGTATGTACACTCACTGAAATACTACTTGGTTGTAAGGAAACAAAAGCTCTCTTTTGCTACAATGGATATAAGTAGATGGTATCATGCTAGGTAAATTGTTTAGGTGAACAAATACTGGATCATCTTATTCACTAATAAGATTTAAGAATGCAAATAAATACTGGAACCCAGTACTTCTGGTAACTGACAAACTCAGAGATTGTTTACATCCTTTCTAGGGAAAAGAATACTTTATGTTAATCTTTGAATGGTGATTGATGGCATTTAACCTAATAAGTTGAGCCTGAGAAGAAAATAAAAATTTCTATGTAAAGAAATTTTTTTTTCTGCTTGGTACCATTTCCAAGATCTCAAAATCCTAAAAAGGCGGGATATTTTTGTTCTAATCTACGATTAAAATTTTATCAGTACAACAAAAAAAGTAACGGAAAATAAGGGGTGGTAGCTCCAGTGGCAAAGCCAGCATGCAGTACTTATAAACAATAGGGAAAGTATTAATAAACTTTTTTTTGTTTGTTTTCTGCATTGGTTTTTGCTGGGGCTCAGTACCAGTACTTCAAATCCACTGCTCTTGGGGACCATTATTTTTTCCCATTGACAATGACAATGTCTCTTCCTCCTCTTCTTCCTCCTCCTCCTCCTCATTATTATAATTCTTCTCTTCCACCATCTCTTCCTCCTTATTATTTTCCTCCTCTAGCACTTCACCCTTCTTCTTATTCTCCTCCTCCTCCTCCTCTTCTACTCTTCTAATTTTTTGATAAGACAGAGAAAAATTGAGAGGGAATGGAAAATATTCCAAGATGCAGTATCCTATCTCATCTATATGTTACATTAAAGTTGCTTTGAAGTCATGTCTGAAAAAATAATCTTGTATTTGCATTACATACCTAGAAATGAGGTCTTCTACTAACTTAAACTTTTGCTTTGATAAATTCCTATTATATCATAACAAAAACTAAGCCTAAAAACTTCCTGTAGTTAACAGTACATATTTAGTTTACATAATAATAAATACATTTTCAATTTCACACAAAATTACTCAAGAAATGAGAACAAAGTTTATGCAGTTATTTGTATAATGAAATGTTACCCATTAAGCTGTTTCTCCTCATGTTATTTTTATCCTCTAGGTGTAGCCACACTTGGAGGACCAATGTATGCTGTTGGTGGTCATGATGGATGGAGTTATCTTAATACTGTAGAAAGGTGGGACCCCGAAGGACGTCAGTGGAATTATGTGGCCAGTATGACAACTCCTAGAAGTGCAGTAGGCGTTGTGGCATTAAACAACAAGTGAGTGAAATGAAGCATGACAAAATCTATTAATATATAAGCATGACAAAATCTATTAATATATAAGCATTCCAATGACAAGGGCATTCTAGCTATCGAATACAAAAGACCTTTATTGGAGCCTTCCATTTATTATGATAAAAAATACTTCTATAGGGGCTGGACGGTTAGCACACTGGGTTAAGCACACATGGTATGAAGCACAAGGACCCAAGCAAATATCCCGGTTCAAACTTCCAGCTCCTCACCTGCAGGGGGTGAATTCACAAGCAGTGAAACGGGTCTGCAGGTGTCTTTCTCTCCCCCTCTCTGTTTTCCCCTCCTCACTCACTCTCTCTTTCCTATCCAACAATAACAACAGCAGCAACAACAACAATGGAAAAAAATAGATGGCTACCGGGAGCAGTAGATTCATAGTGAAAGCACCCAGTCCCAGCGACAACCATGGAGACAAAAAAAAAAAAAAGTATAAAGTTAACATTTAAATAAACATTTTGTAGTTCCTTTTAACTCATTGTATGACATAAAGACTAACAGTGTCATTATCTGAGATCTATTTAGAATTATTTGATTATCTCAGAGAGTTCACTTGGAAGGGCACCAGTGTCACAGTATGTACAACACATATTCAAATCCCAACACCACACAGATGAAATCATGGTGATGGAATAATCTCTGGTGCTACAGTATTTTCCCTCTGACTCTCTATATAAATAAATAAGTGGCCAGGTGCAGTGAAATTATGACTATGTTGAAAGACTATGCGAGGCCACAGCTCAAAAGAAAAACAAGACAAAAAAAAACCCCTGAGTCTAGCCCTACCTTAAATATCATAAATCATAATTATCATGTTATTGGTATCTTCATATGACTTGTTTGAATATTAAATATGAGAAGTATTTTTCTTTATGGGGGTTAATGGTTTATAGTCAACAGTAAAATATAGTAGTTTGTACATGTGTAACATTTCTCAGTTTTCAACATAATAATTCAGTCCCCTCTGGGTCCTCCTCTGCCATCATGTTCCAGGACCTTAATCTCCCTCACCCCCAGAATCTTTTACTTTGGTACAATACACCAAACCCAATCCAAGTTCTGTTTTGTATTTTCTTACTTTTCAACTTCATTTTTATTAGCGATTTAATAATGATTAACAAGATTGTGGGGTAAGGGGTACAATTCTATACAATTCCCATCACCAGAGTGTTATATCCTATTCTCTCTGTTGGAAGGGTACCTGTTTTGTTTTGTTTTTTTCCCCTGGGAGTATGGAACAAAGTTATCTATGGGATGAAGAAGGTGGGAGGTCTGGTTTCTATAATTGCTTATGAGAAGTTTTTTTTTTTTTTATAGAAAAGGAAACACTAACAAAACCATAGGATAAGAGGGGTACAGCTCCACACAATTCCCACCACCAGAACTCAGGCAAAGCAGTATTATCTTTTACACTGTGATTTATTTTTGATTTATCAAACTATTCTAATAAGCAAATATTTTAGTTCTTTCTATTCTATTTCTTGAGTGTTCAGGATTTCAAACTCTAGAATTATATCTAGTGCTGTCTTTCTAAATCTTTCATTCCTCCTGATCATACATATGAGATAAAACTATTATATTAAAATATTTTAGTTATCTTTATTTATTTATAAAATAGAGACAGCCAGAAATCAAGAGGGAGGGAAGAGATAGAAAGGGAAAGATACCGACAGACACCTGCAGCACTGCTTCACCACTTACAAAGCTTTCCCCCTAAAGGTGGCGACCAGGGACTCAAACCCATGTCCTTGCACATTGTAACATGTGCACTCACCTAAGTGCGCCACCACCCAGCCCTGTATTAAGATTTAATGATGCTAGAGGTTGCTATGAAATTCAACTGTTAGCCCTATAGATAATTGTTCTTTATTTTTTTAAAATTGTATTTATTTTTATAGTCTTTAACACATAGTCTCTCCTCTCCCCTTGAGTGACATTTAGGAGATACACCAGGATCTCAATGTCCCTTCAATCAGCCCCTTTTCCTCCTTCTCTAGAGTCCTTAGTTTTGTTCCAATACAGCACACTCAGTCAAGTTTCACCTTATGTTTTCCCTTTCTGTTCTTAAGTTCTGCCTACAAGTGAGATGATTTGGTATTGGTCTTTCTGTTTCTGGCTTGACTCACTCAGCAAATTTGAAAAGTGAGTAGGGTGTGTCAATAGCATGTTATGACCTTGTTTTGACATACTGATTGTGCATAAAGTCTATAACTCATATTATAAATGGACCCACAAAAACATTTGAAGACATAATAGTTCCCTGTGTAAGAAGGAATATAAAAATATGTATTGTTAATAGGAGAACTGGTTTTATAGAAACTTAGACCTCAATGTATTTACAAATATGATTACTTCTCACTGACCTTAATGATCAGATGACTGAGTTACCACCAATGAATGACTCATCTAAATTTATTTTTTTGACTAGTTATTGTTTATAACTAAGTTTAAAGAGTTGTTGGTTTTAGATTCATAGTTTTGCAAAGGTACAACTCTTAATTTATGTTGTATTTAATTTAACTAGATTAAATTATTGCTCATCAAAATAATTGCCACTGAAGCACACAGTGAGGTGGCTGAGTTGAGAGAGCATAGAATTTGCAATCTGAGACCCCAGATTCAATTTCCAGTACCTTGTATGCTAGAACAGCGCTCTGATTTCTCTCATACAAATTATCTGCCCCTCTCTGCATCTCTTTGCTTCTTTCTCATAAAATATAGTGCATCATAAAAATAGTTGACAGTGTAAAGTTTATGAAATGAGTATAATAAATATATATTATTATTAAGTAGTTTTGTAGGTTCTATAACATTCTTTTAGTTGGTATTAAGTTAATTTGTTACTGAAATGATATATTTTTTTGTACTAAGGTAGTCTAAAAAATATATACTGCTAGAAAACTAGCTGTAAGTAACAAGATCACCATCATTGTTCTTTAAAAGTAACCGAGTCACCCTCTTTATAAAAATTTATAACTTTATTTATCATAATTCAGAAATATTGCAAGGATCGTGAAATAGTATATTTATGCAAAAATATTTTATTTTATTGGGACTTAGAGGTCCCAGGTTCAATCCCCAGAAACTTCGTAAGTCACACCTGAGTAGTATTCCTCTCCTCCTGCCTCTTTTTTACACTGTTTCACACACATAATTTATATTTCTCATTAAAATAAATAAAATAATATATATTTTATTTATTAATATTTCATAAGAACTATTGCCAGGGTCTGTCATTGGCACACTCTTGAACACACATGTTATCTTGCAAAAGAACTTTGGTTCAAGCCCTCAGTTTCCACTTGCAAATGGGAAGTTTCTCATGCTGTCAAGAAGTGTTGCATGTAACTCTCTTTCTCCCTCTACCTCCCCCTCCTCCCTCAATTTCTCTTTGTCCTATCAAGTAAAAGGAAAAAAACTATCTGCCATGAGAGATGTATTCATAGTGCAGGTACTAATTCCCAGTGATAACCATGATGAAAAACATCATATTAAAAAAGGAATATTCCAAACTTGCCTCATATATGCTTCATTTCTTTGTACTTCATATCCTATGACACTTTTAAATCTATTATATTAAATTAATTCTTAAAATATTTAAATATGGATAGAATAAATATGACTAGATGTACTCAGTTAACTAACTTTTCACCATTTCAAGCAATCTTATTTTAAAATAGCAAGGGTATAGATTATATAACTATAACTCTGAAATACATTGTACAAGTATCCATTGCTTTCATACACTGCACAGATTAGAAAATATAAACATATTTGTATATACACATAAATTTGCACTTTTTTTCTAGAATATATGCCATTGGTGGACGTGATGGAAGTTCCTGCCTTAAATCAATGGAATATTTTGACCCACACACTAACAAGTGGAATCTATGTGCTCCAATGTCCAAAAGACGAGGAGGTGTGGGAGTTGCAACATACAATGGGTTATTATACGTTGTTGGAGGTCATGATGCTCCTGCCCCTAACCATTGTTCTAGGCTTTCTGATTGTGTGGAAAGGTAAATCAAATGTTAGGTCTTATATTTTTATTTGCTCAATTATTTATTTTAGTAAAAACTTTATCTTAATTTTAATGATTCTTCTAGGGCTCTGTCTTCTCCATATGCTCACTAAAACATCATACAGACCAAGATATTGGCCTGTAGTTTTCTTTTATTGTATCCCTGTCTGCTTTTGCTATTAGAATAATGTTCGCTTCATAGAAGCTGTAAGGGAGTATTCTGGTGTTTTCAATCTTTTGGAAGAGTTTTAAAAGTAGAGGTATTAGCTCCTCCTTGAAGGTTTTGTAGAATTCATTTGTAAAACCATCTGGTCCAGGATGTTTATTAATGGGAAGATTCTTGATAACTGCTTCAATTTCTTTGGCTGTGATTGGCCTGTTTATATTTTCTAAGTCCTATTTAATTTCAGAAGTTTTAGGTATCTAGGAACTCATCCATTTCTTCCAGATTATCTAGCTTGGTGGCAATCCTCACATGATACATTGGATTTCTGTTGTGTCTGTTGTGATATCTCCTACTTCATTTACAATCTGATTTGTTTGACTCTTCTCCCTTTTTTGTTTTGTAAGTCTGGATAAGTTTTTGTCTATGTTGATTTCTCTTTGGAAGAACCAACATTTAGCCTCATTAATCTTTTGTATGGTTTTCTTTTTCTTTCTTTGCATAAATGTGTAATGTAATATAGGTTTTTAAGAGAGAAATATAGTGTTCCACTCTGTGCTTTATTATACTGAATATTTTTAAATTATTTATAAAAAGGAAACAGTTACAAAAACCATAGGATAAAAGGGGTACAACTCCACACAATTCCCACCACCAGTACTTTATATCCCATCCCCTCCCTTGATAGCTTTCCTATTCTTTAACCCTCTGGGAGTATGGACTCAAGGTCATTGTGAGATGCAGAAAGTGGTAGGTCTGGATTATGGAATTGCTTTCCCGCTGAACATGGGCATTGACAGATCAATCCATACTCCCAGCCTGTCTCTCTCTTTCCCAAGTGGGGTGGGGTCTGGGGAATCGGAGCTCCAAGACACAGTGGTGGGCTTGTCTGTCTAGGGAAGTCTGGTTGGCATCACGATAGCATCTGGAACCTGGTGGCTGAAAACAGAGTTAACTTATGAAGCCAAACATATTGTTGACCAATCATGAACATAAAGGCTGGAATAGTGCATATGAAGAGTTGGAGGGGTCTCTGTTTTGAAGATAGCTACTAGGCATATTTTAGTTATATTCCAAAGGGCTGTGGCTATACTAGTTTTTTTTTTTCTTTTTCTTTTTTTTTTTTTTTTTTCCTGAGCCTGAAATCTGATATGCAGGTGAATCCAAGGTATTGTTTGGGGAGATGATGTCATGGCTGGTAGAAGGACCAGAAAGCTGGATCAGGGAAGAGAGTACCTCCCTAATATGGGAAAGGAGTATAAATATTGTTGACTGTAAACCCCATTGATTTTATGTGATCTTTGGCCCATATTCAGTTTAGGAGCCTATGTGACCTCTGCATCCCTGTAGATCTGAGCTTGAATTTGTGGTTATGAGTAGGAATGTTCCAAGCTGCCTCAGTTTCAGTACCCATCTTCTTTAGTTGTAGCATAGAGTATGTTGTCCAGCCTCACTTCAGAGGATGGAACATTCTCTACCATGTTGATCCAAGTTGAGGGCAAGGTCCTGTGGGGGTCCACAAAGGAGTTTATTTTGTTGTTACTGATATTGATGACTAGTAACAGTGGAGAGAGGGATTTATTCAAGGTCTAGGCCCATCATTTCTGTTTGAGAATCTCAGGACTCTTCAACTAGTGCCACAGCTGATGGGGAGGCCTGATAATGATGACTAAAAAGTCATCATTAAAGTATGCCAGTCTCTTACCCTTATTCAGCTTTTGCAGTCCTGGCTTTGGTAAGGTTGACTTTGGGGTGAGTGAAGAAGTGTAATAAGAAGCAGGTGAGGAGGGTATCTAAGTCTAACTAAACACTATTTCATTATGAACTTTTTACTTACTCATTGCAGACTATTGTGCATTTTTTGCTTTCAGGTATATATTTTGCCCTAATTTATGGATACATGTGAACATATGCTCTACCTCACTGGATCTGGTCTATATGTAGGTTTTGGGACTTTGTTAGGAAGTGAACTACCTGAAATGAAATTAGAGAATCCTATGAAAGGAAAGGTCTCACCTGAGTAATGAGGGTGAAGGGTTTACATTCCATGCTTGACATCTCTGGGCATAGTCTGAAGTGAAGCATGCTGAGGTGGTGCTCGTTGCATTGATTAGACTGGGATGGGTGGATGCAATATCATTTGGTATAAATTGAGAGAAACATGCAAGAATGTGAGCCCCCCTCTTGAGGTTCCAGGACTGGGGGAAATATAAGCTCTATATAGGAAGTGGTAGGTTCCTACTTTCTTAAGGTTTAAGAAGGCAATTGATAGTTATTGCTATAATCACATTATTTGTCAATTGGGTTTGTTTTGTAATATCACCATAATTTATGTCCTTTGACATTATTTTTATATAGCTGTGCCACCAGTTGCTTCTGCTCTTCCTGGTCTAAGCTTTTAAGAGAGTCAACATATCAAAGACTCAGCCTATGGTCTGTGCATTAAAAATTTTGAGACATTCAATCATATTGAATCATATTAATAGTGATTTATATGACTACAAATTAATAGGAGCATACATAAACACCATTCCCACCACCAAAAGACTATGTCCCATCCCATCCTCCCCTCACTCCCCATCCCATGACCAGACATCCAACCCAGGGTTTTTACTTTGGTGCCCTACTCCTAGTTCAGACAAATCCTGCTTTGAGTTTTCATTTCTGTTCTTCTTTCTCAACTTCTGTTTATGAGTGGGATCATCCCACACTCGTCTTTATCTTTCTGATTTAGCTCACTTAACATAATTCCTTCTAGCTACATCCAAGATGGGTCAGAGAAGGGAGGTTCATTATTCTTAATAGCTGCATAGTATTCCATTGGGTATATATACCACAGCTTTCTCAGCCACTTATCTGTTTCTGGACACCCAGGTTGCTTCCAGGTTTTAGCTATTATGAACTGTACTGCTATGAACATTGGTGTACAAATATCTTTTTGGTTGTGTGTTATGGAGTCCTTGGGTATATCCTTAGGGGATGAATTACTGAGTCATATGAAAGGTCCATGTCTAGCCTTGTGAGAGTTCTCCAGACTGTTCTTCACAGAGTTTGGACCAATTTACATTCTCAGCAGCTGTGGAGAAGGGTTCCTTTGTCCCCACAGCCTCTTCAGCATCTGTTGCTGCTGTCCTTTTTGATGTATGCCATTCTCACAGAAGTGAGGTGGTATCTCAATGTTGTCTTTATTTGCATTTTTCTGACAATCTGTGACCTGGGGCAATTTTTCATGCGTTTGTTGGCCTTTTAGATCTCTTCTGTAGTGAATGTTCTGTTCATATCCTCTGACCATTTTTGGATGGGTTCATTTGGTTTTTTTTGTTGCTAAGTTTGCTGAGCTTTTTGTATATTTTGGTGATTAGTCTCTTGTCTGATGAAAGGCATTTGAGTATTTTCCTTCATTCTGTGAGGGATCTCTTTGTGTGATAGTTTCTTTGTGCAGAAGCTTTTCAATTTGATACATTACCATTGATTTGTTTCTATTTAGTCTTCCTTGCAATTGCGTTTGAATCGTCAACGATGTCCTTGAGGTTTAGGTTGGAAAGTGTTCCATCAATATTTTCCTCTAAGTATTTGATAGTTTCTGGTCTAACATCCAGGTCCTTGGTCCATTTGGTGTTGACTTTCGTTTCTGGTGAGTGGTTCAGTTTCATTCTTCTGCATGTTTCAACCAAGTTTTCCCAGAACCATTTATTGAAGAGAGCTTCCTTTCTCCATTTAATACTTTGGGTCCTCTTATCAAAGATTAGAAGTCCTTAGGTGTGGGGGTGTATTTCAATTAATATATATTACATTGGATAGTATAGCCACCTTAATATCTGTTCTTCCTTTCTATGAACATAGTGTATTCTTCTATTTTGTTGTGTTTCTATTTCTTTTGGCAATACCCTATATTATTTATTATTATAGATATATTTTACCTCTTTTGCTAACTTTATTGCAAGGAATTTTCTCTCTCTTTCTTTTATTTCTTTCTTTCTTTTTCTTTTCTTTTATTTGTTCTTTTTGTGAAACTTTGAATGGGGTTGCTTCTTTCATTTCCCTTTCCTCCAACTCATAATTTGTGTTTAGTAATGTAACCAATTTATGTATACTGAAATTTTATCCTTTCATTCTGCTTAATTTACTGATAGTTTCTAGTCATTTTTTTCATTGTTTCTTTAGGATTTTCTATGTATAGTATCAGGTCTTGTTAAAATAGTAATAGTTTAACTTCTCCTTTCCAGTTATCATTCATTTAATGTCTGTTTATTGCCTAATTACCCTGATATGATTTTCAAGGACTATACTCAGCATTAGTGGTAAAAGTGGACATACGTGTCCAGTTCCAGATTTTAGGGGGGAAACTTTAATAGTTTTGCCATTGAGTATGATGTTAATTGTTTATTGCATATGTTCTTTATTATGTTGTAGTATAATCACTTTATTACCAAGCTCTTAAGAGTCTATCATAAATGGGTGTTGAACCTTGTCAATGTTTTTTTTCTTTCCCTTTTTATTGACTTAGCAATGATCAACAAGACCATAGGATAAGAGAGGTACAATTGTGTGGAGTTGCACCCCTCTTATCCTATGGTTTTGTTAATGTTTCCTTTTTTTATAAATAAAATAAAATAGAGGTATAATTACACACAATGTTTTATCTAATTAACTTACATTGTGAAAATCATTTTGTTCTTATGAAAAAATGGAAATATAGTAGTATCAACCATATAGGTTGCACTTTAAATATGTGTAATAAACAGTATATTCTGGTATATAATAAATACTTAATAGAAGTTAGTTGGTGTTTTGTGTTTTATATTTGTAGTTAGTATTTTTATTATTGTCTATCTCATTGGCCTTTCTTAAGATAATCATTGTGAATAACAGTTATAATAAAATATAATGTTAAATTATAAAATTATGACTATACAGATATATTCAATTTTTACGTAAATAAGGGGTCAGGTGGGTGGCACACCAGATAGAGTGTATGTATTATCATGTGCTAGGATCCAGCTTCAAGCCTCCAGTTCCCACCTGCAGAAGGATAATTCTTCACAGCAGTGGGGGTGATTCTGCAGTTATCTCTCCTTTCTTCCATTCTCCTTCTCCTCCTTCTTCTTCTGCACCTACTTCTCCTACTACTTCCCTTCTTCCTCCTACTCCTTCTTATTATTTTCTCTTTCTGTCTCTGTCTCTCTTTGCCTTTCTCTGTCTCTCATTTTCTATTAAAAGTGGCTTTCCTCTGGGAGCAGTGGAGCTTTGTCCTAGAAATAACCCTAATAGGGAAAAAATATTTTCTTAATGTAGCAACCCATAGATTTTAAACCATATTTGAGTGGATTTTAAAGATATGTAGACAATTCAAATGCTGAAACAATTGTTATCATATGCAAAAGCAATTAATATATTATTGAAAAGAAAATAAACTCTTTGAGGCAGTCATTTATATATGGTGGAAGTCAATTCTTTATCAGGTGACTTTCAGTTGTACTGTTTTGTATAATAACTCCAAGGAAACCAAAATTTTACAACTTTTTTATCAATTAAGTTGTGAAATAGAATTTTCAGTAGAAAAGCAACTTATTCTCTAGAATCAGATGTTATCATTTCTATGTACTATGCACTTTTCCTTACACAATTATCTTCCTGGTTTGCCTAGAACTTTAGGAAGCTCATTCAGTTATTTATGATCACAATTTAATTTAAATTATTTTAAGACCTCATTTTAATCTTGAATCAGGCTGAGATTATAATTTCTGTATTGTTTAGAAGAAAATTGAGGTATATGAGTGAGGGGAAATAATTCCTATTACTCAACATGGAGTAGTAAGTCTATGACAAATTATTCAAACTTCAGGCTCCATTTTACTTCTACTAAAACATGCATACATATTTTCCAAGTAAAGAGGAATAGAATAACAAACAGAAAGAAGTAGCAGTACTAGGATGCTATTTTAATTTAAAAGTGATGGGAATGGTTAACTTTTAATTTTTAACTGTTCCTGTTTATCCTTTAAGTCATTTTCCACATTTTCAAAAGATTTAACAGTTCCCACATAAACAGTATGAAATATGTCATGAATAACCTTGATAAATAGAGAATAAGAAAATAAGAAAAGCCCTAAAACAAGTATACAAAATGTGGAGGCCGAGCCGTGGTGCATCTAGTTAAGCACACATAATACATAGTGCAAGTATATACTCAGAGAACCCCTGGCTCCTCACCTGTAGGGGGGTCAGCTTCAGGAGCAGTGAAACAGGTCTTCAGGTGTCTATCTTTCTCTCTCCTTTTCTATCTCCTTTTCTATCTCCCTCTCCCTTCTCGAATTCTCTCTGTTCTATTGAATGAAAAGAAACAAGGAAAGAAAGGGAGGGAGGGAGGGAGGAAAGAAGGGAAGGAGGGAAGGAAGAAGGAATGAAGGAAGGAAGGAAGGAAGGAAGGAAGGAAGGAAGGAAGGAAGGAAAGAAGGTAGGTAGGTGGCAGCTAGGAGCTGAGGATTCATAGTGCATACACCAAGGTCTGTCAGTTAGAAGCAAAAAAAAAAAAAAGGCAGCTAATTTTTCACACAAATTTAAGAAGCTGAATGCTGATCAGAAAAATGCAAAGTATCATTACTGGGTATTTCTTAAAATTACTTTGAGTTACTTGCAGTACCAGAAAATAATTTTGTTTTGTACATTTCTTAAACAATGATTAGATAATACATAATAAATATGAGGTATTTTAATTCCTTGTAATGTACAAACATATGTTATTTTGTCAATCCCAGCTATTTTTTAATTTAACACTCCTGACTTTCACCTTCCAATTACATTCCTACACATCTTAAGGTATGACCCCAAAACTGATTCATGGTCAACTGTGGCACCTCTGAATGTTCCTCGTGATGCTGTTGCTGTGTGTTCCCTTGGAGATAAACTGTATGTGGTTGGAGGTTATGATGGACATACTTATTTGAATACTGTTGAGTCATATGATACACAGAAAGACGAATGGAAAAAGGTACTTTTGCTAAAAGTATTCAAATTTATATATTATAAGGTTCAATAAAATATTTCAAAATACATGTTTGAAATGGGTCTCATTCTCTTGCTCTCTAAGGCATAACAAAATTTTTTTGTTAAATATTAATATGTGCTTATTTATACTATAGAAAATTACTAATTGGTCTAATTGGTCATTGTCAGGATCCATCAGTACTTTTGTAAAAGGCAACATACTCTTAAATTAATAGATTACTTTATTTCATGGAAAGCTGAATCAGATTCCATAATTTAAGAGTTTTACTATTTTGTCCATTTTTATATATTTATTATGACTTGGGAAGCAAATAACAATTACCTAGATAGAGAGGAAGAGATACAGAGAGACACCTGCAAAAAAAATAAATAATTACCTATTTCACAAATGTCTGTTCTCTTTAAAGGGGGAGGTGGAAAACAAATTGATGACAGCCTATTTTACAAACATATATTCTACCACTAAACTATATCCTCAACCCTCGTTTATTTTTATTGGCAACACCCAGGAGATTATTTTTTCAATTACCTCCTTTTTCAGATTATACACATTGCAATAATAGTAAATCCTAATCAAACATTCAAGGAATTTAGTACATATTATGAAACCAGTGTTAAAATATCTCAAGTGTAATGGGCATCTGATAAAGCAAGTTCAAGGAAGGTGCAAAAGTCACTGTAAAGAATGCTAAAAAGAAAGTTGATGCTTCTGACAGTTTTTCCAGGAATTTGTCTATATTTATTTCAAGCTATATATCAGTGTTGTGTTAATGAAATTATGAATTAATAAAAGTGAAGTATAATTTATTATTCACCATTTTCACAAATGGGCAGTTTTATGTTTGGCACTACCTCATATAATAAAATTCATGTTGTCTCATAGCTCATGTACAATAATATATATGTATATATATATATATATATATATATAGTCTAATACACATTCACTCTAATGCATATATATTCTAATAATGACAACAGAACATTAATATTTTTTACTGTCTATTCCTTCTAGTAACATTATCAAATTCCTAAAATGTTTTTAAATATCTACCATTTAGGTAGTTCCTCACTTTAAAAATCTTTAGGATCTACTAGAAATTAAGGGTAATAATGAAGACAGGAGTTAGTTCACATACAACAATCAATATAAGTTATTTGTTCATGTTTATGGAATTTAGTTTCCTTGAAATTATAGAAAAGTAGAAAAGAGACCTAGATTCTATCTGACTTTTCAGTTTCATGTTTTACTTTGGAAACATGAAAGAGAACAAATAATGAGAATATAGCTGCTATATACCCAATTTCATTTTCAGTCCATGTATTTCCAACATAATCTTGAATAGTATTCATTAACTCTAAATAATTTATTAAATTAAATATAATGTATTAGTTATAGGAGAGGTGAAACTTTGCCAAGGTCATTTGTTCCACAACCTATTTTTTAACATATATATGAAACAAAGAGCATCACTTTCCCATGTATGACGTGAGGTATAGAACTAATGTCCTTATGCTTAAGAGTTCAGCACCTTATCTACTGCATCATCTCTCAGGTAGCAAACTCATTTAACTTGAATGATTATGATCTTTCCATGACACCAGATTTTAATCTAGTACACAGTTTTCCCTTAACTTTATACAGGTGACTTTTAACCATAGTAGCTAAGGGCTTATTTCAATTCCACTTTCTTATATAATGCTGTAGACAAAGTTTTATTCAATCACCATTTCTTTCCCTATTTTCTTACGTGTTAGGAAGTTCCTGTTAACATTGGAAGAGCAGGTGCATGTGTTGTGGTGGTGAAGCTACCATAAAATTATATTTATCAAATGGAAGAAAACTGGATAACTTTAAGAAACAGAATAAGAAGAATAAAGGAAGATGACACATGTTCTTCAATTAGTAAGAATACAAAATTCTTGTGACATTTTAATATGCTGTTATAATTTATTTCACTTGTAAAGTCAAAATATGCTTTTAAACATTAATTACATACAGGTGTTAAGTGAAGTTTTGTCACAGCTGCTATGAAATATACATATATATATGATAAGGTTGTGAATATTTATCATGAAAATTCAACCTCAAGCTCTAAAATGCCAGGAATCACATGTATAGAACCTAATATTCCACTTAAATATTTTGTGAACTCCGTAAGCACCTACTTTTAAATAAACCAATGACCCACAACCCAGCCAGGGCCTTCCTCATGTTCAGATTCATCATCCTGAACCATTTATTCATTTAGATGGAGAGAGAGAGAGAGAGAGAGAGAGAGAGAGAGAGAGAGAGGGAGAGAGAGGGAGAGAATTGGAACTTTTTCCAGTGCTATGACACTATGTGGTGTCGGAGCTGGAACCTGGGCTGTTTCACAGCAAGGCAATGCTCTACCAATGAGTTATTTCTCTACCCCAAGCTAAGCAAGTGGATCACCCAGTTTAATGCACAGAGTACTATGCTCAAGGACCTGCTCAAGCAACCAGGTTCAAGCCTTCATTTCCTGTGTGTGTGTGTGTGTGTGTGTGTGTGTGTGTGTGTGTGTGTGTGTGTGTGTGTGTGTGTGTGTGTAGGGGGGCACTTCAAGAGTAATGAAGCAAATCTGTAGGTGTCTTTCTCTTTCCTTATCTCCCACTCTCCACTCAATTTCTCTCTGTCCTATCCAATAAAATAGGGGAAAAAAATAGAAAAAAAAATGACCACCAGTAGCATCAGATTCATAGTGTAAGGACTCAGCCCCAGCAACAAACCTGGTGGCAAAAATAAATAAATAAAATAAATTATAAGTGTAGCAAAATGATATGCATAATACTAACATACAGAATAGTAGATGTTCAATATGCATTGCTAATTCTATAATTGCCTATGATGTACGAATGGATGTTTTATCTGTTAATATATATTTCATTCAGCACATAATGTTAAGAATGTATGTACTATTAAAATCATAAAATCTTTAAAAAAAATAGAAACTACTTGAGGTATCATGAAATTCTGAGTCCCATTTAACTCATTATAAAACTGTTAGACAACTGTTGCAAAATTTTGTTGTAACATTTCAAGTAAATATAAAATTGTATAATTTCTTCTGTATACTCTTTTAAACAGACTTTATATTGTATTACATGAAACTAGAAAACTAATTCTAAAGTGTATTGCTAATGTCTACATCTATAACAAGTAAAATATAATTTGTATAAGTTTAAATGTACTTGACAAGTTGGATTAAATAAACTGTTTCATCCAGGTATAAAATGTAGACTTTATAATATGCAAAATGAAATTTGAATTGAATTTTAGACTTATTGTCCTACTAGATAAAATATAAAAAAACTAGAACTTGTATTTTGTTTCTTTTTTTACTCTTTTTAAATTTTTCTTTATACAATAGAAATATTGACAAGACTATAGGATAAAAGGGGTACATTTCCACATAATTCTAACCATCAGAGTTCCATATCCAATCCCCTTCCCCTATTTGTTGGAGAGTAGGGTCCATTGTCCTAAAGAGTCTCGGCCATTGTTTCCATGAGGTTCAAGCAAGTTGAACCCCAACTCTCCCTTTAGGTCTAGAGAAGGGCAGGTTTCCCTGACCTCTTGAACTAATGCTGGATGGCTTCCCTGGAAAGGGGGCTACCTTTCTGCACATGCCTCTCTTATCCCCTTAAAACAACGGCCACGGATTACTGTACATTGTGTTTGACCTAACTTGAAAGCCATCACATACGTTTGGGCTCAACTGCCCCTCCTCCTCCCCCTTCCTCTGAAGTGCTTGTAATTTACCCTGAGGTACCTGTAAATTACCCCCCTGGAGAAATATGCATTGTGAAGCTTGTGATCAAACCTTGTATGGTAATTCTTCATTTGTGATCAAGTAGTTTATATGTCAGCATGCAGCTATGCATTGTGTTGCTCTGTGCTTGGGTTAATGATTACCTTGACCTTCTACCTGGGCAATGGGTACATGTACTTGCTTTCTCCCTCAAATAAACAAATTGCCCTGTGGGGTTTTTCCCAGGGATGACTGAGTATTTGTTTCCCTGAGTGGAGTGCCCCTGACATGCTGAGCTGCTCCGGGAGCCCTGGGAGCTGCTCTTGACCTCCATCTCCCAATGGCCGGGGAGACAGGAAGACCCAGGAATGAGCCTGCACCTATTCTTTATCCCTCTGGGAGTATGGACCCAGTATTATTGTGGGGTACAGAAGGTGGAAGGTCTGGCTTCTGTAATTGCTTCCCCGCTGAACATGGGCTTTGACAGGTAGATCCATACTCCCAGCCTGTCTCTCTCTTTCCTTACTGGGGCAGGGATCTGGGGAGGAGAGGCTCCAAGACACATGGTGGGGTTGTCTATCCAGGGACATCAGGTTGGAATCATGGTAGCATCTGAAACTTGGTGCTGAAAAAGAGTTAAGATATAAAGCAGAACAGTTTGTTGACTAATCATGAACTTAAAGGCAAAAATATTGGTGGTGAAGATTTGGAGTCTCCGTTTTGGAAAAAGCAAGTAGGTCTATTTTAGGTATATTCCAAGGGGCCCATGACTTGACTAGTTTTTACCTTCACCTGACATCTAATATATAGGTAGACCCAAGATAGTATGAAGCCAAGAGCAATGTTATACCTAAAGCAGACAGGGATACAACAACAAAAAAAGAAAACTATAGATCAATATCTCTGATGAACATAGACGCTAAAATATTGAACAAAATTCCAGCCATCCAGATACAGCAGTATATTAAAAAAAATTGTTCATTATAACCAAGTGGGGTTAATCCCAGGGATGCAAGGTTGGTTTAATACAAGTAAATTAATCTACATGATCCACCACATCAATAAAAGCAAGACCAAAAACCACATGGTTATATCAATAGATGCAGAGAAATCCTTTAACAAAATACAACATTATTTCATGATTAAAACACTACAAAAGATGGGAATAGATGGAGAATTCCTTAAGATAGTGGAGTCTGTATATATCAAAGCTGCAGCCAACATCATACTCAGTGGTAAAAAACTGGAAGCAATGCCCCCTTAGATCAGGTATTAAAAAGAATTGGCCACTATCACCATTACTATTCAACATAATGTTGGGAATTCTTGCCATAACAATCAGGCAAGAGTAAAGAATTAAAGGTATACAGATTGAGGGGCCAGGTGGTTATGAAAATGGTTGAGCACACATGCTACAATGCACAAGAAACCAGATTCAAGCCCCTAGTCCCCACCTGTAGAAGGAAAGATTTGCAAGTGGTGAATCAGGCTGCAGGTGTCTCGCTGTCTCTCTCCCTCCCTATTTTGAGAGCCCTTCCCACTTGATTTCTGGCTGTCTCTAATCAATAAATAAATAAAATAATTTAAACATTTTTTAAAAAGATAAAGATTAGAAGGGAAGAAGTCAAACTCACTACTTGAAGATTGCATGTTAGCATACATGGATAAACTAAAAGAATCCAGCAGGAAGCTCTGAGAAACTATCAGGCAATATAATAAAGTGTCAGGCTGCAAAGTTAACATACAAAACTCACTGGAATTCCTCTGCAAAAACTAAGGTAGCAGAAGAAGAAATCTAGAAATCAATCCCTTATACTGTTGCAACAAAACAATAAAATATCTAGGAATAAGCCTAACAAAAGAAGTGAAAGACTTGTATACTAATAATTATCAATCATTATTTAAGAAAATAGAAAAAGACACAAAGAAGTGGAAAGACATTCCATGTTCATGAGTTGTAAGAATTAACATCATCAAAATATATCATCCATAGCTATCTACAAATTTAATGCAATCCCCATCAAGATCCCATCCAATTATTTAAGGAGACTAGAACAAAAGCTACTAATGTTTATCTGTAACCAGAAAATACCCTAGAATTGTCAAAAAAATCTTGAGAAGAAAGAATAGAACTAGAACCATCTTACTCTAAGACCTCAAACTGTATTACAGGGACATTGTAATTAACATTTCTTGGTCACTAAAGCATAAATAGACACACTGACAAGTGAAATAAAATTGAGAGTTCAGAAGTAGCCCCCCACACCTACTATCATCTAATCTTTGACAAAGGTGCCCAGACTATTAAATGGGGAAACGAGAATCTCTTCAACAAATGATGTTGGAAAAACTGGGTTGAAATGTGCAGAAGAATGAAACTGAACCACTATATTTCACCAAACACAAAAATGAATTCCAAATGGATCTAGGACTTGGATGTCAGACTATCAAATACTTATAGGAAAATATTGGCAGAACTCTTTTCCATCTACATTTTAAAAGCATTTTCAGTAATACGGATCCAGTTACAAAGAAGACTAAAACAAAAATAAACCAACAGGATTACTTACAATTGAAAAGCTTCTGTACATCAAAAGAAACCACCACATGGAGACCCCATAAAGAATGGGAGAATATCTTTACATGTCATATGTCAGACAAAAGGCTAATATTCAAAATATATAAAGAGCTCACCAAACTCAGCAACAAGAAAACAACAAAAAATGACCCCATCCAAAAATGTGGAGAGGATATGAACATAATATTAATGATAGAAGAGATCCAAAAGGCCAGCAAACATATGAACAATGCTCCAAGTCACTGATTGTTAGAGAAATGCAAATAAAAACAACAATGAGATACCATTTCACTCCTGTGAGAATGTCATACATCAGAAAAGGTAGGAGCAACAAATATTGGAGAAGTTTTGTGGGAAAAGGAACCCTCCTGCACTGCCAGTGGGAATGGAATTTAGTCTAACTCATGTGGAAAGGATTCTGGAGAACTCTCAGAAGGTTAGAAATGGACCTACCTTATGACCCTGCAATTCCTCTCCTGTGGATATATGCCAAAGTTCCAAACACAACCATCCAAAATGATTTGTGTATACCTATATTCATAGCAGCACAATTTGTAATAGCCAAGACCTGGAATCAACTCAGGTGTCCAACAATGGATAAGTAGCTGAGTAAGATGGGATATGCTATTAAAATTTGTTGACTCGGGGGGCGGAGCCAAGATGGCTACTTGAAAACAGCAACTGCTGTGAGCTCCAAACAGAAGCAGTTTACAACCTGGGATTCTCTGGATAGGGTAAGATACTGGGCTGTCTGTAGGAGGGTGAACACGGGCTGGTCAGGATGACACCAAAATAGAGTCCCATAATTCATTCTTGGGATGACAAACAGAGGTCAAAAGGATAAACAAAGGAAAATCTTTTTGGCTTGATTATTTCTAAACTCACCCCTCCCTCCACCCCAGAAACAGCACCCAGGGGCTGGGCAGGTGCTTGCAGGAGACTTCCTGCTGAGGTATTTTCTGGCTCACCAGGGTTGTCATTCCAAGCCTTTTTCTCTTTGTTTTCTTACTCTTTTTTTTTTAGGAGACTGGAGCTCTATTTGAGTGACAAAATACCTGACCAAACAGAGCCTCAGCCCTGTCAGAGAAAGTCTACTGGAGGTTTTTTTTTTTGGATAAATTTTATAATTTTATAATTAGCTGTCTTTGCTCAGGCTACCTGCAACCCATCTAGAGCAGTCCAAGCAGCAGACTATTAGGATTTTTTAGTCTATTTTATTATTATGACTATTATTATATACACTTGTCCCATTTCCCTCCTCCTTCCTCAGGTTGACCAAAATTAATTGCTGTTTTTCTTCAATTGATAGGTGACTGAGTGTCCTATCCACTGTGAGAGGAACTTATTTCTCTCCCTCTTCCCTCTACTTTGCTTTTTCTTTCATCCTAGCTAATTCAAAATAAGTAAACAAATAACTCTTTCCTTTTACTGCTTTTGTTTCTTTCCTTCCATCTTTTGCTTTCTGAATTCACTGATACTCATTTGGGAATTATTTAGTGGAAGAAATCTGACTCAGAGGGGAATCACTGTGTGTGTGCATGTATTTCTTTTCTACTTCCCTTTCTCTTCTTGCTATCCATAGAATTTACAGTGGACAGTAGATTTGCATAATTGTCTATTCTTGCTCTCCTTTTTTCCCTATATTTTTCTTTTTCTTTTGTTTTTGGTTGTAATTTTTTTCTTGAGCTGGTGGTGCTGTTTCTGAGGTTTCTGACTGCATTTGTGAAAGGGCTTTAGTATAGTGTGGCTTGTACTCAAAACACAACAACTAGAGAATGACAGAACAAAAAAATAAAAACCAAATCAATAAAAAATGGTTAAATCAAGAGCAAATAAAACTATTACCACAATGAATCAGGACAGGATCCCAGAAGAAACTCCAAATCAGTCAGAAGTAACCATAAATAAGAAAAGTATGCAAACAGTAATAAACCTAATAACCACAGAAATGAAGACAACCATGGAGGAATGGGGTATCATAATTCGGGAAAAAAAAACAGATGAGAACCTCAAGGAAAATACTAGCTACTTAGAGGTAATTAGAGAACTGAAAGCTGAAATAGCTGAGCTAAAAGGCCAATTATCAGAACAAACTAATACTATAACTTAATTGAAAAAAGAAGTTGAGGGAAGGGAAAACAGACTAACAGAAGCAGAAAACAGAATTATCTGGACAGAGGATGAGACAGAGAAAACAAAGAAAGAGGTACAAGAGCTCAACAAGAGATTAAAAGATTCTAAAAACAACGATAGAGACATATGGAATGTTCTCAAAAGAAGTAACATTCGCATGATTGGCCTACCAGAGGAAGAAAGAGAGGAAGGGGAACTTAACATTCTAGAGGAAATAATAGAAGAAAAATTCCCAAACCTAAACAACAGAAAGGACATTAAAATCCAAGCAGATCAGATATTCACAAACAAAATCAACCCAGACCTGAAGACACCAAGACACACCATAGTTACAAGGAAAAGAAGTAAGAATAAAGAGAGAATCCTAAAGGCCGCAAGAGAAAAAACAAAAAGTCACATACAGGGAATAACCCATAAGACTATCAGCAGACTTCTACACTCAAACTCTAAAAGCCAGAAGAGAATGGCAAGATATCTATCTAGCCCTAAATGAAAAAGGATTTCAAAAATATTAAAAAAATAAAGAAAAGTAAAAGGCTTTCAACCAAGAATAATATATCCTGCTAGACTTTCATTCAAACTAGATGGAGGGATCAAAATCTTCTCAGACAGGCAACAGGTAAAGGAGGCAACCATCAACAAGCATGCCCTGAAAGAGGTTCTAAAAGACTTATAAACAAGAATTTCACCATACTACTGGCCATATCAGAGAAAATTAAAAAATATTGAATAATGGTACTATAATACACTAAATCCAAAATATCACTAAATGTCTATGGCTTAAACTCACCCATTAAAAGGCACAGAGTGGGAGGATGAGTCAGAAAACGAAACCCAAGGATATGCTGTATGCAGAATTCCACCTGACCCCTGGTCTGGGAGGTGGCACAGTGGATAAGGCACTAGACTTTCAAGAATGAGGTCTTGAGTTCGATCCCAGCAGCACATGTACCAGAGTTCTGTCTGGTTCTTTCTCTCTCTCCTATCTTTCTCACTAATAAATAAATAAAATCTTAAAAAAAAAAAAGAATTCCACCTGACCCAACAAAACAAAAACAGACTTAAAGTGAAAGGATGAAAAACTATCATACCTGCTAATGGACACAAAAAAGGCAGGAAAAGGCATTCTTATTTCTGACACCACAGACTTTAAATTAAATAAAATAATAAAAGATAGACAAGACCATTTCATAATATTAGAGGATCAATCAACCAAGAAGGTTTAACAATTATTAAATTCTATGCACCCAATGAGGGACCTTCTAAATATATCAAAAACCTACTGAAAACTACTAAAATGCATTAATAGTAATACAATAATAGTGGGAGACTTCAACATCCCACTCTCACACTTAGACAGATCAACTAAGCAGAGACTCAACAAAGAAAGAAGAAAATTAAATGAAGAGATGAACCAACTAGACCTCCTGGACATTTTCAGAGTTCTTCATCCCCCCCAAAATGGAGTACACATTCTTTTCAAATCCACACAGCACATACTCAAGGACCACATGCTCAGCCACAAAGAGAGTATCAACAATTTCAAGAGCATTGAAATTATTCCAAGTATCTTTTCAGACCACAGTGGAGTAAAGCTAACATTCAACAACAGAAAATTACTAAAAGTCACAAAACGTGGAAACTCAACATCATGCTGCTTAAGAAACTCTGGGTCAGAGAAGAATTCAAGCAAGAAATTCAAATGTTCCTGGAAACAAATAAAAATGAAGACACAAGCTATCAAAATATTTGGGACACAGCTAAAGCAGTACTGAGAGGGACACTCATAGCCATACAATCAAACATTGGAGAACAAGAAAAAGCTCAAATAAACTATCATACTGCACAGCTTAAGGACTTATAGAAAGAGGAACAAAGGTACCCTAAAGCAACCAGACAGACAGAAATCACTAAAATTAGAGAAGAAATCAACAACATAGATAATAAGAGAACCATAAAAACCATCAATGAAAACAAATATTGGTTCTTTGAAAAATTAAACAAGATTGACAAACCCCTAGCCAGACTCACTAAAATAAAAAAAGAAAGAAAAAGAAAAAGAAAAAAAGAAGTCTCAGATAAATAGAATTGTAAATTATAGAGGAGATAACACAACCGAAAGCACAGAAAACCAGAAAATTATGAGAAACTTCTACAAAGAACTATATGCCACCAAGCTAGAGAATGTGGGAGAAATAGAAGAATTCCTAGAAACATATGCCTTTCCAAAACTGAACCAAGAAGAACTACAAAACCTAAATGCACCAATCAAAGACAGAGAAATTGAAACAGTTACTAAGAGTCTTCCCCACAACAAAAGTCCTGGACCAGATGGCTTTACATATGATTTCTACAAAACCTTCAGGAAACAGCTAATACCTATACTTCTAAAGCTCTTCCACAACATCGAAGAAACAGGAAGACTCCCACCTTATATGAAGCCAACATCACCCTGATACCAAAAGCAGATAGGGACACAACAAAAAAGGAAAACTACAGACCACTACCTCTGATAAACATAGATGCCAAAATATTAAACAAGATCTTGTCCAACCGGATACAGCCGTATATATAACAACAACAACAAAAAAAGATTGTTCATCATGACAAAGTGGGATTTATCCCAGGAATGCAAGGCTGGTTCAACATCTGTAAGTCAATCAATGTCATTCACCACATCAATAAAAGCAAAACCAAAAACCACACGATTATCTCAATAGATGCAGAGAAAGCCTTTGACAAAATCCAACACCCATTCATGCTCAAAACACTACAAAAAATGGGGATAGATGGGAAATTCCTCAAGATAATGGAATCCATATATAGCAAACCTACAGGCAACTTCATACTCAATGGACAAAAGCTGAAAGCATTCCCCCTCAGATCAAGGAATAGACAGGGCTGTTCATTATTACCATTACTCTTCAAAATAACATTGGGAGTTCTTGCCATAGCAATCAGGCAAGAGAAAGAAATCAAAGGGATACAGATTGGAAGGGAAGAAGTCAAGCTCTCACTATTTGCAGATGATATGATAGTCTACATAGAAAAACCTAAATAATCCAGCAGAAAACTATTGGAAGTTATTAGGCAATATAGCAAGGTATCAGGCTACAAAATCAATGTACAAAAATCAGTGACATTTCTTTATGCAAACACTAAATCCAAAGAAGAAGATGTCCAGAAATCACTCCCACTCACTGCCACAGCAAAATCAATAAAATACCTAGGAATAAACCTGACCAAAGATGTTAAAGACTTGTATACTGAAAACTATGAGTTACTACTCAAGGAAATAGAAACTGATAGCAAGAAATAGAAAGACATCCTATGCTCATGGATTGGAAGAATTAATACCATCAAAATGAATACTCTCCCCAGAGCCATATATAAATTTAATGCAATACCCATCAAAGTTCCACCAAGCTTCTTTAAGAGAATAGAACAAAAACTGCAATCATTTATCTGGAACCAGAAAACACCTAGAATCTCCAAAACAATCTTGAGGAAAAGAAACAGAAATGGAGGCATCACACTCCCAGATATCAAACATATTATAAGGCCATAATCATCAAAACAGCCTGGTACTGGCACAACACAGAGCAATGGAAAAGATTAAAAGCCCAAAACTAAGCCCCTATACTTATGGACAAGTAATCTGTGCTAAAGGGGTACAAAATATTAAATGGAATAAGGAGCCTCTCTTCAATAAATAGTGCTGGGAAAACTTGCTTGAAATAAGCAGAAGAATTAAACTGAACCATTTTATCTCACCAGAAACAAAAATTAACTCTAAATCAATCAAGGACCTGGATGTTAGACAAAAGACTATCATATACTTAGAGCTGGAACACGTTCCCACCTAAACTTCAAGGACATCTTTGATGATTGAAACACAGTTGCAAGGAAGACTAACGCAAAAACAAATCAATGGGACTACATCAAATTTAAAAGCTTCTGCGCAGCCAAAGAAACTATCACACAAACAAATAGATCCCTCACAGAATGGGAGATATTCACATGCTATTCAATAGACTAGAGAATAATAACCAAAATATAGAAAGAGCTCAGCAAACTTAGCAACAAAAACAGCATATGAGCCCACCCAAAAATGTGCAGAGGATATGAACAGAAAATTCACTACAGAAGAGATCCAAAAGGCTAACAAACACATGAAAAAATTGCTCTGGGTCATGGACTGTCAGAGAAATGCAAATAAAGACAACATTGAGATACCACCTCACCCCTGTAAGAATGGTATACATCAAAAAGGACAGCAGCAACAAATGCTGGAGAGGCTGTGAGGACAGAGGAACCCCTCTGTACTACTGGTGGGATTGTAAATTGGTCCAGCCTCTGTGAAGAGCAGTCTGGAGAACTCTCACAAGACTAGACATGGACCTTCCATATGACCGAGTAATTCCTTTTCTGGGGATATATCCCAAGTGATCCATAATACCCAACCAAAAAGATATGTGTACACATATGTTCATACCAGCACAATTTGTAATAGCTAAAACCTGGAAGCAACCCAGGTGCCCAACAACACATCAGTGGCTGAGAAGGCCATAGTATATATACACAATGGAATACTATGCAGCTATTAAGAACAATGAACCTGCCTTCTCTGACCCATCTTCTATGGAGCTAGAAGGAATTATGTTAAGTGAGCTAAGTCAGAAAGATAAAGATAGGTATTTGACGAACAGAAGCAATCGGTGGCACAGCCTCTGTGGAGTCCAGTCTGGAGAACTCTCACAAGGCTAGACATGGACCTTTGATATGACCCAGTAATTCATACCCTAGGGATATACCCAAGGATTCCATAAAACACAACCAAAAAGATATTTGTACACCTATGTTCATAGCAGTACAATTCATAATAGCTAAAACCTGGAAGCAACCTGGGTGTTCAGCAACAGATGAGTGGCTGAGAAAGCTGTGGTATATATACCCAATGGAATACTACGCAGTTATTAAGAATAATGAACCCCCCCTTCTCTGACCCATCTTGGATGTAGCTAGAAGGAATTATGTTAAGTGAGTTAAGTCAGAAAGATAAAGATGAGTGTGGGATGATGTCATTCTGTGACACGGAGAAAGGAGAGAGGAGGTCCAGAGCGAAGAGGAAACACAAATCTTTATTTGTGCTGGCACCTCAGAGTTGGGTGCGAGAGAAACAGGTTGGGCCACGTGGAGGTAGCGAAAATGGCCGCCTCAAGCAGTAACCTTTCCTGTGTCTAAACACCGAAGTGAAGCGCCGGCAAGAGAGAGAGGTGCGGAAGAAGAAGGGCTTTTATAGGAGTAGCTTTCGCGAGAATGGAAAGGGGGAGGAGTAACCATAGCACTCCAGGATAGGATAGTAACTCTCATGAGAATGGGAGGGGGGAGGAGTAACCAAAGCATTCCAAATATCACAGGGAAATAGACAATTCCCTGAGAGCACAACATGGCAGAACAGGCACTCCGAGAATGTCCCAACTCTTGCGGGAACTAGCAGTAGCCTGAGGAGACAACATGGCAGATGTGACTGCATCTGCACAATTTCCCAGCAGGATGATCCCACTCATAAACAGAACTTGAGAAAGAATAACAGAATGCGAATCTCAAAGCAGGATTTGACCAAATCTGGAGTAGGGCACCAAAGAAAAAATACTGGAGTAAGAGTGAGGGTGTATGTTGGGCTTCATGGGGCCCGGTGGGGGTGTGGGGTGAGTGGGAGTGGGGTGTGTGGAATAGGACACAGTCTTTTGGTGGTGGGAATGGTGTTTATGTATTAATCTGTGGTCATATAAATCACTATTTAATTAATATGAGAGGGGAAAAATTGATTGTCTCAAACTTTTTAATATGCTGAGTCTTTGATATGTTGACTCTCTTAAAAGCTTAGACCAGGGAGAACAAAACTAACTGGTGGCACAGCTGTATACAAATAATATCAAAGGGCATAAGTTATGGTGATATTGTGCATGATATAGCAAATTCTAACAAAGGGATTTTTCAAAGTTAACCCGATTGCCAAATAATATGATTATAGCAATAACTATCTATTGCCATAGTGAACCCTAAGACAGCAGGAACCTTCTGCTTCCTCTACAGAGCCTATATTTCCTCAGTCCTGGAACCTTAAGAGAGGGGCTCACTGTCCTGCATGCTACTGTCAATTCATACAAAGTGATATTGCATCTGCTGATACTAACCTAATCAAAGAATAGAGTAACACCTCAGCATGCTTCACTTCAGACTATCCAGAGATGGTAGTCACGGAATGTCAACCCTTCAGTATCATTACTCGGATGAGGCCTTTCCTTTCATAGGATTTTCTAATTCCATTCCAGGTGGTTCATTTCCCAACAAAGCCTCAAAACCTAGATATAGACCAGGTCCCATGAAATAGGGCATATGTTCACATGTATACATAAATTAGGGCAAAATACATACCTGAAAGCAAAAGTACACAATAGTCTACAGTGAGTCAGTATCAAGTTCATAATGAAATAGTGTCTACTATCCCTTTCTGATCTTCTCAACATCTGTTGATGAGTGGGATGATCCCATACTCATCTGTACCTTTCTGACTTAGCTCACTTAACATAATTCCTTCTAGCTCTGACGAAGATGGGTAAGAGAATGTGGGTTCATAGTTCTTGCTAGCTGCATAGTATTCCATTGTGTATATATACCACAGCTTTCTCACCCACTCCTCTGTTGTTGGACACCTGGGATGCTTCCAGGTTTTAACTATGATAAATTGTGCTGCTATGAATATAGCTGTACACACCTCTTTTAGGTTGGGTGTTATGGAGTCCTTGGGGTATAACCATAGGAGAGGAATTACTGGATTACAGCCTTTCCAGCATTTGTTGCTGCTGTCCTTTTTGATGTATGCCATTCTTACAGGAGTGAGGTGGTATCACAATGTTGTCTTAATTTGCATTTCTCTGACAATCAGTGATCTGGAGCAGTTTTTCATATGTTTGTTTGCCTTTTGGATCTCCTCTGAGGTGAAAGTTTTGTTCATCCTTAGCCTGTTTTTGGATGGGGTCATTTGCTTTTTTGGTGCTAAGTTTGCTGAGCTCTTTATATATTTTGGTGATTAGTTTCTTGTCTGATGTATGGCATGTGAAGATCTTCTCCCATTCTTTGAGGGGTCTCTTTGTTTGTTTAATAGTTTATTTGGATGTGTAGAAGCTTTTCAATTTGATGTAGTCCCATTGGTTTGTTTCTGCTTTAGTCTTCCTTGCAATTGGGTTTGATTCATCAAAGATGTCCTTGAGGTGTAGGTGGGAAAGTGTTTTACCAATGTTTTCCTCTAAGTATTTGACTGTTTCTGGTATGACATCTAGGTCTTTGATCCATTTGGAGTTGATTTTTGTTTCTGGAGAGATAAAGTGGTTCAATTTCACTCTTCTGCATGTTTCAATCCAGTTTTACCAGCACCATTTATTGAAGAGAGCCTCCTTCTTCCATTTAATCCTTTGGGCCCCCTTATCAAAGGTTAGATGTCTATAGGAGTGGGGATTTATTTCTGGGATTTTGATTCTGTTCCATTGGTCTGTGTGCCTATTTTTGTTCCAGTACATGCTGTTTTGATGATGATGGCTTTATAATATAGTTTAAGGTCTGGGAGTCTGGTGCCTCCATTTCTGTTTGTTTTCCTCAAGATGGTTTTGGCAATTCCAGGTGTTTTCAGGTTCCAGATAATTGATTGTACTGCTTGTTCTATTCTCTTAAAGAAGCTTGGTGGAACTTTCATGGGTATTGCATTAAATTCGTATATGGCTCTGGAAAGAATATTCATTTCGATGATATTTAAAATTCCAATCAATGAGCATGGGATGTCTTTCCATTTCTTGTTATCATTTTCTATTTCCTTGAGTAGCGACTCATAGTTTTCAGTATACAAGTCTTTCACTTATTTGGTCAATTGTATTCCTAGGTATTTGATTGATTTTACTGAAACAGTAAATGGGAGTGATTTCTGGATTTCTTCTTCATATTTAGTGTTTGCATAATGAAATGTCACTGATTTTTGTACATTGATTTTGTAGCCAGATACCTTGCTATATTGCCTAATAACTTCCAGTAGTTTTCTGCTGGATTCTCTAGGTTTTCTATGTATACTATCATATCATGTGCAAATAGTGAGAGCTTGACTTCTTCCCTTCCAATCTGTATTCCTTTGATTTCTTTATCTTGCCTGATTACTATGGCAAGAACTTCCAATACTATGTTGAATAGTAATGGTGACAGTGGACAGCCCTGTCTATTCCTTGATCTTAGGGGGAATGCTGTCAGCTTCTGTCCATTGAGTATGATGTTGGATGTAGGTTTGCTATATATAGATTCCACTATCTTGAGGAATTTCCCATCTATTCCCATTTTTTGTAGAGTTTTAAGCATGAATGGGTGTTGGATCTTGTCAAAGGCTTTCTCTGCATCTATTGAGATAATCATGTGGTTTTTTGCTTTGCTTTTATTGATGTGGTGAATGACATTGACTTACGGATGTTGAATCAGCCTTGCATTCCTGGGATGAATCCGTCTTGGTCGTGATAAACAATCTTTTTGATATGCTGCTGTATCCGGTTGGAGAAGATCTTGTTTAATATTTTGGCATCTATGTTCATCAGAGATATTGGTCTGTAGTTTTCCTTTTTTGTTCTGTCCCTACAGCTTTTGGTATCAGAGTGATGTTGGCTTCATAGAAGGTGGAAGGGAGTATTCCTGTTTCTTCAATCTTATGAAAAAGCTTAAGAAGTATTGGTAATAACTGTTTCCTGAAAGTTTTGTAGAATTCGTTTGTGAAGCCATCTGATCCAGGACTTTTGTTGTTGGGGAGATTCTTAATAATGGTTTTGATTTCTTTGTCTGTGATTGGTGCATTTAGATTTTGTAGTTCTTCTTGTTTCAGTTTTGGAAGGGCATATGTTTCCAGGAATTCTTCTATTTCTTCTGTATTCTCTAGTTTGTTGGCATACAGTTCTTCGTAGAAGTTTCGCATGATTTTCTGGATTTCTGTGGTGTCAGTTGTGATATCTCCTCCACCGTTTGCAATTCTATTAATTTGTGTATTATCTCTTTTTTGTTTGGTGAGTCTGGCTAGGGGTTTGTCAATTTTTCAAAGAACCAACACTTGGCTTCATTTATCTTTTGTATGGTTCTCTTATTTTCGATGTTGTTTATTTCTGCTCTAATTTTAGTGATTTCTGTCCTTCTGGTTGCTTTAGGGTTCCTTTGTTCCTCTTCCTCTAAGTCCTTGAGGTGTACAGTAAGGTCATTCATTTGAGCTTTTTGTTATTGTTTAATATGTGATTGTATGGCTATGAGTTTCCCTCTGAATACTGCCTTAGCTATGTCCCAAATATTTTGATAGTTTGTGTCTTCATTTTCATTTGTTTCAAGGAACATTTGAATTTCCTGCTTGACTGACTCTCTGACCCAGTGGTTCTTAAGGAGTATGTTCTTTAGTTTCCAAATTCTGTGCCTTTTAATAATTATCTGTTTGTTGTTAAATGTTAGTTTTATTCCACTGTGATCTGAGATGATACTTGGAATGATTTCAATGCTCTTGAATTTATTGATGCTGTCTTTGTGGCCTAACATGTGGTCTATCCTTGACTATGTGTTATGTGGATTTGAATAAAATGTGTATTCCAGTTTTGGGAGGTGAAGGACTCTGAAAATATCCAAGATGTCTAGTCTGTCAATATCTTCATTTAATTCTCTTGTATCTTTGTTGATTCTCTGCTTTGTTGGTCTGTCTAGGTGTGAGAGTGTGGTGTTAAAGTCTCCCACTATTATTGTATTACTATTGTTGTATTTTTGATGTTCTTTCAGTAGGTGCTTGATGTATTTAGATGGTCCCTCATTGGGTTCATAGATGTTAACAATTAAGTCTACTTGTCTGAATGATCCTCTAATAATTATGTAATATCCTTACCTATCTTTTATTACTTTATTATAATTTAAAATCTATTGTGTCTGAGGTGAGAATGGCTGTTCCTGCCTTTTTTTGGTGGTCTGTTAGCCTGTATGATAGTTTTCCATCCTTTCACTTTAAGTCTGTGTTTATCTGGTAGTGTCAGATGGGATTCTTGCAAGAAGCATATGGTTGGGCTATGTTTTCTGATCTAGCCCCCCACTCTGTGCCTTTTGATGGGTGAGTTTAAGAGATTGATATTTATTGCTATTATGGATTTAATGTATTGTAGTGCCATTGTTCAACAAATTTTTATTTGCTCTGATATATTGCAAGTATTATAGTGATGTTCTTGTTTATAAGAGATCTTTTAGAACCTCTTTCAGGGCCGGTTTGGTGATGGCTGCCTCCTTTATCTGTTGTTTGTGTAAGAAGGTTTTGATTCCTCCATCTAGTTTGAATGAAAGCCTAGCAGGATATATTATCCTTGGTTGAAACCCTTTTTCATTCAGGGTTTGATAGATATTTTGCCATTCTCTTCTGGCTTTTAGAGTTTGAGTAGAGAAGTCTGCTGATAGTCTTATGGGTTTCTCCCTGTATTTGACTTTTTGTTTCTCTCTTGCAGCCTTTAGGATCCTTTCTTTATTCTTATGTCTTCTCATTGTGACTATGATGTGTCTTGGTGCCTTCAGGTCTGGGTTGATTCTGTTAGGGACTCTCTGGGCCTCTTGAATCTTAATGTTCTTTTTGATGTTCAAGGCTGGGAAGTTTTCTACAATAATTTCCTCTAGAATGTTTCCTTCCCCTTCCTCTCTTTCTTCCTCTGGCTAACCAATTATACAAATGTTACTTCTTTTGAGATCATCCCATATGTATCTGTTGTTGTTTTCAGTGTCTCTCAATCTCTTTTTGAGCTCTTTCATCTCTCTCTTAGTTTTCTCTAACTCATTCTAGTCTGACTAATTCTGTTTTCTGCTTCTGTTAGTCTGCTTTCCCTTGCCTCAGCTTCTTTCTTCAGTTCTGCCTTTTAAGCTTTCAGTTCTATAATTGCCTCAAGATAATCAGTATTTTCCTTGGGGGTCTCAACTGTTGTTTCCCTAATACTGCCATTCCTTTCCTCCAATGTTGTTTTCATTTCTGTAATTAATAAGTTTATTATTGCTTGCATACTTTTCTTATCTATGGTTACTTCTGGCTGATTTATACTTTTTTCTGGGCTCTTGTCTTCATTCATTGAAGTAGCAGTTTTATTTGTTCTTAATCTACTCATTTTTTTATTTATGTGTTTCTTAATGTTATGTTCTGTTGTTCCTCAGTTGTTGTGTTTTGAGTACAAGCCATCCTATACTAAATACCTTTATGACAAATGCAATCACCAACCTCTGAAATTACAGTAGCAACTGAAGCAAGGATTGAAGCAGTTTAATCACTACCAGTTAGCCAATGTCTCCAGTCTGTTAAAAAATAGCAACCAAGTCCAAGTGAAGAAGAAAGATAAAAGAAATAAGGGATAGAAAGAATACACAATTAGACAATTATGTAAATCTACTATCCACTGTATATTATAGGGGTAGCAAGAGGAGAATGGGAAGTAGACCAGAGATACACACATAGAGAGTCCACTCTGAGGCAGATTTCTTCCCCAAAATAAATCCCAAATGAATGTCAGTGAATTCAGAAAGCCAAAGAAGGAAGGAAGAAAGTGAGACAAGATAAAAAAGAGAAACAAGAGAGAGAAAAGAAAAAATATAAGAAAAAGAGCTGTAATAAAAGAGCAGTGAAAGGGAAGTTTTTTTAATTGATTAATTTATTATTTTATTTTATTTTTTAATTAGCTAGGAGGAGAGAGAAGGGGAGAGTTGGTAGAGAAGGTAGGAGTAGTGAAACAAGTTCCTCTCACAATGGATAAGATGCCAAGTACCATAGCAATGGAAAATACCCTAAGAGTTAATTCTGGTCAACCTAAAGAGGGGGGAGAAGAGATACACCTTTATATTATATTAATAATAAATAGAGCAGGGTAACAAACCTGTCCCAGATTGCCTCAAGCCTCCTGAGCAGAGGCAGATGATTGTTAAGTAAGTAAAACAAACAAAACAAAAACAAAAACACCTCAGGAATAGCCAAGAATAGCAAGAATAGACAAGAATAGCAAGAATAGACAGTTATGAAAATCTACTATTAACTGTATATTCTAGGGGTAACTAGAGGAGAAAGGGAAGTAGAGCAGAGATACACGCAGGGACAGTCCACTCTGAGTCAGATTTCTTCCCTAAAATAATTCCCAAACTTGTATCAGTTAATTCAGAAAGTTGAAGGAGGAAGAAAGGATGATAAGAATGAGAAAAAGAAGAAAAAAGAGAGAGAGGAAAAAAAAGATAAAAAGAACAGTAATTAGAGAGCAGTGAAAGGAAAGAGTTATTTATTTATTTATTATTTAATTAGCTAGGCGGGGGTGTAGGGGAGAGTGGGTAGGGAAGGTAGGAGGAGTAAAACAAGTTACTTTAGCAGTTGATAAGACACCCAGTCCCCTAGCAATGGAAAATACACTAAGAGTTAATTCTGGTCAACCTGAAGGAGAGGAGGAAAGGGATACCCATTTATCTAGTATTGATAATGAAATAGAACAGAGTAAAAAATCTGTCCTGTCTTCAGCTTGGATGGCTCCAGATTGCTTCAGGCCCCCTGAGCAGAGGCAGCTGATTGTTGAGAAAATAAAGCAAAAAAAAAAAAAAAAAAAAAGATCTTTCCCTGTCTGAATAAGGCTCTGCTTGGTGGAATATTTGTAGCTGGAATTCGCTGCTTAGAAAGAAAAAAGGCCAGGGATTTCAAAAAGGAATAGAACTCGAATGCATGACACCCGCTGGTGGGACAGGAATCTTGGTGAGTAAAGAAGCTCAGCAGGGAAGCCTGCTAGGAGCAGATCTCTGGCCCCCTGGGACTGGTCAGGGGTGTTCTTCAGGAATAATAATTAAAAAAAATTTTTTCCTTTCCTATTTTCTAACCCAAATTGAGTTATAGTCACCTCCTTGGTGTTACCACTAGGACCCCTTATTGACTGCCCTGCTAAAGGCAAAAATCCTACCGTTTCAAGTAGATGTTGTCGGAGCTCAAGCCACTAGCAGCTTCTCATTTCGCCATCTTCTGGAATCTCCAGTTTGTCTGTTTTGAGTATATTCTAAGTAGCCACTCTTTTGACTGCCTTAATAGAGTTACTGCAGTTACTTTACACCACAACATCAAATTCAATATTATGTAGAAAAATTATCTATGTTCTTATGGAAATAACAAGGCACCATAAATTATGTATTTAACATATCCATAAAATGTGGAGTAATAGTCTATTCCAGAGAAATAATCACATAAAATACAACCAAAACCCAGTCATTTATATCTATATAATCATTGGGTTTTCACCACACAGTGTCTCATCAATCTAAGTACTTGCATTTTGGAAAGTGAGTGCCAAAGATTACACTATGTTTGAAACACAGGGAAGGCTAGGTGTCATCTACTGACTGGAAAATATCAAATACTTTTAGAGTTACTGAAACACACATTGTAGACTAAACAGTGGAAGGATCTGTAGTCACTCACTGATGCAAAACTCCAGTGAACTTCATTACACAGGAAAAAAACTTGGCTATAAGAATGTGAGTACTGTGACTAGAATATGAACACCATCAATTATAGCTGACTGTGTAATGGGGGAAGCCTTGTACCTATGCACTACCTGTCATAAGCTTTTATAGGTGTCAGAGCCTCCATCTAAATAACAAGCCCAGCAGAAATGGGTAACTGTGACCCAAACTGGATAAGTATTTACAATAATAACTTTCTATTCCAAAAGAAACAAATACACATTCTTATCTAGTACACATTGAGCATTCACAAAGATTCACTATATGCTGGGTCACAAAGACAGCCTAAAATATGTAAATATTAAAATTACAAAATTCATTTATCTGAAACTATGATGGTACAAAGCTAGAAATCAACTGCAAATGGAAAAGATATTTCCCCAAAGTCTGGAGCCTAAACAACATGCTTCTGAACAATATACAAGTCATTGAAGAGATGAAAAAAAGAAATTAATAATTACCATGATACTAATGACAATGAAGAAACCAGCTATCAGACCATATGGGATGCAGCAAAAGCATTTATGAGATGAAAGTTCATAGCAGTACACATTAATAAAGAAGATTAAATCACTAGCAAGATATCTAATAATCCCACTGAAACAACCAGAAATGGAGCAACAGAAAAACCCAACAGTCAGAGAACCATACAGATCAATGAAGCCAAATGTTGGTTCTTTGAAAGATTAAACAAAACTGCTCTCCACAGAGGCTGGACATCTAATCTTTGATAAGGGGGCCCAAAGGATTAAATGGAAGAAGGAGGCTCTCTTCAATAAATGGTGCTGGAAAAACTGGGTTAAAACATGAAGAAGAATGAAATTCAACCACTTAATCTCACCAGAAACAAAAATCAACTCCAAATGGATCAAAGACCTAGATGCTAGAACAGAAACAATTAGATACTTAGAGGAAAACATTGGTAAAACACATTCCCACCTACACCTCAAGGACATCTTTGATGAATCAGACCCAATTACAAGGAAGACTAAAGCAGAAACAAACCAATGGGACTACATCAAATTGAAAAGCTTCTGCACAGCCAAAGAAACTATCACACAAACAAAGAGACCCCTCACAGAATGGGAGAAGATCTTCACATGCCATACATCAGACAGGAGACTAATCACCAAAATATACAATGAGCTCAGCAAACTTAGCACCAAAAAAGCAAATGACCCCATCCAAAAACAGGCTGAGGATGAACAAAACTTTCACCTCAAAGGAGATCCAAAAGGCAAACAAACATATGAAAAACTGCTCCAGATCACTGATTGTCAGAGAAATGCAAATTAAGACAACATTGTGATACCACCTCACTCCTGTAAGAATGGCATACATCAAAAAGGACAGCAGCAACAAATGCTGGAGAGGCTGTGGGGACAGAGGAAGTCTTTTGCACTGCTGGTAGGAATGTAAATTGGTCCAGCCTCTGTGGAGAGCAGTCTGGAGAACTCTCACAAGGCTAGACATGCACCTTCCATATGATCCAGTAATTCCTCTCCTGGGGATCTACCCCAAGGACTCCATAACACCCAACCAAAAAGATGTGTGTACTCCTATGTTCATAGCAGCACAACTCATAATAGCTAAAACCTGGAAGCAACCCAGATGAATGGATGAGAAAGCTGTGGTATATATACACAATGGAATACTATGCAGCTACTAAGAACAATGTACTCAACTTCTCTGACCCATCTTGGTCAGAGCTAGAAGGAATTATGTTAAGTGAGCTAAGTCAGAAAGATACAGATGAGTATGGGATGATCCCACTCATCAACAGAAGTTGAGAAAGAAGATCTGAAAGGGAAACTAAAAGCAGGACCTGACTAAATTGAAAGTAGGGCACCAAAGTAAAAACCCTTTGGTGAGGGGGAGGGTGGACATGATGGGGGGGTGGGATACAATCTTTCGGTGGTGGGAATGGTGTTTATGTACACACCTATTTATTGTAGTCATATAAATCACTATTTAGTTCATATGAGAGGGGGGAAAATTGATTATATGTCTAACAAAGGGACTTTTCAAAGCTAACCCTTTACCAAATAATGTGATGTTAACAATAACTATCCATTGTCTTCTTGAACACTAAGACAGCAGGAACCTCACATTTCCACTATAGAGCCTAAACGTCCCCCAGTCCTAGGACCCTAGGGTAGGGCCCACTTTCCCGTATGCCTCTCCCAATTCTTATCAAATAATATTGCATCCACTGATCACAACTTAATCAACACAACAAGTGCTACCAGGCATGCTTCACTTCAGACTGTGTCCAGAGACTTCACGTGTGGAATGACAACCCTTCAGCTTCATCACTCAGGTGAGACCTTTCCTTTCATAGTATTCTCTAACTCCATCCCAGGCAGTTCACTTCCTAACAAAGTCCCAAAACCTAGATATAGACCAGGTTCTAGGAGATAGAACATATGTCCCAACACTATATCTCCACTATTCCATCCTTTGGGTCCATGATTCTTCAACAATATGTTTGGCTTTGTATGTTAACTCTCTTTTCAGCCACCAGGTTCCAGATGCCATCAGGATGCCAGCCAGGCTTCCCTGGACTGAAGACCCCACCAATGCGTCCTGGAGCTCCGCTTCCCCAGAGACCCACCCTACTAGGGAAAGGGGCAGACTGAAAGTATGGACTGACCAGTCAACGCCCATGTTCAGCGGGGAAGCAATTACAGAAGCCAGACCTTCCACCTTCTGCAACCCACAATGACCCTGTGTCCATGTTCCCAGAGGGATAGAGAATGGGAAAGCTAGTGGGGAGGGGAAGGGATATAGAGATTGAGTGGTGGGAATTGTGTGGAGTTGTGCCCCCCATCCTATAATTTTGTTAATGTCTCCTTTCTTAAATAAAAAATAAAATATATATATATATATTTAAAAATTAAAAAAAACCAACAGTCAGTAGGAGAATGGAAATATTTAAAATCAGAAGAGAAATTAATGAAATAGAAAGCAAAAAGACTATCAAGAAGATTAATGAAACAAAGAACTGGTTGTTTGAAATGATAAACAAAGTAGATAAAACACAAAGTACACTCACTAAGAGCAAAAGACAGAAATATATGGCAAAAATCTCCCAAAATTGAGAGCAGACATATTATAACAGATGAGGCACAGATAGAAAGGATCATGCAACAATATTACGGAAATCTGTATAGAACTAAGTTTGGCAACTTCGAAGAGACAAATTCTTAGAGTCATACCAGCTGTCAACCTTGATACAAGAGGAAGTAAATGAACTTAATAGGCCAACCACTAGAACAAAAATTGATACAGTAACCAAAAGCCTCTCCAAAAACCGAAAGCCTTCCCAAGAACCAAAGCCCAGGTACAGATTGCTGTGCTAATGATTTTTAAAAAGAGTGAAAGAATTAACACACATTCTCCTCAAACTCTTCCCAAAAATTAGAAAAGGTAATACACTCAGATGCATTCTATGCAGCCAACATCTCTCTGATCCCCAAAGCAGGAAATGACTTCACCAAAAATGAAAACTGTAGACCTATATCCCTGATGAACATTGGTGCAAATATCCTTAAAATCTTGGCTAATTGAATCGAACAACTTATTAAGGGAATAATACACCAAGAATAAGTGGGATTCATTCCTGAGTAGCAGGGGTGGTTCAATATCCACAAGTCAATCAATGTAATCCACCATATCAATAAAAAGAAAGCTAAAAGTCACATGAAAAAAGCATTCAACAAGGTCCAACAACCATTTGTGATAAAGATCCTCAAGAAACTGGGAGTGGAGGAAAATTCATCAAAATAATAAAGGATATATATGATACACCCATGGCTAATATGTACTCAACAGGAAAAAAATTAAAAGATTTTCCTGTAAAATCAAGAACTAAGCATGGATGCCCATTCTTACCACTTTTATTTAACATAGACCTAGAAGTCATTTCCATTGCAACCAGGTAAGAAATAATGACCAAAGGAATCCAAATTGGAAAGGATAAAATTAAATTATCATTATTTTCATATGATATGTTGATATTCCTAGACAACCTCAAAACCCTGCAAAAAAACTACTGGAAAGCATCAATAAATTCAGTAAAGTAGCAGGTTGCAAAGTCAAAACCCTCAAACCTGCATTTCTCTACATACACACGCACACACAAAAATGGACCAGAGGAAACAAAACTGAAGGAAGTAATCCCACTTACAATTGAATTTAAAAAGATCAAATACCCTGAAATAAATCTAACAAAGGAGTTGAAGGACATGTTCAACAAAAACTACAAAACATTGTCAAAAGTAATAGAGAATGACACAAAAAAATGGAAAAACGTACTCTGTTCAAGGATTGAGAGAATAAATATCATTAAGCTGACAATTATGCCAAAGCATTTTATAGATTCAATACAAACATTATTAAAATCCCAATGATATATTTCAAGGAAATTGAACAATTTATTTTTAAAAATTGTGTAGAATTTTTAAAAGACACTTATTACTAAAAAGCTCCCCTAATGAAAAAGAAGAAAAATAGAGGCATCACAATTCCTCACTTCAGTTTATACTATAAAGAAACAGTAGTTAAAACAGTGTGGTATTGGAACGAAAGCGGACATATGACCATTGGAATAGGATAGAGAGCCCAGAACTTAAACCACACATGTATAGGTGCCTCACACAGACAAAGGGGCAATAAATGCCTAATAGGGAAAATAAGGTCTTAATTTAACAAATGGTCTTGGGAGAAGTGGAGAGCCACATGTAGAAAAATGAAACTAGAGCACTATTTAACTCCATACACCAAAATTGGCTCAAAATGGATTACAAATCTGGATATTAGATGTGAAATTATAAAATGCATAAAAGAACACATCAGAGAAACACTTCATGGCATTAAAACTAAAGATATTTGAAGGCTCTACCCCAAAGACAAGGTAAACAAACAAAATAATTTAAAAATGGGGGAGTCAGGTGGTAGCACAGCGGGTTAAGCGCATGTGGCACAAAGCATAAGGACCAGCTAAGGATCCCGGTTCCAGCCCCCGGCTCCCCACCTACAGGGGAGTCCCTTCACAAGTGGTGAAGCAGGTCTGCAGATGTCTATCTTTCTCTTCCCCTCTCTGTCTTCCTCTCCTCTCTCCATTTCTCTCTCAACAACGATGACAACAATAGCAACTACAACAATAAAACAACTAGGGCAACAAAAGGGAATAAATAAATAAATATTTTTTAAAAGGGACTATATTAAATTAATTGCCTTCACACATCAAAAGAAAATTCCATAAGAATAAACAGGAGAGACAGGCTGGGTGTATGGATCGAACTGTCAACGCCCATGTTCAGCAGAGAAGCGATTACAGAAGCCAGACCTTCCACCTTCTGCATCCCACATGATCTTGGGTCCATACTCCCAGAGGGTTAAATAACAGGAAAGCTCTAAGGGGAGGGGATGGGATACGGAGGTCTGGTGGTGGGAATTGTGCAAAGTTGTACCCCTCTTATCCTATGGTTTAGTAAATGTTTCCTTTTTATAAATAAAAATTTTAAAAAAGAATAAACAGGAAACCCTACAACTAAGAGAACATATTTTCATACCATACTTTAGACAAGAAGTTGATATCAGACATCTAAAAAGAACTTACACAGCTCAACAAAAAGCAAACTAACAGCCCAATAAAATAATGAGCAGAAAATATGAATAGATAGTTCTCTAAAAAAGATATAAAAGTGATCCATAGACATATGCAGAAATGCTCCAATTCACTCATCATCAGAGAAATGTTAATTAAAACCACAATGAAGTTCCACCTTATACCTACCTGTGTGAATAGCTTTCATTAACAAAAGAGGAGAGGATAAGTGTTGGAAAGGACATGAAAAGAGAGAAATACTATTACACTGCTGGTGGTAATGCAAACAAATACAACCACTATGGAGAATCCTTACACAAATAAAAGTAAGAGGAGTGGTGAGGGGAATAAGTTAACAATACATACTAATGCTCCTCTCCATTATTTTTCTCCACAATACTCATTGTTTCCTAATGCAGTTGACATTTTATTTCTTTATAGTTTATTTTTTCTCTCCATAAATTTCACTTGTCAATTTTTCCTCAGTAACACTGGAAAAGAACTATAGAATATGAACAATGTCCTTAAGGGTAGGCAATATTGCTTGCTTTGACCACCAACATATCTATAGCTTTAAAACTATCCATTATATAGGAGATACTAAACATTTATAGCTGCAGTGTTCACAATATGAATGCAACCAAAATTCCCTTTGACAGATGATTGGATAAAAAACGTTACGGGACATATGCTTAATGGGTTACTTTAATTTTATTACTCAACAATAAAAAATATGATTTTTGTGTCCTTTTGGATAAAATGGATGTATCTGAAGAAGATTATGCTTAGTGAAGTAATTCAGGATGTAAGGGACTACAGGATGGTTTCACTCATATTTGGAATTTTAGAGAACTGAACACAGGAACTTGAAACAAACAAACAAAAACCAACCCATATTCAGACTGTAGAAAACTATAATGTTTATCGGGGGGGGGGGTTGGGACACAGTCCTTTGATAATGAGAAATGTGAAATTAAAATCCTATTTATTTATGATTTCATAAATCGCTATTAATTTAACATGTCAGGGGGGCATAGAATTAATACTTCAAGTTTTCTAACTGCCCAGGCCACTGCTCTGAGTATAAATATTTCCTTTAGCCTACCATATTTAATGTTTCAGATTTGTAAGATGATCAAATTCTGACATTGGGTTTAAAATATTTAAGGAGCTTTGAAAATAGATCTGTATATATAGGTCTTTAAATGTCTAAGTTAGCTACAACCTTAGGCCAAATATATCAAAACCATTTGGCCCTGGAAGTATCTAAATATAGTGATAACCAAATACCTACAAAGGGCACAAAGCATAGTGAGATCAAATATATTACAGTAGATACTAACCATTGGATATTCATAGAAAAACAAATCCCCAAATAACCTGGTTATAATGATTAACTATTTCTATTTTAAACTCTTTCTGAGACTACAAGAAACCCTTCCCATTCTCTTTAAGATTTTCATTTATCCTAGTCCTGAAACCTCTATGGCCATATTTCTTGATGTTTCTTCTCTCTGATTCCTTACTGTCATACTGCCTCTGTTGACCTCAACTAATCAACTCTGCTAGTGCTGTCATGCCACATTATGCTACTACTGACTTGTTACTGTGTAGTGTCACCAGAGACACCAAGCCTGAGATGTCAACCACCTAACTCTTTTATATAGTAAGAATTTTCCCAGCTCATAAGACTATCTAGTTCTATTTTAGATGGCACATTACCTAACAAAGTTACAGATACTAGATACAGGCTAGGGTTTCTGGTATTGGGTAAAAGTGTACCCAACTATCCCATAAGAAAGGGCAATTGTATACTTCAAAGTAAAAGTACTAATGGCCCTCCATAATTAGACTTAGACCTAATAAGTCTGGAATCCTTGAAGTGCTTAAAATATCATAAATTCTCTAATTGATAAAATTTCAATCAAATAACATTGGCAATCTAGTAGAAAGGCCTAAAGAAAACAGAACCCCCCCATAAACCTACTACTGGTGGGATGCAATAACTAACACTCAATGCTTAAGCTGGGAGAAAGTTTAATTTCATCAGAAAAAGAAAGTACTATGAAAGCTGGATAAAGATAAAAGACTAACTCACTTAATAATGTCTGTTTTAGTTAATACCAGACCACTCCATCATGTAGGGCCCTAGTTTAGAGATACCTTAGATCCCCACATAAATGTGATGGGTCTAGATCTCTAAAAGATCCCTCTTTACACCATTAGTGGTCAGCTTCATCTGGAACATCACCATAAGCCCTCTCGTGAGTCTCTCTAAGATCTTCCTTTCACTGTAAGTAGCAATGGTAGGGACTTCTCCACTCTCCAAAGGGAGGCTTGGGTCATCCTAGCCAGCCAATAAAGAAGACTGGTCTTGAAATGAAGGCAGCCTAGAATGTTCCCAGTTGTGACAGTGAACTGCTAGCTCAGACCAACAGGGAATCAGGTTACACAGGCACTTGTGCTAAATATATATGGGCCCTGCCTGGGTCAGGTGAAATGACTAACCAGTTAATTTTATTCATGGATTATTTTTTCAAGATTGGGAGCTATTCTCTGCTCTTGTCCAAATTTCTATCTATATTCTCAACTCTGACACTATCTTCTTGGACAATATTTTTGTCCAACTCCATTAGCTATTAAACTCAAGCAAAAAACTATGATACTCATAGGCCCCTACAAACATACATAAAATAGACTTCCTCAATTCTTTCCACCCAAGATTCCTAATCTCATTTGCTCTATTCTGACTTTTTGGTTCCTGTTCATTAATCATTTTGTCTTATTTCTTACCACATTTCAGCCATCAAGTTGTGGAGGCTATCATGTTTCCATCCTGACTTCCTTGGACAACCTCATCCTGGAACTAGGGAAAGATAGAAACAGGCTGGGTGTATGGCTCTACTTACCAATGTCCATGTCCATCAAAGAAGCAGTTAAAGAAGTTAGAACACCCACTTTCTGCACCTACCCCCAAAATAACTTTGTTCCATATTTCCAGTGGGGAAGAAGTGATAAGGGTAAGATGACCAGAGATCTCTGAACTCCAACTCCATCAGGACCTGGAGAGAGAAGAGGAAATAAAGGAAGGACACTCACAAGTAGTAATAGGTATAGGTGTTACTTGGAAAGGAAGAAAAGATGGGACCATAGGAAAATATGGGTTAATATATACAAATATAGATAGATATTTGTATAAATGATAGTTAATCTATATCTGTTTCCAGTGGTGAGTCTGGGGATACAGAACTCTGGTGCTGTTAACAGTACAGAATTATACTCTTACTATCTTGTAATTTTGTAAATGAATATTAAATCACTAGGCTGATTTAATTAATGAATTAAATTTTATTTATTATTTTTATTTATTTAATATTGTAAATCACATTAAATCACTAGACTGATTAAATTAATGAATTAATTTTATTTATTATTTTTTAAATTTAATATTATAAATAAATATTAATTCACTAATAAAATAAAAATTAAATATACATTGAAATTTGAAAGCCAACTTGATAAAATGAAGCAACAAGAATGACCAAATTAAGTTAACAAAAATTAGCGATATCTAGGAAAATTTAAATTTCATATAAACAATAACGTTTTACTATGAGGATATTAACAGGAATATTTCATTGTGCTTAATACATAATAATGTAAAATTATATTTGCCAGCTAGAATAAATTCAGATTTTACTGAGTGTCCTGTATTACATTTATCTGGAAGCCCTGTGTTAATGCTGTTTCAATTTTGGGGAGATGCATTATTAGTAGGACTTGATCTGTGATGAGAAAAAAAAAACTATGAATTTATGGATATGACCAAACCTTGAATTATGCCCTGCTATCTAAAAGAAATTCTAGGTTTGTCATATTAGTCACTCCATCCCCCCACCTTTTTCAGAGTGTTCTGTTTGGTTGCTAGGTTGCCAAATTCTATAGATATTGTGATGCAGTCAAAAACCAAGGACTAAAGGAGAGGTGGTGGACATAGGTAAAGGGGAGAAGAGGCTAAACCCTCTAAAGCGAGGCACATATTTTGGAGATTTTTTTTTAATTCTGAGAATGGAGAAAGGAGGTAAGTTGAAAGTAAAGAAATCTAAACAAAATGTAAATGAGTTTAATAAGTCAATTTTGTTTATTCATCCATATTCTAGTATTTAATGTTACTTTAAAATTAGTTCTTGTTTCCACACTTAATAGTATTTTTTGACTGATATATTGATATATATATTGATATATATATATCAATATATATATATATATATCAATATATATATTGATATATATTTTTGACTGATAAATTGATATATTTTTTGACTGATATATTGATACTTATTCTTTTGTGCTAGTTTTTCAATATTTTTACATGATTCAGTGGATATTCTTCAAACCGAGAAAATGTCTCATTTGTCAATTAACTTTTGAAAGTAAATTGAAAAAACTTTAAGGGACAGTAAAGCTTAAACTCGTTTAGCTGAAAGATTTGGGTTACAGTTAGAGATTTCTCGACATTTACAATTTCATGGAACTCAGAAGAAATATAGTCATTGAAGACTTTTAATCACTGCCAATGAAAAAGTATAACTTGGACAATTTTTTCTGAAAGAAATAATGAGTTATTTAATCTATGTAAAAAAGAGTTTTGATTGAACTGTTGAGTCATGGACTTAATATAACAATATTTTAAACTTTTGGTAAAAGGAAAATAACCTTCAAAAAGATTATAATATTGATAAAATAGTCTGTATAGAATACAAACTGCCGAGAGTTCGGAGGTAGCGCAGCTGGTCAAGCGCACGTGGCGCAAAGCGCAAGGACCAGAATAAGGATTCCGGTTTGAGCCCCTGGGTCCCCACCTGCAGAGGAGTTGCTTCAGGGGCGGTAAAGCAGATCTGCAGGTGTCTATCTTTCTCTCCCTGTCTCTGTCTTCCCCTACTCTCTCCATTTCTCTCTGTCCTATCCAACAATGATGACATCAACAACAACAATAATAATAACTACAACAATAATAAAAAAACAAGGGCAACAAAAAGGAAAATAAATTAATTTAAAAAAAGAATACAAACTGCCTTCAATTTGAAAGCTAACTAAACTTGATCTATAAAGATTTAAAAATCCAGTTTTATCTCAAACTCCAAATGTGTATTTATATATTTAATTTTCTACAGTGTTATCCCAGAGGCTCAGTATTTATAGTCACACCATACCTGATGACCATTTTTAGTTTTGATGCTTTTTGATAGAAGTTAAGTGACCAGGAGAATGAGAGACATTTTTTAGCACTGCTCTATCACTCCTGAAGCTTCCCCCTTGCACGTGTGGACAGAAGCTTGAAACTCATTTTTTTCATTCATGGTAATGTGTGTGCCCAACTATGTGAGTCAGCCACCAGTCCCCAAGTATATATTTTAAAATGTCCACCATGTTTACATGTGAAAATATTAACTGGAAGGTATAACATTTGAAAGCAGTATATGTTTTATTTGCTACACTTTATATTAATTTTTAAAAGTAAAGTAGCCTTTGAAGGCTATAGCTATAATATTATCCTCCCTTCAATGTTCATGACAAATTCAATGTGCGCCTTATTTAGATAATTTTAACATCTTTTCTTTATTAGTGGATTAATATTTTACAGTCGACAGTAAAAACAATAGTTTGTACATGCATAACATTTCCCCAGATAGGTCCTTGGCTATCATGTTCCAGGACCTGAACCCACCCCCACCTATCCTAGAGTCTTACTTTGGTGTAATACACCAACTTCATTCCAAGTTCTGCTTAGTGTTTTCTCTTCTGATCTTTTTCTTCAACTTCTGCTTGTGAATAAGTTTATCCCATATTCATCCTTCTGTTTCTGACTTACTTCAGTTAACATGATTTCTTCAAGCTTCATCCAAGATAGGGTGAAAATTATGAAATCATCATTAATTCCTTACTCCTGTGTGATTTTAAATAGCTGAGTAGTATTCCAATTTGTATATATACCACAACTTGCTCAGCCACTTATCTGTTGTTGGACACCTGGGTGTCTTCCAGATTTTGGCTATTATAAATTAAGCTGTTGTGAACAAAGGAACACACAAATCTTTTTGGATGGGTGTGTTTGGTTCCTTAGAACATATCCCCAGGAGAGGAATTGCAGGATCATAGGGTAGGTCCATTTCTAGCCTTCTGAGAGTTCTCCAGGCTTCTCTACACAGGATTTGGGATAATTTACATTCCTACCAGCAGTACAGGAGGGTTCCTTTGTCCCCACAACCTCTCCTTCATTTGTTGCTGCTATCTTTTCTGTTGTATGACATTCTCACACAAGTGAAGTGGTATCTTATTTTATTTATTTGCATTTCTCTAACAATAAATGACATGGAAAATTTTTTAGTATGTTTCTTATGCTTTCAGGTTTTCTCTGTGGTGAATATTCTATCCCTGTCCTCTCCCCATTTATAGATGGGATCATTTATTTTCTTGTTGTTGAGTTTGGCAAACTCTTTATATATTTTGGTTATTAGCCTCTTGTCTGATGTATGGCATGTAAAGGGCTTCTCCCATCCTGTTAGGGGTCTCTTTGGTTGGGTAGTGGTTTCTTTTGCTGTGCAGAAGCTTTTTGATTTAATTTAGTCCCATCATTATATTCTTGTTTTAGTCTTCTTTGTAATTGGATTTGTTTAATTGAAGATGTCTTTAAAATTTAGATGGAAAAGAGTTCTGCCAATATTTTCCTCTAAGTATCTGATAGTTTCTGGTCTAACATCCAAGTCCTTGAACCACTTGGATACCACTTTTGTGGTCAGCGAAATATAGTGATCAAGTTTCATTCTTCTGTTCATTTCAACCCAATTTTTCTAACACCATTTTTAAAGAGACTCTTCTTTTTCCCATTTAATATTCTGGGCACCTTTGGCAAAGATTAGATGTCCATAGCTGTGGGGGGCTACTTCTGGGCTATCAATTCTATTCAACTGGTCAGTGTGGCTATTTATGACCCAGTACCAAGTAGTTTTGACTATAATAACTTTATAGTACAATTTGAGATCTGGGAGTGTGATGCCTCCAGTCCTGTTCTTTCTTCTTGAGATTGTTTTGGCAATTCTAGGTCTTTTCTGGTTCCAGATAAGCATCCGTAGCTTTTGTTCTATTCTCCTAAAAATATATTTGGGTACTTGACAGGGATTGCATTGAATTTGTAGTATATTCATTTTGATGATGTTAATTCTTCTAGCCCATGAACATGGAATATCTTTCCACTTCTTTGTGTCTTTTTTCAGTTTACTTGAGTAGTGACTCATAATTTTCAGTATACAAATCTTTCACTTCTTTGGTTAAGTTTATTCCTAGATTTTTGTTTGTTTGTTTTTGTTGCTATAGTAAAAAGAATTTATTTCTGGATTTCTTCTTCCAACTTAGTGTTGCATAAAGGAATGCCACTGACTTTTGTATGTTAATTTTGTAGCCAGACATCTTACTATATTGCCTGATAATTTCCAAGAGCTTCCTGCTGGATATTTAGGTTTTTCTATGTATACTATCATATCATCTGCAAATAGAGAGAGTTTGACTTCTTCTCTTCCAATCTGTATCCTCTTAATTCCTTACTCCTGTATGATTGCTGTGGCAAGAACTTTGACACTAATTTGAATACTGAACAGCCCTGTCAAGTAGCTGGTTTGAGGGGGAATGCTTCCATTTTTTCACCACAGATTATGTTGGTTATAGGTTTCCTATATATGGACTCCACTGTTTTCAGAAGTTTCCACGCATTCCCATTTTTTGTAGAGTTTTGATCATAAAGGGAGGTTGGCTTTATCTGCATCTATTGATACAACCATGTGGTTTTTGGTCTTGCATTTATTTATGTGGTGGATCAAGTTGATTGATTTATGTATATTAAACCATCCTTGCAATAAAACCCACTTGGTCATTATGAACAATCTTTTTAATATACTCCTGTAGCCAATTTGCTCTAGAATTTTTTTCAATATTCAGTATCTATGTTCATCAGAGATAACAGTCTGTAGTTTTTTTTTCTTTCTTTCTTTCCTTTTTTTTATTGTATCCTTGTCTGTTTTTGGTATCAGAGTGATGTTGGCTTCATAGAAGTTGGAAGGGAGTACTACTGTGTCTTCAATCTTTTGAAAGAGTTTTAAAAATAGAGGTATTAACTCTTCCTTGAATGTTTTGTAGAGTTCATTTTTAAAACCATCTGGCCCAGGACTTTTATTCTTCAAAAGGTTCTTAATGGCTGTTTCAATTTCTTTGTCTGTGTTGGCCTGTTCATATTTTCTAGTGTTTTTTTTTTTTTTTTTTTTTTGTAGGTATCTAGGAACTTGTCCATTTCTTCCAGTTTCTCTATCTTAGTGGCATATAGTTGTTCATAGAAGCCTCACATGATATGTTGAATACTGTGGTATCTGTTGTGATATCTTCTCTTTCATTTACAGTCTGATTTATTTGTGTCTTCTCCCTCTATTTTTTTTGTATGTCTGGCTATAGGTTTGTCGACTTCATTTACTCTTTACAGAACCAGCATTTTGCTCCATTGATCTTTTGTATCATTTTATTATTTTTGATGTTATATATTTCTGCCCTAACTTTTGTTCTTTCAGTCCTTCTGGTTGTTTTAAGGTTCCTTTGTTCTCCTTCTTCTTCTGAGTCTTTAAGGTGTGCAATCAGGTTGTTTATTTGAGCTTTTTTTTGTTTCCTAGTGTAAGTTGTATAGCTATGAGCTTCCCTTTCAGTACTACCTTAACTATGTCCCAAATATTTTGATAGCTTGTGTCCTGATTTTCATTGAACTCTCAAAACATTTTTATTTCTTCCTTAATTTCATCTTTGACCCAGCACTTGTAGTGTATTGTTGTGTTTCCACATTTTGGGACTTGCACTAATCTTTTCTTCATTGTTAAATGCTATTTTAATTCCACTGTGGTCTGAGAAGCTGCATGGGATGATTTCTGATCCTGAATTTGCTGATGCTGTCTTTGTGGCCTAGCATATGTTCTATTCTTGAAAATGACCCATATGGACTTGAGTAGACTCTGCATTCCAGTTTCTTAGGGTGAATGAATCTGAAAATGTTCAATACTTATAGCTTATCTATCTCTTCATTTAGCTCCCTAGTTCCTTTATTGAATTTCTGCCAGAATGATCTGCCAAGTTGAGGGACTGGGGTGTTGAAATCCCCTACTATTACTATATTGCTGTTGATAATTGCTGTAGATCTTTCAGTAGATGTTTGATTTATTTAGATGGCCTCTCATTGGGAACATAGCTGTTAATAATTGTTAAGTCCTCTTTATTGACTGATTCTCTGAGCAGTAAGTAATGTCTATCCCTATCTTTTTAAATTTTTACTTATTTTAATGTCTATTATGTCAGATATGAGAATAGCTGTTCCTGCCCTTTTGTGTGGTCCATTGGCTGGTATGATAGTTTTCTATCCTTTCACTTTGAATTGGTGTTTGCCTTGTTGAATTAGGTGAGAATCCTGCAGACAACATATGGTTGGCTTGTGTTTTCTTATCCATCTTCCCACTCTGTGCCTCTTAATATGTGAATTCAGACCATTGGCATTTATTGGTATTGTAGAATGAAGATATTTTAATGCTATTATTGTAGTTTTTAGAAAATTATGATATATAAATAGATATAAATAAAATAATATATATAAATAAATAAGATTGTTTATGGTGATCTGACTGCTTATAGGAGACATGTCATAACTTCTTTCAGGGAAGGATTGGTGATAGTTGATTCCTTGAACTATTGTTTGAGAAGATTTTTATGCCTCTGTCTAGTTTGAATGACAGTCTAGCAGAATACAGTAGTCTTGGTTGAAAGCCTTTCTCATTGAGCACTCCATAGATATCTTGCCATTCTTTTCTGGCCTGGAGTGTTTGTGTGGAGAAGCATGTTGCTAATCTTATGGGTTTTCCTCTGTAGGTGACTCTTTGTTTTTCTCTTGCACCATTCAGGATTCTTTCTTTATCCTTATTCCTTTTCTTTATAAATATGATATGTCTTGGTTAAGTCTTAAATCTAGGTTAATTCTGTTTTGGACCCTTTAGGCCTCTTCAACCTTTATGTCTTTTATGTTGTCTAGATTGGAGAAGTTCTCGGCTATTATATCCTTTAGAATGCTTTCTTCCCCTCCTTCTCTTTCTTCTTCTGGTAAGCCAATAATGCATATTTCATTTCTTTAAGTCACCCCACATGTCTCTGTTGTTTTCAGTATCTCATAATCTCTTATTGAGATGTCTTACTTGTTTCTTAATTTTCTCTAATTCATCCTCAATCTTGCTACTTCTGCTTTCTTCCTCATTTATTCTATTCTTTCTCCCTTCTGCTATATTCTTTTTTTCTGTTTTTAAAATATTTATTTATTTCCTTTTTGTTATCCTTTTTGTTTTTATTGTTGTTGTAGTCATTATTGTTGTTATTGATGTCATCGTTGTTGGATAGAGAGAGAAATGGAGAGAGGAGGGGAAGACAGAGACAGGGAGAGAAAGATAGACACCTGCAGATCTGCTTTACCGCCTGTGAAGCAACTCCTCTGCAGGTGGGGAGCCAGGGGCTCAAACCGGAATCCTTATTCTGGTCCTTGTGCTTTGTTCCACGTGCACTTAACCCGCTGCGCTGCCACCCCAATCCCTCCCTCTGCTGTTTTCTGTAGTTCATCTGTTTTGTTATCCTGTTCTGATACTGTATTAGCTTGTACAGTTAGCTGTGCTCTTAGCTCAGCTATTTCAACTTTCAGTATTAGAAATTACCTGGAGATAGTTTTTCTTTCAGAGTTTCATTTGTTGTTTCTCCATTTCTGATTACATTTATTTCAAACTCCTTCCTAACTCCTTTGACTAATTCCTCAAGTAGTGTTTGAATGTTGACCTCATTCTCATGTGCTTCTCCCTTTGGAGGTCTTTTCACTGAAGTGGGGTTCCAGAGTATATTGGTGAGGTCGTCTGCCCTGGTGAGTAGGGTTGACATCATGCTAGCATCTGCAACTTGGTGTTTGGGATGTGTATTCCTTTGCTTCCTCCTTTCTTGTGGAACTTAGTTCAGTAGTTCTTGTAAGGTGGGGTTGATTATGGCAAATTTCTTTAGTTCTTGAATATTTGAGAAAAGCATTTATTCTGTCATACTTGAAGCATAATTTTGCAGGATACAATATTCATGGCTGTAATTCCCTCTCCTTTAGAATTTAGACTATGTCATTCCACTCTCTTCTTGCCTCTAGAGATCATAAAAAGAAATGTGATGAAAATCTTATAGCTCTGCCTTTGTATGTAACTTCTTTCTTTTCCCTAGCAGCCAGCAAAATTCTTTCATTGTGATTGACTTTTGATAGTTTTACAATAATGTGTCTTGGTGTTGGTCTTTCTTTATTTATTTATATATCTTGGTGATTGTTTTGCCTCTTGGATGAGAATGTTTTGCATGGTTTCCTAAGTGAGAAAAGTTCTCAGCTAAAAATGTTCTGAAAATGGACTCTGGGTCTTTGGCCTTGTCCTCCTCTTCAGATATACCTATCAGTCTTATATTTGATATTTTGATGGAGTCTGCAATGTCACAGAAAGTTACTTCAGTCTTTCTGAATCATTCCTCTCCCTCATTTTTTAATTGAAAGAGTGGGCTGGCTGTATCTTCTAGATTGGAGATTATTTGTTCTGAATGTGTGGATCTACTTGCTAAGCCTTCTAACTGGGCATGGGTTGCAGTTAGAGTGTATTTTATTCCTTGGAGTTCTTACTGAAGTTCTTCTTTTAAGATTTGACCATTTTTAGTGGTCTCTGTTATATGTTCCTCTCTCATGTGTTTTAATTCCATAGTAGTATGCTCTTTTAATTCTTGCTTGATTTCGTGGAGAGTCCTCATAATGAGCTCTGTGTAGTCTGTCTCTGAGAATCTCTCTAAATCTGTAATCCCTTGGATTTCCTCTGTTTGATTTCTGTCTGGCTGATAGGGCATGATTTGCTGTTTAGCTGTTTTTCTGCTTGAGCATTTTTTTTGTGCTGGTTATTGATGGCCAGCAGGTGGTGGTATTGTGATCTCCAGGTTTTCCTTGTATGTATGATCTGCACCATGTGTGACAGGGGTGGGTGTGGGGGTGGGGGTGGTTATTTTGGGCTGTCTTTTGGTCACAAATGCCCTGTTTTGTGTTGTGTCCTTGCCTTGAATTCAGAAGGCTAAAGCCCCCCTAAATCAAAGACTGAGAGGTTTTAAGTCCCTGTCTCTCTTCTTCTGGCACTAGGAACAATGTTACTTGCTTGCTGTGCTTAAAGTGAAATTGCCAAAATGGCACAGCTCAGTGCCCGCACCACCCAGAGCTCTAATCTGACTTTGTTGTTCTTCAATACACGCCTGTGCCCTTTTTTGCTCCAACCCCACATGAGCACCCACCTGAGGCTGCAGAACTTTTGGCTGTAGATTATAACTTCAGTTGGGTCTCTTGTATTTATTTGTTGTTTTGGGAGGAGAGGCGATTTGGTCCCAGTTATTCCATGGCCACGCTTCCCAGAAGTCACATAGAATAACTATTTTAAATGATCATATATACTAAATATTTTGTATGTAACATTATATTGCCGATTGTGTGAAAAAATAATAAATTTTACATTCAGATTAAACATGGAAGTGTAAGAACCTAGCAAAAAACAAAGCAGACTAGGCACTGACTTATCTCTATAGGTTTTCTAAAAATATCTTGGTTTGTTTTCAGGTGGCATCTGATAAGAACTAGAGACCTCCGTTCACTTCTATTTTTGAGGAATTACTACATCTTGGAGTCACTGAGAGGTAGCCACTCATATTACCCTCAAATTTAGTAAGATTATTTTAGGTAATCTCTAAAATGTAGACTCTGCTTATTTACCTACCTTGGATATAATTCTGCTGATGTTTACATGTCAGGGTAAAAAAAAACTTAAGTTTAATTGCTAAATAAGGTAAAATTTAGTTAAATATTAACTTCTTGAAGACTCTGAAAAAATAAACTAGAGCATCAAAAAGTAAGTCTGACAAACATCAATAATGTAGAACACCTGTTTCTTTGCATTTTGACTTCTATTTATTTTTTCTGTGGGTCAGTGACTCTGATAACACATTTAAGTGAGAGAAATTCATAGACAGAAGGTGAAAAATAAGAACAGAAATGAAAACAGAAAGCATAACTTGGACTGGAGTTGATGTACTGCACCAAAGTGAACAAACCTGGGGTGAGGAGGAGGGGGAGGGTCCTGGAATATGACAGCAGTGGAGGACCTAGTGGGGGCTGAATTGTTTTTGTGGAAAACTAAAAAAATATTACACATGTACAAACTACTATATTTTACTGTCAACACTAAACCATTAACCCAACAATAAATAATTTTTAAAAGTATGAGAAATATCAGAAATAGCTCATCCACATGTTTTTTGGTCAGGGTTAAATAACTTTTTTTTTTTTTTGCTTCCAGTCACTGGGGCTTAGTGCCAGCACTATGAATCCACCACTTCTGGTGGCTTTTTTTTTTCATTCCATTCATTCCATAGGACAGAGAGAAATTGAGATGTGGGGGGGGGGCTAAAGAAGAGGAAAGAAAGACACCTGAAGACCTGCTTCATGACTTGTGAAGCACTCCCAATACAAGAAGGGATCAGAGGTTGGAACTGGCATCCTTGTATGGGTCCTTGTGCTTAATCCTATGTGTGTTTAACAAAGTGTACTACTGCCTGACCCCAGTAACTAACTTTTTATGAAGTGGATCGTTCCTCAATTAATAGGTTGTTTGTCTTCTTTCTCATAAATAGAGTCCAGAATGACTTCTCCTACTAAGGAAGGAAGTGACTCAGTTGATGAATCCCTGAAAAATTCAGAAAATGAAGCTCCTAATACTAAAGATGTAGAGCCTTCATTCACTAATCCAGATATAATCCCTCAGGGGGATAACGACACAATGAACAGGAACCAAAATGTTCCAAATGTTCAGGAGAATACTGCTGCTCAAGCAGCAAAAGATAGTGATCTTGAAGCAGAGAAGACTCAAAAAGATCCTCAAAAAGAAGATTTAAGAAAAGAAGAACCCCCTCTAGTTCAGATCCCTATTCCTAGAAAGTGGGTATTTCTTATGCCTGGATTTGGTAGAATTACTGATTTCAGTATCCCAATAGGAAAAAATGATAGAAATAATACCTTAATAGATGGTGCAAGATTTTTCCCAGGAAAAGTGGAAATGAAAACAAATGATTTATCTCATGGCTTCATAAATTACAAAATCCCTCTCCAGCTCTCAGTTTCATGGAGAGTCCCATTCATTAGCAATCATGAGATGAGAAGAATGATTCTTCGCCTTCTCTGTGGGAGACATTTCTCTCAGATTGCAGGTCGTCAAAATGCCACATGGGTTAAGCAAAAATTTAGGGCATTTCTTCCTCGCCCTAACTTCCTTACCCATGGAGACAGGGCTATAATATTTGGAAGGCCTTTAAGGGTGTACTACAATCGTCCCCTTCTTGACAGAATGGCATCAGGAAAATTCTACAAACCAACTGATACTAAAGGAAAAGATGGATTCCACATTTTTGTGAGGCCTGTGTTCTGTGTCCCATGGGCACAAATTCAAAACTCATTTAATGGAAAAGCTTTTGAGGATCACTTGAGATCTCACCATAACATGAGAATCATTATCATAAGCACCAATACTGGCTGGAAATACATATGCCCCATCTGCGGGAACAGTTTCAACAGCTTATTTGAATTTAGAGAGCATTCCTGCAGTTTTCCCAGGGATTAAGATATATTTGAGATAGATTTTCAAATTTAACCTTAAAATCATAATTTGGCTACCAATTTGAGAAAAAAATTGCATGAACAAATATTTTAGTAATAATAAGTGCAGTTACAGAAAGAAACACAAAATGACAGGATATACTAAAAATAAAAACATCTTCAGAAGAGAAGAACTATTAAGAAACCATTTGTTACATTATTCTGTTTCAAATATATCATCAAAATATTAGATTCCTGACTTATATTGGGTCAGTAATCAAAGCAAGAAAATGTTTATACTTTCTTACATCTATACCTGCAGACTGAAAGATTTACTATTATAAGATTACATATTCATTGGATTCTAGCAATGGTAGACATATGTATTGATGGGCTAGACAAAATACTACCATGTGTTTCTAGAGACTGCAAAATTTAATATCCAAGACATTATCCATAAAATAAAAATATTTTAAAAACATTAAATGTTTCCTTGTATCTTTAAAGCAATATACAAATCTATGTGCTAAGTTGGCTAAATAGCTGACTTGGTTAATGTCCTACTTTGCAATGTGTATGACCCAGTTTAGTGCTTGTTCCCTGCAACATTGATAGAAGTCTTAGTACTGTGGACCCTTTCACTCTTTCTCTACCTCTCTGCCTCTCTCCATAAACAAAACAAAAACACATGCTCCTGAAACCTTTAAAATAATATAAATTTGCCAATTTATATTATTTTAAATTCAAAGGAAAAATAAACTAAAAACAATTTAATAGTTGTGAAATAATTTGAGATAAAAGTGAACATATATTAAAATCTTATCCAGTAACTTTAATAACATATTTTCTTATAAACATATTTTGTCATTGTCGATCACCACTTCAATTTTTATCCCCCATACGTACATGCACAAGTGCCTACATACATTTAAGTGTCATCAATCTTACTACTTTCAGATCAAATTTCTATACCTCTCCTTTCCTCTGCTATATATATAAAACAAAGTTTCCATTACTATTTCTAGGTCTTAAAACATATACTTACTATATTAGTCATTATTCACGAAGTACTGTGATAAGACTTCTGCACATATTCTTTTTTATTTTATTTTTATTTATAAAATGGAAATATTGACAAGACCTATCTTATAGGATAGGAGGGGTACAATTCCACACAATTTCCACCACTAGAACTCCCATCCCCTCCCCTGAAAGTTTTCCTATTCTTTATCCCTCTGTGAGTATGGACCCAAGGTCATTATGGGGTGCAGAAGGTGGAAGGTCTGGCTTCTATAATTTCTTCCCTGTTGAGCATGGGCATTGGCATGTTGATCCATACTCCCACCCTGTCTCTCTCTTTCCCTAGTTGGGCAGGGTTCTGGGGAGGTGGGGCTCCAGGACAAGTGGTGGGATCTTCTGCCCAGGGAAGTCAGGTTGGTATCATGGTAGCATCTGGAACTTGGTGGCAAAGTAATGAAGCTGAAGGGTTGACATTCCACACTTGATATCTCTGGACACAGTCTGAAGTGTAACATGCCGAGGTGGTACTGGTTGCATTGATTAGGGTGGGATCAGCAGCTGCAGTATTAGTTGGTATAAACTGAAAGAAACATGCAGGAAAGTGAGCCCCACCCTAGAGGTTCCAAGAGTAGGAGAAATATGGGCTTTTTAGAAAAAGGGGAAGATTCCTGCTGTCTGAATTTAAGAAGGCAATAGATAGTTATTGCTATAACCAAATATTTGGCAATTGGATTAACTTTGAAAATCCCTTTGTTAGCATTTGATGTATCATACAAGACCTCACCATAATTTATATCATTTTATGCTATTTACATATAGCTGTATCTTGTAAAGTAATGCCACTAGTTGTTTCTGTTCTCCCTGGTATAAGCTTTTAGAAGATTTAATATTTCAAAGAACAAGTCACTATCAGAAATATATTAACAACTTGAAGACACTGTTAAAATTCAGTCTGATTACTAATTTAATGTCTTAAGTGCTTAGAGTGAAGGAACATATACTTAGAGCTATGTGCTATGCATCAAAAGTTTGAGACATTTAAGCCAGGTTCCCCCTCTCATATTAATTAAATAGTTATTTATGTGACTATAACTTAATAGGAATGTATATTAACACCATTCCCACCACCAAAGGTCTGTCAGTGTCTCTCCCTCCTCCCCCCCCATGAAGCTGAACATCTACCTTCACCCTCCACCCAGAGATTTTACTTTTGTGCCCTACTCCAAACTCAGTCAAATCCTGCTTTGAGTTTCCCTTTCTGTTACTCTTTTTCAACTTCTGTTTATGAGTGGGATCATCCCATACTCATCTTTGTCTTTCTAACTTATCTCACTTAACATAATTGCTTCTATCCCCATCCAGGATTGGTCAGAGAAGGTGGGCTCATTGCACATGTTCTTTAAGCTTCATAATATTCCCCTGAGAAGGTCTCTGGGAAGTTATCAATCAGTGATATGAATGAAATGGGATCTAAGCTCTTCCTGTGTCTCTTCCAAGTTCAGTCTCAGGGTTAAGATATTTGGAACAATGGAATTTGATTTTAAATTTGCTAGGGTCTTCCTAAAAGTTACTGAAAAGCTCAAGTAAGAAGTAAAGTTATACCCTGATTCAAAACCTCTTCCAGTAAGCTCTGGAACCTACTGGATGTGGATTAGAGGCTCTTGAAATATATATATATTGCTTCCAGGGTTATTGCTGTGGCTCAGTGCCTGCACTACAAATCCACTATTCCTGGAGGCCATTTTTTCCCGTTTTTGTTGCTCTTGTTGTTGCCATTGCTGCTGCTGTTGTTGGACAGAACAAAGAGAAATCAAGAGAGGAGAGGAGACAGAGAGGGGGAGAGAAAGACACCTGCAGACCTACCTCACCGCTTGTGAGGCTACCCCCTGAAGGTGGGGAGCCAGGTCTCAAACTGGGTTCCTTACTTCAGTCCTTGAACTTTGTGCCACGTGCGCTTAACCTGCTGTGCTATCACCCAACCCCCTTAAATATAATTCTTTGAATATTATTGAACGCATCTTGCTAAGATTTTGTCTTCATCAGAGATATTGATCTACAGTTCTTTGTTGTTGTTGTTGTTAAGCATTTCTCAGATTTCATTCTGAAAATGTCATAAAAACTGTTTAAGCTAATTTCCTTGTTTGCAATTTTTGAAGAGGTTCAAAAGAACATATACAGTTTTATTTGAAAGTTTCTTATAACTCACAAGTAAAAACGCCTGTCTCTGCTTGGGAGAGATATTCTGATTACTTTTTTTTTAAATTCCGTAGACTGAAATAGGTCTTTTGAGCTTTACTATTTATTACTGATTTAGTCTTGAGAAGTTGCATGAATCTAAAAATATGACTAATGTTATTGTTCACTTCACTGTAGTAACATAAAGTGTGTTATAATAGTATTTTATGACATTTTTTTTATTTTTATAGGATCAGTTGTATTTTCTCCCCTTATATATCTGACACTATTTACTAGAGTTTTCCCCTCTTTTTAAAGTTGAGTTTCTTCTTTTATTAGCAATTTAGTAGTTGTTTATAAGACTTACATGGACATAGAAAGGGAATAGGTCCACACTGCATCTACTGCAAAAGTTCTATGATACACACACCCCATGATAGCCACCATAGAACTCACAAAGTCTTAGAGACAATTTGTTCATCATTTTTAGTTTTTGTTGAATGACCTCTATTCCACATAGCCAAATATCCTGTAATTGTCTTTCACTTTCTCACTTACTTCACTAAATATAGTCACCTCCAGTTCTATTCATTTTATTGCAAAGGACACAATATCATCTTTTTAATTGCAGAGTAGTATTCCATGGAATATATATATATCCAAGCTTCTTTGTCCAGTCATCTGTTGATGGGAATGTAGTTTGCTTCTATTCCTTGACAACTCTACATAAAGCAGCTATCCTTATGGGATTCTCTTTCAGAGTATAGAATTTTTTTTCAATTTGACGTAGTTCAATTAATTTAATCGTGTATTAATTCCATCCTACACCATACCTTACCCATAGGTATGAGTGTCCAAATATGTGTTTAATATTAAGGACTTGAAGTATTTTATCAAGCTGTTCTCCTGGGAAATTTATAGTTTCAAGTCAAGTATATGGATTTTTGATCCATTTTTTATTGGTGATTTAATAATGATTGACAAAATTGTGGGGTAAGAGGGGTAAAATTCCATACAATTCCTACCATCAGAATACTGTATCCCATCCCTTTTATTGAAAGGCTCCCTATACTTTTTCCCTCTGAGTGTATGGACCAAAGATCTTTATGGGGCACAGAAGGCGGGAGTTCTGCCTTCTGTAATTGCTTCTCCAATGGACATGGGTGTTGATGGGTTGATCCATACCCACAAACTTCTTCTATCTTTCCCTGCTGAATAAGACTCTGGGGAGGTGGAGTTCCAACACACATTGGCGAGGTTGTCTACCCAGGTAAGTCAGGATAGCATCATGGTAGCATCTGCAACTTATTGGCTTAAAAGCATTAAGACATAAAGTTGAATAAAATGTTTAATAATCAAGAGGCTAAAGGTAAGAATATAGCAGATGAGATTTGATTCTTCATGTTGGAAGGAGTTGGGAAGTCTATTTTAGGTATATTCCAAGGGGCCCCTGACTTCAATTTTTGCCTGAACCTGATAGTTAAGATCAAAGTTGGATCAAAGTATTGTCTGGGAAGATAATGTCAGAGTTGGGTATAGGACTAGAAGGCTGGATCAAGGCAAAGAGTATCTGCAAGATATTGGAAAAGTATGTAAATATCATTAACTGTAAACCTCTCCAATCTGATCTGTGGCCCTGTCTATTCATATTTACCACAGGAGCCAACGGTCATAGCTAGGAACATTATAGTTAACTATTATTATAACTAAGTTATTTGGGAGCTGTTTTACTTTGAAAATCCTATGGTTAGGATTTACTGCACCATACAAGACCTTACCATGATTTATGTCATTTAATGTTGTTTTGCCAGATGTTGTAGTGCACGGGCCGCAGAGAAGAGAGAGAGAGGGTCGGGAGCGAAGAGGAAACACAAATCTTTATTCGCACTGGCACCTCAGAGTTGGGTGTTAGAGAAGCAGGTTGGGCCACGTGGAGGTAGAGAAAATGGCCGCCTCACGCAGTAACCTTTCCTGTGTCTGAACACCAGAGTGGAGCGCCGGCAAGAGAGTGAGGTGCGGAAAACGAAGGGTTTTTATAGGAGTAGCTTTCGCAAGAATGGGAAGGGGGAGGAGTAACCATAGCACTCCAGGATAGGATAGTAACTCTCATGAGAATGGGAGGGGGGAGGAGTAACCAGAGCACTCCAGATATCGTGGGGATATAGACAATGTCCTGAGGGCACAACATGGCTGAACAGGCACTCCGAGAATGTCCCAACTCTCCAGGGAACTAGCAGTAGCCTGAGGGGACAACATGGCAGATGTGACTGCATTGGCACAATTTCCCAGCATCTCCCCCTTTCCTTTTATCTAATGCCCAGGGCAACAGTGTGTAAAGTCTATGAACTATTCAGGGTCAGTCTATGAAAAACCAGCAACGTGAAGGGAAGGAAGCTGCTGTAAAATTGTCTAAAGTGTCCAAAGGTTATACCAGCAAGTCCGATAGAAGTCTCAGTACAAAGTAGGCAACTAGGGGGAGAAATGGCAAAGGATGAAATGCTGCATGAGGAAGGTCAGCCTCTGGAATTCTGATTTTCTGTAGATTGTGAGCTGGAACCACCAAAACGTGACAGGTCAAAGCAAAAGCAAGAAAGGCAGACAGGCAGTAAAAAGGTTCTGTCCTTGGAGTCTGTGAATCAAATTCTTCAGATCACGTCAGGTGACATCTAGGGTTTCAGGGGGTGTGCCACTGTAGTTGTGCCATCTAGTGGGTGATGTCAGGGTGTGCAGGGGTCCAGATGTTTTTTTTCTAGGATTCCTGTGGAAGAAACATAAACAATCTGCTTCTCATGGTTAGCAGGGCATCTGATTTGAATGCTTTATAGAAAAAGAGGTTTGGTGCCTTGACCAACTGAGTATTGGGGGATGTATCTTTCCTATTCATTTATGATTATATTTTATATTATTTGTCATGGTAGTCAGCCATTTATCTGGAAGGTCCTGGGTGATTCATGGGAGAAAAGACCTTATCTTTTAACAAAGACTCTAAGGTGTAGGGAAGCGGGAACTATCTTATCCCTTCTTTTTTTTTTTTTTTTGTAACTTGCCTTTTGTTGCCCTAGTTGTTCTTGTTGTAATTATATTGTTGTTATTGCTGATATTGTGGTTGTTGGATAGAACAGAGAGAAATGGAGAGAGGAGGGAAAGACAGAGGGAGAGAAAGATACCTGTAGACCTGCTTCACCGCCTGTGAAGTGATTCCCCTGCAGGTGAGGAGCCGGGGGCTCAAACTGGGATCCTCAAGCCAGTTCTTGCACTTAGTGCCACCTGCGCTAAACCCGCTGCGCCACCGCCCGATTCCCAGGAACTATCTTTTAACATAAACTCTATGGCCATGCCAATAGCAACCTTGAGGGCACATGTGGCTCCCCACATGTCCCCCTGTCTTATATCATGTTTTGATGTTTGGAGGACTTTGTTTTGTGGCAGGGTGGACTGTGCCTGTCTTAGGTTGGGGATCAGCCTTCCGTCTTACCCGTCATTGGAACACCTGGTCATTTTTGCCCAGTAGTACCAGATGCCCTGTCTTAGGTTGACTGGATAGCGCTAGTTTCCTCTTACCCGTCATTGGCTAGCCAGCCCTCTACATGGTGGACGTTCTGATGGAGGGGGGCAAATCCTCCACAGCAACTCAATATTCTGCCATGTCCAGCCTATGATAGTGAGTTTGTATAGGTTGCATCTTTAAGGCATCAATCTGTTGCCGCAAAAGGCCATGAGCTTGTTAAGAATTATAGGACTGTGGTCCGGGAGGTGGTGCAGTGACTAAAGCCTTGGACTCTTAAGCATGAGGTCCTGAGTTCTATCCCTGTCAGCACATGTATCAGAGTGAGTCTGGTTCTTTCTCTCTTTCTCATTAATAAATAAATTTAAAATGTTGAAAAAAAAAGAATTATAGGACCTATTGTGAGCAGAAGAAGTAAAACAAGCTAGGGTCCCACAACTAAGGGTATACATGTAAGAAAGGGGGAATGTATCCATTGATATGAAGAGGTAGGATCATATCTCAAGTCTAAGGGAAGCAGTCAGTGGATGTGATGTCCAGGGGAACAGCCATTTGTCTTTGGGGGTAGTAAAGGATGTCCGTGGCATGGGTGATGTTATAAAGGGAAACATCTTTAAATTGCTGGCTGACAAAGGCAGGCCTATGGTGGCAAGACAAGATACACCAGTTAAGTTTACAAGAATATGTGAGTGTTGCTAATTCACATAGGTTGGATATAGAGGAACTTCTTTTTTTATTTAATTTTTTATTTAAGAAAGGATTAATGAACAAAAACATAAGGTGGGAGGGGTACAACTCCACACAATTCCCACCACCCAATCCCCATAACCCACCCACTCCCATGATAGCTTTCCCATTCTCTAGCCCTCTGGGAGCATGGACCCAGGGTCGTTGAGGGTTGCAGAAGGTAGAAGGTCTGGCCTCTGTAATTGCTTCCCCGCTGAACATGGGCATTGACTGGTCGGTCCATACTCCCAGTCTGCCTCTCTCTTTCCCTATTAAGGTGTGTCTCTGGGGAAGCTGAGCTCCAGGACACATTGGTGGGGTCTTCAATCCAGGGAAGCCTGGCCAGCATCCTGGTGGCATCTGGAACCTGGTGATTGAAAAGAGAGATAACATATGAAGCCAAACAATTTGTTGAGCAATCATGGATCCCAAGCTTGGAATAGTGGAGAGGAAGTGTTAGGGAGGAACTTCTTACAGTTTAATACCTTACATATGAACAGATGATTCCTCATATGAAGGCTTAATAGCTGTAATCACTTGTGAAAAACAATAAAACTTGTAACAAGTTAGAGGTTTACTATAATTGGCTTTGGACTATAAGCAGATTCAGGTTACTTAGAGAGTTAATGCATGTTAGTAACACTGATTTTAACATTTAGAGTACTTCTGAGCAGATGGGTCATACAAAAATTTTTGGTCATTCAGCACACTCACTCACAAAACACAACTGGCCATTCATAACATAAGACATTCAGGGAAGGGGTAGGAGAGAGGGGTCTGTGAGCAAACTTTTGTAGGTTCTGCCATGTCATATTATTGATCCTGGGATGTATCCTGCATCTAGTCCTCTTGTGTTTCTTGTTCTTCAGGGATAACAGTGCCATCATGAGGGTATTGTCGGACATGGCGGGCAGGAACCCAGACAGGTTTAGAGTAATTATGAGGGAAAATGCATGCAAAACCTCTTCCCATGGTCAATAGAGGGTCAGGCCCTTTCCAAATTTTATCAAGTGGGTCTTTCCATTTGACCTTAATAGATGGGAGAGTAGATGGTGTTTGCCAGTGAAGAATAATAGGAGGTAAGTCCGAGTTATTGTAAATATTAAAGAGATTTAACATAGTTAAGACTTTTGCTAGCTGGATATTGGGGGGATACATTCCTCCTTTATCTTTATTCAATTGAGCCTTAAGAGTTTGATGGGCCCTCTCGACAATGCCTTGTCCCTGTGGATTATAGGGAATGCCTGTGGTATGAGTAATGTTCCAGAGGGAACAAAAATCTTTAAATTGTTTGCTGGTAAACGCTGGTCCACGGTCGGTTTTCACTTGAAGAGGTAAGCCCATCACAGCAAAACAGGAGAGCATGTGGCTTATAAGCTTTTTAGAGCTTTCTCCTGTCTGAGCTGTTGCCCACATAAATTTAGAAAATGTATCAATTGAGACAAACACATATTTTTTTTTGCTAAAGTTTGGTATGTGGGTGACATCAATTTGCCAAATAGCATTAGCTTTTAAGCCTCGGGGGTTAACACCAAGAGTCTGAATAAGAGGTGTTTTTATAAGACTTGCACAGGAAGAGCATGTAGCTAGGATATGTTTTAATTGTGATAACGGAACATGAGGAAATCAAGCTTGAAGGCCTTTAAGATTAACATGGGTTAGAGAATGGAAATCAGCAGGATCAGAGACAGAGACTAGGAGAGCTCCTGTGGAGGCAAGGCGGTCAGCTGCAGCATTCCCTTTGGACAGGGAACCAGGAAGAGGGATGTGGGAACGAAGGTGCTGAATATATAGTGGTTGGGTTCGAGAAGAGAGCATAGAGGCGATTTGAATCAAGAGAGGGGAAAGTGGGTTGTCATCAATTTTCACATAAGAACGAGCAAGTCATGGAAGTAAGTTAACAGTATACACACTGTCAGAAAAAAGGTTGAAGGATTCTGGTACAGCTTTTAATGCAAGGAAAACAGCATAAATTTCTTTGTACTGAGGGGAATTCTCAGGAAGCTCAGTAAAGAGAGGTTTAGGAGATTGTTTGTCTGTGTAATATGTAAGGGCAGCAGCTCCCTTTTTTCCACCATCAGTGAAGACTGTAGGAGCAGAAGGAATGGGATCTCGAGAGAAAAGTTTAGGTGCTAGTAGAGGCAGAAGAGGTAAAGAAGCTATCAATTTATTGGAAGGAAAATGGTTATCTATTTGTCCTGGAAACCCCAGGAAGCTTATGGCAAAGCGGGAATGATGGCATATAAGCCACTCTGTATCTGTGAGAGAAAAGGGCAGAATAATTAAATCCGGTTCTTTCCCTAAGACCTGCATAGACCTATTTCTCCCTTGGCGAACCATGAATGCTAACGCGTCTATCTCAGTGAGGAGTCTTGGAATTCCTCCTACTGGCGTGTGAAGCCACTCAAGAACCCCATGGTCTTGCCACAATGCCCTTACTACTGTGGGGGTGGAGTTGAAGATTAGAAGGTTTACCAGAGAGGAGGGAGAGAATCGAACAAGGTGCATGTCCTGGAGGGCCTGGTTAACCCTTTCCAGTGTCAAGGAGGCCTCGGGAGTTAAGTTACGTTTTGAGGAGGGCTGTTTGTTTCCTTTTAACAGGTCAAACAGTGGTTGGAGGCAGCTTGTAGGCAGATAGAGATACTGCCTAAGCCAATTTAAATTTCCTAGAAAACTTTGTAAAGAAGCAAGAGTAAGGTTAGAAGGGAAGGTAACATTAGGTTTTAAGGGAAGAATTTGCGTTAGAGAAATCTCTGAACCTAGGAAGGATATTGGAGGAATTAGCTGTATCTTCTCAGGAGCTACATTAAGGCCACTTTTCTTTAATGCAGGAATGAGAAAATCACGTAAGGCATAGAGATCTGTATCTGATTTTCCCCATATTAAAATATCATCTGTATAATGAGAAACATTAAGGCCCTTATGAATATATGGGACAAGAGCAGATTTAACAGCCTCCTGACAAATTATAGGACTGTTGGCCATACCCTGGGGCAGCACCACCCATTCAAATCTGTCAGCAGGGCTGGCGTTATTAATAGAAGGAACAGAGAAGGCAAAACGTTTACAATCTTGTGGATGCAAGGGAATAGAGAAAAAACAATCTTGTATATAAATAGCTATGATTGGAATTCCTGTGGGAATTGCAGAAGCAAGAGGCAAACCCCTTTGGGGGGAGCCCCAGACCTGCATGGTTTTATTTACTGCACAGAGATCTTGAAGGAGGCGCCATTTTCCCGAGCGCTTTTTAATCACAAAGACAGGAGTATTCCATGGGCTTCGAGAATGGCAAATGTGTCCTAAGGACAACTGATCTCGGACGAGCTCTTTTAAAATTTCTAGTTTATCCCTAGGTAAAGGCCATTGTTCCACCCAGACAGGCTCATTAGAAAGCCAGCTTAAGCGGGGTGTTTGGCTACAAACAGTGGCATTTAGTATTGGGGGTGCTGATTAGACCTGGTTTCGTGGGAACAGGTGTTTCACTCTGCAGAGGCATCTGTGGATATCCTAACATCAAGACATTGTAGAAGATCCCTGCCCAATAGGTTGGTGCTAATATTAGCTACCAAAGGGCGGAAGTGTCCGGTAGAACCTTCTGGGTCTTACCACATGAGCGAGTCTCGTGTGCGAAATTATTGGATCACCCCTCCTACTCCATGTATACTGGGTCCAGGGATGAGTTCCCAATCTTGGGGAACCTCTTCTTGCCTTAAAATCGTCTTTTCTGCCCCCGTGTCAATCAAAAATTTAAAAGCAATATTGTCAATCTTTACTGTCATAGAAGGGTTACCTTGTTCTAGAACAAGAGTGGTCCCCAAAATCTCAGGCCCCGAATTTGTGCCATTCAGGGGTGAACCATCTTTATGAAATTGGGACCAACAATCTCTCTTCAAATGAAACCCCTTAGGACATCTTGGACAAACAGTACGTGGCCTCTGGCTCCCTGACTGAAAGCGGGGTTTCCCTGACTGGAGGCGTGGTCGCAGCTTATCAGGACATTGGTTACGCAAATGTCCTTGGCGACCACACTGAAAGCAGGCCCCATTGTGATTACGTGGGGTAACTGCATAAACCTGTGTCATAACGGATGCCCCATAATTGCCTGATGTAAGTTCCTGTGTTGCTAAAATCCAATTATCTAGGTGTACGTGTTTAAGATTAAGGCATGCCTGACGGAATTGTGGTATCATTCCTTCCCAGACAATAGAGTGCAGGAGTAGTGAGTGGATGTCAGGATTATAAACCTTTCTCTCTAAGCTTGTCTTCACCCTTGAGATGAAGCTCGCTTTGGCGAATAGAGTTAATGGGAACTGACGAATCTACATTGGTTGGGGTCACCCTTTCCCATGCTTGTGTTGCGCAGATGCGTACCTGTTCAAAATAACCGGTTAGAAACCTGGCTTCTGCCTGCTGAGTTCCAGATTCATAAGCTCCTTCTCCAAACAAAGCATCAGAATCCCATTCTACCTTTTTGTTACTGTTTTCCTGCGACTGTCTAGAGCACTCATAGCGGAAGTATGCCTTCCACTGTAGGTAGAGGGGGTCTGGGAGTGCAGCACGAGCCAGATCTTTCCAATCTTGGGGCGTGTTAAGATGGTGGTAAAAACTCCTTAAAACGGACTTGGTCCAGGAGTGTGCATTCCGTCATCCCTGACTTCTTGTCTGAGTGTTTCGAGGTCTTTAGCGGAGTATGGCTGCCACAGCTGAGGGTTTTGTTTAGACGGGGCCACTTTTACCGGGAAGGTGTGGATTTGTTTCGATGTCACTGGGGAGAGATCTACGGAAGTGGAAGGTGCCGTGGAAACTGCTGTAGTGGCCACAGGGGAAACTGAACACGTATCTACGGGGATGGATCTCTTGGGGTGGACTGCAAATGGTTTAAGGTCCTTAAATGCTGAAAAAATATCCTTTAACTCTCGTATCTCAGCTACAAGGTCTCTTAATGATGACGTATCAGCAGGGGGTGGAGTCAGAGAAGCAGAAACCTCAGGGGAAGCCAAAACCGGGGCGATAGGAGGAGGGGCTAGAGAACCGGAAGCCTCAGGGGAAACAGGGGGCGGGGCCAGAGAAGAAGAAGGAACTGAACACGTGTCTGCGGGTGAAGGGGTCATGGAAGCCACAGAAGGGACTGAGCACATGTCTGTAGGGACAGAAATTTGGGTGCTGACTGCAAATCGCTTAGGGCGTTTAGGTTGTAAGCACATATCTTTTAACTCTTGTATCTCAGGAGAAGCTGAACCCTGGGTGGCAGGGGGCGTGGTCGGAGGAGGAGCTTCCGAACACGTGTACGTGTCTGTGGGAACCAAAGTTCTGGGTCTATCTGCTGATCACTGAGGGCGTCTTAAGCACATGTGCTTTAACTCTCGTATCTCAGCCTCAAGGTCACTTATCCTCATGGCAGACCATGTTGTACATATCTTGTAAGTGGCGACCACAGTTATAAAAAGCCAAGGGATAGCGAAAATTAAACCATCTGTGACAGCGTGAATCTGTCCCAGGGCAGAAGGAGGTAATAACTGGGACACCTCCTCATAAAACGAAAAAATTCCCATGATGGAGGGAGACGCGGGGCCACAGAGGCTGGCGGATGCCACCTACCTGTGTCTGGGTGGCTTTTCTGGACCTCAGGCTGGGCGTGAGTGTGGGACACGTTGGGCGCCAGATGTTGTTTTGCCAGATGTTGTAGTGCGCGGGCTGCAGAGAAGAGAGAGAGAGGGTCCAGAGTGAAGAGGAAACACAAATCTTTATTCGCACTGGCACCTCAGAGTTGGGTGTTAGAGAAGCAGGTTGGGCCATGTGGAGGTAGAGAAAATGGCCGCCTCACGCAGTAACCTTTCCTGCGTCTGAACACCAGAGTGGAGCGCCAGCAAGAGAGTGAGGTGCGGAAAACGAAGGGTTTTTATAGGAGTAGCTTTCGCAAGAATGGGAAGGGGGAGGAGTAACCATAGCACTCCAGGATAGGATAGTAACTCTCATGAGAATGGGAGGGGGGAGGAGTAACCAGAGCACTCCAGATATCGCGGGGATATAGACAATGTCCTGAGGGCACAACATGGCTGAACAGGCACTCCGAGAATGTCCCAACTCTCCAGGGAACTAGCAGTAGCCTGAGGGGACAACATGGCAGATGTGACTGCATTGGCACAATTTCCCAGCAATTTAATGCTATTTATAAATAATTATATCTTATATACTGAAAAAACTGGTTGTTTTTGGTCTCCTTGGTCTAAGACTATAGGTGATTTAATACTTTAAAAAGCTATTATTATAAATGTATTGACAATTTACATTCAGTGTTAAAATTCAATTAGTTTCCTAATTTGAAATCTTAAGTGCTTAGATTAAAGGAATATATATATTCAGAACTGAAGTCTACGAATCAAAAAGCTTGAGATATTCAGTCTATTTTCCCCCTCATATTTATTAGTTATTTATGATTATAAGTTAATAGGATTATGTATTAACACCATTCCTTCCACCAAAGGTCACTGTCCCTACCCCACTACCCTACAGTGGAGCAGTTAATCTTCCTCCCCACCCCATCCTTGCCCCAGTTTTTTCTTACTTTGGTACAATACTCCAAATTCAGTCAAATTCTGCTTTGCATTTCCCTTTCTGTTATTCTTTCTCAACTTCTGTTTTTGGGGGCTATCATCCCATACTCCTCTTTCCCTTTCTGGTTTATCAAACTTAACATAGTCCTAGCTCCATCCAAGATGAGTTGAATAAAGTACATTAATTATTGTTTTTTTTTAATTTATTTTTTACTTAAGAAAGGATAAATTAACAAATCCATAGTGTAGGAGGGGTACAACTTCACACAATTCCCATCACCCAATCTCCATATCCCACCCCGTCCGCTGATAGCTTTCCCATTCTCTATCCCTCTGAGAGCATGGACCTAGGGTCGTTATGGGTTGCAGAAGGTGGAAGGTCTGCTTCTGTAATTGCTTCCCCACTGAACATGGACGTTGACTGGTCAGTCCATATTCCCAGTCTGCCTCTCTTTCCCCGCAGTAGGGTGGGTCTCTGGGAAAGCGGAGCTCCAGGGCACATTGATGGGCTCCCCTGTCCAGGGAAGCCTGGCCAGCATCCTGATGGCATCTAGAAGCTGGTGACTGAGTAATGAAGCTGAAGGGTTGTCATTCCACACGTGAAGTCTCTGGACACAGTCTGAGCTGAAGCATGTTGTGGTGGCAATCGTGTTGATTAGGTTGTGATCAGCAGATGCAATATTATTTGATATGTGAGATTCCTGCTGTCCTAGGGTTCAAAAAGACAATGGATACTTAATGTTATCATCACATTATTTGGTAATTGGGTTAACATTGAAAAGTCCTTTTGTTAGGGTTGGCTGTAAAGTACCCAGTATCTTGTATATAGCTGTGCTATTGGTTGCTTCTGATCTACTTGGTCTAGGCTTTTGAGAGAGTCCGCACATCAAATACACATCCTATATATTAAACATACTCTGTGTTTTAAAAACTTCGAGACATACAATTAATTTTCCCTCTCTCATATTAATTATTTAGTGATTTATATGACTACACTTTACTAGAAGTGTAAATAAAAACCATTCCCACCACCAAAATACTGTGTCCCATCCCACCCACCTATTCCCAACTCCCACCAGCCCAGGAAGCCACATGTCTACTCCTCACCACAGGGTTTTTACTTTGGTGCCCTACTATCAATTTAATCAGGTCCTGCTTTTATTTTTCATTTCAGATCTTCTTTCTCAACTTCTGTTTATGAGTGGGATCATCCCATACTCATCTTTATCTTTCTGACTTAGCTCACTTAACATAATTCCTTCTAGCTCTGTCCAAGATGAGTCATAGAAGGTGGGTTCATTGATCTTGATAGCTGCATAGTATTCCATTGTGTATATATAACGCAGTTTTCTCAGCCACTCATCTGTTGTTGGGCACCTGGGTTGCTTCCAGGTTTTAGCTATCACAAATTGTGCTGCTATGAACATAGGAGTACACACCTCTTTTTGGTTGTGTTATGGAGTGCTTGGGATACAACCCCAGGAGAGGAATTACTGGATCAATGGAAAGTCCATGTCTAGCCTTCTGAGAGTTTTCCAGACTGCTCTCCACAGAGGCTGTACCAATTTACATCTCCACCAGCAATGCAAAAGGGTTCCTCTGTCCCCACATCCTCTCCAGCATTTGTTGCTGCTGTCCTTTTTGATGTATGCCATTCTTCCAGGAGTGAGGTGGTATCTTAGTGTTGTCTTAATTTGCATTTCTCTGACAATCAGGGACCTAGAGCAGTTTTTCGTATGTTTGTTAGCCTTTTGGATCTCCTCTGAGGGGAATGTTTTGTTTATAATCTCTGCCCATTTTTGGATGGGGTCATTTGCTTTTTGGTGCTAAATTTGCTGAGCTCTTTATATATTTTGGTGATTAGTTTCTTGTCTGATGACTGGCATGTGAATATCTTCTCCCATTCTGCAAGGGGTCTCTTTGTTAGTTTCATAGTTTCTTTGGCTGTACAGAAGCTTTTTAATTTGATGTAGTCCCATTGGTTTCCAGTAGTTTTCTGCTGGATTCTTTAATAATTTCTACGTATATTATCATACCATCTGCAAATAGTGAGAGCTTGACTTCTTCCTTCCAATCTATATTCCTTTCATTTCTTTCTGTTGCCTGATTGCTATGGCAAGAACTTCCGATACTATATTGAAGAGTAATGGTGACAGTGGACATCCCTTTCTAGTCCCTGATCTGAGGGGAAATGCTTTCAGTTCTGTCCATTGAGTTTGATGTTGGCTGTAGGTTTGCTATATATAGACAACACTATCTTGAGGAATTTCCCATCTATTCCCATTTTTTGTAGAGTTTTGAGCATGAATGGGTGTTGGATTTTGTCAAAGGCTTTCTCTGCATCTATTGAGATAATCATGTGGTTTTTGGCTTTGCTTTTATTGATGTGGTAAATGACATTGATTGACTTATGGATGTTGAACCAGCCTTGCATTCTTGGGTGAATCCCACTTGGTTGTGATGAACAATGTTTTTGATATGCTGCTGTATACGGTTGGCCAAGATATTGTTTAATATTTTGTCATCTATGTTCATCAGACATATTGCTCTGTAGTTTTCCCTTTTTGTTCAGTCCCTATCAGCTTTTGGTATCAGGGTGATGTTGGCTTCATAGAAGGAGGAAGGGAGCATTCCTGTTTATTCAATCTTATGGAAAAGCTTAAGAAGTATGGGTACTAACTGTTTCCTGAAAGTTTTGTAGAATTCATTTGTGAAGCCATCTTGTCCAGGACTTTTGTTGTTGGAGAGATTCTTAATAACAGTTTCAATTTCTTTGTCTGTGATTGGTGCATTTAGATTTTGTAGTTCTTCTTGGTTCAGTTTTGGAAGGGCATATGCTTCTAGGAATTGTTCCATTTCTTCCAGAGTCTCTAGCTTGGTGGCGTATAGTTCTTCATAGAAGTTTCGCATGATTTTCTGGGTTTCTGTGGTGTCAGTTGTGATATCTCCGGCATCGTTTACAATTCTATTAATTTGAGTATTCTCTCTTTTTTGTTTGGTGAGTCTGGCTAGGGGTTTGTCAGTTTTGTTTAATCTTTCAAAGAACCAGCATTTGGCTTCTTTGATCTTTTGTATGGTTCTTTTATTTTCGATGTTGTTTATTTCTGCTCTAATTTTAGTGATTTCTGTCCTTCTGGTTGCTTTAGGGTTCCTTTGTTCCTCTTCCTCTAAGTTCTTAAGGTGTGCAGTAATGTCATTCATTTGATATTTTCTTCTTGTTTAATATGTGATTGTATGGCTATACGTTTCCCTCTCAGTAGTGCTTTAGTTGTATCCCAAATATTTTGATAGGTTGTGTCTTCATTTTCAGTTTCTTCTAGGAACATTTGAATTTCCTGCTTGACTGACTTTCTGACCCAGTGGTTCTTAAGGAGTATGTTCTTTAGTTTCCAAATTCTGTGCCTTTTAATAATTTTTGGTTTGTTGTTAAATGTTCAACAAAGAAAGAGGTGAAAGAGCTTAAAAAGAGATTGAGAGACACTGAAAACAACAACAGAGACATATGGGATGATCTCAAAAGAAGTAACATTCGTATAATTGGCCTGCCAGAGGAAGAAAGAGAGGAAGGGGAAGCAAACATTCTAGAGGAAATAATACAAGAAAATTTCCCAGACCTAAATAACAGAAAGGATATCAAGGTGCAAGAGGCCCAGAGAGTACCAAACAGAATCAACCCAGACCTGAAAACACCAAGACACATCACAGTCACAATGAGAAGAAGTAAGGATAAAGAAAGGATCCTAAAGGCTGCAAGAGAGAAACAAAAAGTCACATACAGGGGAAAACCCATAAGACTTTCTGCAGATTTCTCAACTCAAACTCTAAAAGCCAGAAGGGAGTGGCAAGATATCTATCGAGCCCTGAATGAAAAAGGGTTTCAACCAAGGATTATATATCCTGCTAGACTTTCATTCAAGCTAGATGGAGGGATCAAAACCTTCTTAGACAAACAACAGTTAAAGGAGGCAACTATCACCAAGCCGGCCCTGAAAGAGGTACTAAAAGACCTCTTATAAACAAGAACATCACTATAATACTTGTAATATATCAGAGTAAACAAATTGTTTTTTAGAACAATGGCACTACAATACATTAAATCCATAATATCAATAAATGTCAATGGCTTAAACTCACACATCAAAAGGCACAGGGTGGGGGGATGGATCAGAAAACATAACCCAACCATATGCTGCTTGCAAGAATCCCATCTGTCACAACAAGATAAACACAGACTTAAAGTGAAAGGATGGAAAACTATCATACAGGCTAACGGTCCACAAAAAAGGGCAGGAACAGCCATTCTCATCTCAGACACGATAGATTTTAAATTAAATAAAGTAATAAAAGATAGGCAAGGACATTACATAATGATTAGAGGATCAATCAGCCAAGAAGACTTAACAATTATTAACATCTATGCACCCAACGAGGGACCATCTAAATACATTAAACACCTATTGAAAGAATTTCAAAAATACATCAATAGTAATACAATAATAGTGGGAGACTTCAATACCCCACTCTCACACTTAGACAGATCAACAAATCAGAGAACCAATAAAGATACAAGAGAATTGAATGAAGAGATTGACAGACTAGACCTCTTGGACATTTTCAGACTCCTCCACCCCAAAAAACTGGAATACACCTTCTTTTCAAATCCACACAACACATACTCAAGGATAGACCACATGTTAGGCCACAAAGACAGCATCAATAAATTCAAGAGCATTGAAATCATCCCAAGTATCTTCTCAGACCACAGTGGAGTAAAACTAACTTTTAACAACAAACAGAAAATTATTAAAAGACATAGAATTTGGAAACTAAACAACATGCTTCTTAAGAACCACTGGGTCAGACACTCACTCAAACAGGAAATTCAAATGTTCCTGGAAACTAATGAAAATGAAGACACAACCTATCAAAATATTTGGGACACAGCTAAAGCAGTACTGAGAGGGAAACTTATAGCCATACAATCACATATTAAACACCAAGAAGAAGCCCTAATGAACGAACTTACTACACACCTCAAGGACTTAGAGGAAGAGGAACAAAGGAACCCTAAAGCAACCAGAAGGACAGAAATCACTAAAGTTAGAGCAGAAATAAACAACATCGAAAATAAAAGAACCATACAAAAGATCAATGAAGCCAAATGTTGGTTCTTTGAAAGATTGAACAAAATTGACAAACCCCTAGCCAGACTCACCAAACAAAAAAGAGAGAAGACTCAAATTAATAGAATTGTAAACGATACAGGAGATATCACAACTGACACCACAGAAATCCAGAGAATTCTGCGAAACTTCTATAAAGAACTATATGCCACCAAGCTAGAGAATCTGGAAGAAATGGAACAATTCCTAGAAACCTATGCACTTCCAAAACTGAACCAAGAAGAGCTACAAAATCTAAATGCACCAATCACAGACAAAGAAATTGAAACCGTTATTAAGAATCTCCCCAACAACAAAAGTCCGGGACCAGATGGCTTCACAAACGAATTCTACAAAACTTTCAGGAAACAGTTAATACCCATACTTCTTAAGCTATTCCATAAGATTGAAGAAACAGGAATACTCCCTTCCACCTTTTATGAAGCCAACATCACCCTGATACCAAAAGCTGATAGGGACAGAACAAAAAAGGAAAACTACAGACCAATATCTGTGATGAACATAGATGCCAAAATATTAAACAAGATCTTGGCCAACCGGATACAGCAACACATCAAAAAGATTGTTCATCATGACCAAGTGGGATTCATCCCAGGAATGCAAGGCTGGTTCAACATCAGTAAATCAATCAATGTCATTCATCACATCAATAAAAGCAAAGCCAAAAACCACATGATTATCTCAATAGATGCAGAGAAAGCCTTTGACAAAATCCAACACCCATTCATGCTCTAAACTCTACAAAAAATGGGAATAGATGGGAAATTCCTCAAGATAGTGGAGTCTATATATGGCAAACCTACAGCCAACATCATACTCAATGGAGAGAAGCTGAAAGCATTCCCCCTCAGATCAGGGACTAGACAGGGCTGCCCACTGTCACCGTTACTCTTCAACATAGTATTGGAAGTTCTTGCCATAGCAATCAGGCAAGAGAAAGAAATCAAAGGGATACAGATTGGAAGGGAAGAAGTCAAGCTCTCACTATTTGCAGATGATATGATAGTATACATAGAAAGACCTAAAGAATCCAGTAGAAAATTACTGGAAGTTGTTAGGCAATATAGCAAGGTATCAGGCTACAAAATCAATGTACAAAAATCAGTGGCATTTCTTTATGCAAACACTAAATCTGAAGAAGAAGACATCCAGAAATCACTCCCATTTACTGTTTCAGCAAAATCAATCAAATACCTAGGAATAAAGTTGACCAAAGAAGTGAAAGACTTGTATGCTGAAAACTATGAGTTGCTACTCAAGGAGATAGAAACTGATACCAAGAAATGGAAAGATATCCCATGCTCATGGATTGGAAGAATAAATATCACCAAAATGAACATTCTCCCCAGAGCCATATACAAATTTAATGCAATACCCATCAAAGTTCCACCAAGCTTCTTTAAGAGAATAGAACAAACACTAGAATCATTTATCTGGAACCTGAAAATACCTAGAATTGCCAAAACCATCCTAAGGAAAAGAAACAGAAATGGAGGCATCACACTCCCAGACCTTAAACTATATTATAAAGCCATCATCATCAAAACAGCATGGTACTGGAACAAAAATAGGCACACAGACCAGTGGAACAGAATTGAAAGCCCAGAAGTAAATCCTAACACCTATGGGCATCTAATCTTTGATAAGGGGGCCTAAAGGATTAAATGGAAGAAGGAGGCTCTCTTCAATAAATGGTGCTGGGAAAGCTGGGTTGAAACATGCAGAAGAATGAAATTGAACCACTTTATCTCACCAGAAACAAAAATAAACTCCAAATGGATCAAATACCTAGATGTCAGACCAGAAACAATCAAATACTTAGAGGAAAACATTGGTAAAACACTTTCCCATCTACACCTCAAGGACATCTTTGATGAATCAAACCCAATTGCAAGGAAGACCAAAGCAGAAACAAACCAATGGGACTACATCAAATTGAAAAGCTTCTGCACATCCAAAGAAACTATTAAACAAACAAAGAGACCCCTCACAGAATGGGAGAAGATCTTCACATGCCAGACATCAGACAAGAAACTAATCACCAAAATATATAAAGAGCTCAGCAAACTTAGCCGCAAAAAAGCAAATGACCCCATCCAAAAATGGGCAGAGGAAATGAACAAAACATTCACCACAGAGGAGATCCAAAAGGCTAACAAACATATGAAAAACTGCTCTAGGTCACTGATTGTCAGAGAAATGCAAATTAAGATAACACTAAGATACCACCTCACTCCTGTAAGAATGGCATACATCAAAAAGGACAGCAGCAACAAATGCTGGAGAGGATGTGGGGACAGAGGAACCCTTTAACATTGCTGGTGGGAATGTAAATTGGTACAGCCTCTGTGGAGAGCAGTCTGGAAAACTCTCAGAAGGCTAGACATGGACCTTCCATATGACCCAATAATTCCTCTCCTGGGGTTATACCCCAAGGACTCCATAACACCCAACCAAAAAGAGGTGTGTACTCCTATGTTCATAGCAGCACAATTCATAATAGCTAAAACCTGGAAGCAACCCAGGTGCCCAACAACAGATGAATGGCTGAGAAAGCTGTGGTATATATACACAATGGAATACTATGCAGCTATCAAGAACAATGAACCCACCTTCTCTGACCCATCTTGGACAGAGATAGAAGGAATTATGTTAAGTGAACTAAGTCAGAAAGTTAAAGATGAGTATGGGATGATCCCACTCATCAACAGAAGCTGACTTAGAAGATCTGAAAGGGAAACTAAAATCAGGACCTGATCAAATTGTAAGTAGGGCACCAAAGTAAAAACCCAGTGGTGAGGCGTAGACATGTAGCTTCCTGGGCCAGTGGGGGGTGGGAATGGGCGGGAGGGATGGGTCACGGTCCTTTGGTGGTGGGAATGGTGTTTATGTACACTCCTAGCAAAATGTAGACATATAAATCAGTAGTTAATTAATATGAGAGGGGGAAATCAATTGTATGTCTCAAAGGTTCTCAAAACACAAACTGAATCTTTTTAATAGATAGGCTACGTATTTGATATGCGGACTCTCTCAAAAGCCTAGACCAAGTAGATTAGAAGCTTCCAATAGCACAGCTATATACAAGATACTGGGTACTGTACAGCAAACCATAACAAAGGGACTTTTCAAAGTTAACCCAATTAACAAATAATGTGATGATAATATTAACTATTGATTGTCTTTTTGAACCCTAAGACAGCAGGAACCTCACATCTTCACTATAGAGCCCCTACTTCCCCCAGTCCTGGCACCCTTGGATAGGGCTCACTTTCCCGTATGCATCTCCCAATCCATTCCAAATAATATTGCATCCACCGATCACAACCTAACCAAAGCAACGATTGCCATCTCAACATGCTTCACCTCAGAGTGTATCCAGAGACTTCACGTGTGGAATGACAACCCTTCAGCTTCATTACTCGGGTGAGACCTTTCCTTTTATAGTACACTCTAATTTCATCTCAGGTAGTTCACTTTCTAACAAAGTCCCATAACCTAGACATACACCAGTTTCTGTGAGAGAGAGCGTATGTGCACACGTATCCATAAACTACTGCAAAATATATACCTGAAAGCAGGATTACACTAGAGTTTGCAGTGAGTACCTCCCTAACACTTCCTCTCCACTATTCCAAACTTGGGATCCATGATTGCTCAACAAATTGTTTGGCTTTGTATGTTAACTCTCTTTTCAATCACCAGGTTCCAGATGCCATCAGGATGCTGGCTAGGCTTCCCTGGATTGAAGACCCCACCAATGTGTCCTGGAGCTCAGCTTCCCCAGAGACACACCTTACTAGGGAAAGAGAGAGGCAGACTGGGAGTATGGACCGACCAGTCAACGCCCATGTTCAGCGGGGAAGCAATTACAGAAGCCAGACCCTCTACCTTCTGCAACCCTCAACGACCCTGGGTCCATGCTCCCAGAGGGCTAGAGAATGGGAAGGCTATCATGGGAGAGGGTGGGTTATGGGGATTGGGTGGTGGGAATTGTGTGGAGTTGTACCCCTCCTACCTTATGCTTTTGTTCACTAATCCTTTCTTAAATAAAAAATTTAAAAATAAAAAAAACAAAATAAAAAAAAATTAAAAAAAAAAGAAGTGAACTTATTTTACTTCTTGTGTTCTTGTAAACTCCTCTTATTAATTCTTGTACGACAGTAAAGAATGCAGTCTTTTTCTGAATGTTGGAGGAGATTTTTGCTTGTTGTTCATACTTGCAGGACAGAATATTCGTGGCTCACAATTCTTATTTTTTAACACTTTGAATATGCCATTGTATTCCCTCCTTGCCTCTAGATTGTGTAATCAGAATTATCACAAGATTCTGATGGTTCTACTTCTGTACGTCAGTTTCTTCTGTCCCCTATCAGCTTATAACATTTTTTTTCTTGTCCATTTTTTTGATTGATTTACTATGATGTGATTTGGTGTGTGAGGTTTTGCATTCAAAACTTAGCTGTTCATTCAGCTTCCTTATCTTATACGTTTTGAATGCTACCCAGGTGTGGACAATGTTCTACTATGATATTTGAATATGTTATTTGCTTCTTACCTCTTCGCTTCTACTTCAGAGATCATAATAACTCACACATTTAACTTTCTGATGGAGTCTGCTATTTCACAAAGAAGTGCTTCATGAAAAATTAAACTTTAGGAAACTAAACTTTTCCTCTTCAAGAGCTTAAATTGCCTAGTGGTGGCTATCTCTTCTAGGCCTGATATTTTCTCCTCAACATGATTTACTTTACTTTCTAGACCTGCTACCAATGCCTGAACTGCATTCATAGATATCTCCATATTATGAAACTTTGTTTCAATTTATTTTCTATATTTTGTAACTTCTTGGTAAAATGATCTTTGAGTTCTTGAATGTTTATCTGTATGATAGATTTAGTTTTTTTTTCTTTGTTTCCTTCTTCTTTTTTTTTTTGACTCATCTTTCCCCATTTAATAGTCTGAGCACCTTTGTCAAATATTAGATGTCCAAAGGTGTGGGCGATTATTTCTGGGCTTTCAATTCTATTCCACTGTTCAGTGTGTCTATTCATGGTCCAGTACCATGAAGTTTTGATGACAATGGCCCTATAATACAATTTGAATTCTGGGAGAGTGATGCCTCCAGTTCTGTTCTTTCTTCTCAAGATTTTTTTGGAAATTCTAGGTCTTTTCTGGTTTCAGTTAAACATTTGTAGCATTTGTTCTATTCTCCTAAAAAATGTGGTTGGGATCTTGATGGGGATAGCATTAAATTTGTGTATGGCTCTGGATAGTATATTCATTTTAATGATGTTAATTATTCCAACACATGAACATAAAATACCTTTTCACTTCGTGTGTCTTTTTCTATTTCCTTGAGTAGTGACTCATGATTTTCAGTATACAAGTCTTTCACTTCTTTGGTTAGGTTTATTCCTAGATATTTTATTCTTTTTGTTGCTATAGTAAAAGGGATTGGTTTCTGGATTTTATCTTCTTCCAATTTAGTGTTTGCATAGAGGAATGCCACTGACTTTTCATATGTTAATTTTGTAGCCTGACACCTTACTGTATTGCCTGATTATTTCCAAAATTTTCACGCTGGATTCTTTAGGTTTTTCTATGTATACTACCATGTTGTCTACAAATAGAGAGAGTTTGACTTCTTCTCTTCCAACCTGTATCCCCTTAATTCCTTTCTTCTGCCTGATTGCTATGGCAAGAACTTCCAACACTATGTAGAAGAGTAATGGTGATAGTGGGTAGCCCTGTCCAGAAATTTACTTTCTTTAAATGACTTCATAATGAGTTTTTTTTTTTTTAACTCAGTCTCCATCATTTTTCCAGATTTGTATCTTCCTGACAGTTTCCAGTTTCTAGCATCACTGATTGTGCTGTATTCTCAACTTGCACATTTAGTTTGGCTTCTGTTGTGATAACAGTTGATGGTATGCTGACTGTACTTGATTTCCCTGTTAACATATCATGGTGGGGGAGGGAGAATTCTATCACATAACTCTGAACTGGTTTAGTATCTGTACTGTCAACATACAATCTCCCAGTTGTGTTTACAGCCTCTGGGGGGTAACAGAATGGGAGAACTGATTTCTTCTGAGTGTTCAAATAACAAATAGGATTTATATACCTAGCCAGGTCCCAGGGCCTTATCAGGCAATGGAGATTTAGTTCTTGGACAGGTTTTTCCATAAATCCTTGTGGGCAGTACAATATCCAGATTCCGCTGAGTTCATAACTTGAGTGCCCCAAAATTCCTCACCTTCCTCCACCTATAACATGTTTTGTCATATAACTACCAAAATAGTGTGAGCCACCACTAATCATGCCTTTTCAAATGCTGAGAATCTTTCTCTCAACATTGTTCCATCTACTGACCAGACATGCCTGCCCCCACCTGAGGTTTTGTGAGATTCTGATAAAGTCTGACAAAGGAAGAATGATATAACTTGATGATATTTCAGGTGATTTTTTTATTGATTTAACTAGTTGTTAGACAGCTGCTGCTGCTATTCCATGCCTATGTCTCTGGAAGTCTTCAACATTTGATTTAATGTTAATGTAACCTGATCAGAAATCTGAATTAATGGAGTTCGAAACAAGATGAAAAAAGCATCCAGATGGACAAGAGATAAAGATATATCCCTACCAAGGAAGAAAATTCCTCTATAGAGCAACAAATCTCAATAAAGTGTGAGAGATAACCTGAGATTATGTGGGTACAAAGTGTGCTTGATATGTTGAGCATCCAATACTCCAATCCCATAGTCTTATATGTGATAATGGAAAGGGAGGGGAGAAAACCTTTAAAATTTTAACTAGGGTTAGTATCACAAAAATATGTCATATTGGTGACCTCTTACAATCTTTCTTGGTAAAGGACTACAGTATAGCATATTGGAATGTACTGTTCAAATACATGAAAGAAAGGACCACCCACTCCTAAGAAATAACTGAGCTAATTAAAAGTTTAAAGACAACTTGCAAGGGTATTTGCATTTTATAAACAAATACACCTACCTATTAGAGTCAGTCCCCATCTAACAGATAAAAAAGATATTGATATGAACATTGGCACCCTGAAGTCCTCTCAAAGCATAGGCTGCTTTCAAGAGAAGTCACTGCTTGCTGATCCACAATCAACCTGGTTATGTTTCATCCCAGTCCCTGAGTGTCCACTCAGATCATCAGCTAGGATTATATCTCAGGTTACTTTCAAATCCTTCATAGAGGGAAGTCCGTGGTAGTGCAGCAGATTATGCGCACATGGCACAAAGCGCAAGGACCTGCGGAAGGATCTCGGTTAGAGTCCCGAGCTCCCCACCTGCAAGGGAGTCGCTTCACAGGCGGTGAAACAGGTCTGCAGGTGTCTTTCTCTCCCTTCTCTGTCTTCCTTCCTGTCCCCGTTTCTCTCTGTCCTATCCAAAAACGACAACAATAATAATAACTACAACAAGAAAAAAAAAAGACAAGGGCAAATCCTTCATAGAGCAAGTTTTCCTCCCACCTCCTTGGTCTGCTTAACTGCAGAATGCAAATTCTTTCAACAGTAAAACCTAGTTGATAGGCTCACCTGACATTGTCAATACAGCTGCTGTCAGCCACTCACAAATGTAAATGTCCAACAACAATCCAGATGCACTTGATTATGGACACTGAACCCCTATCCATCTTATTTTTAATTTATTTTCATGTATTTACTTTTTATTTGAGAATTAATGGTTTAAATTAAATATAGTTGCTGATAAACGTGTAAATTTTGTACAAAACACTCCACCATCATGAAGCAAGACTTGACAGATTGCTTCTCACCTCTCTTTCAGAGTCCTTTACTTTGGTACAGTACACTAAACCCAGTCCAAGTTCTACTGAGTGTTTTCCTTTTCTATTCTTATTTCTTAACTTCTGTCAATGACTGAAATCATGCCAAATTTATCCTTTTCTTGCTGGATTATCTCACTTAGCATAATTCCTTCAAGCTCCATCCAAGATGAAGTTAAGAAGGTGATTTCATCATTCTAAATAGCCGAGTAGTCCATTGTGTGTACATATATTACAAATTTCTTGACCACTCATCTGTTGTTGAACTCCTACATTGCTTCCAGGTTTTGGCTATTACAAATTGTGCTGTTGTGAATATAGGTAACACAGATATTTTTTGGTGGATATGCTTGATTTCTTAGGATATTTCCCAGGGGGAAATTGACAGGTCATAGCATATGTCTATTTCTGGCCCTCTGAAAGTTTTCCATATTGCTTTATTTCATTCCCACCAGCAGTTCAGGAGGGTTCCTTTGCCTCCAAAGCCTCTCTAGCATTTGTTGTTACTATTTTTTTCTGAAGTATAACATTTTCAAATGAGAAAAGTGGTATTTCATTATTGTACTTATTTTCATTTCTGTGATAATGACTTGATACATTTTTTCATATGTCTGTTAGCCTTTAGGATCTCTCATTTCTCTCTCTCTCTCTTTATTAGGGACACTTAATGTTTTACAGGCACAGTAAATACAATAGTATGTACATGCATAACATTTCCCTGTTTTCCACATAACAATACAACCCCCAATAGGTCTTCTGCCATCATGTTCCAGGACCTGAACCCTCTGCCGCCACCCACCCCAGAGTCTTTTACTTTAGTGCAATACACCAACTTAATTCTAAGTTCTGCTTAGTGTTTTCTCTTCTGATCTTGTTTTTTAACTTCTTAGGATCTCTCTTTTCATGAATATTCTGTGCATATTCTCTCTCCATTTTTGGATGGGTCATTTTTGTTGCTGTTGTTTCTGAGTTTGGTGAGTTATTTATATATTTTGGTTATTGGTCTTTTGTCTGATGTGTGGCATGTAAAGCTCTACCATTATGTAAGAAAACCTTTTGTTTGGGTGGTGGTTTATATTTTCTTTACAAAATTTCAATTTGATGTAGTCATATTGATATATTTTTGCTTTTGTCTTCCTTGCAGTTAGAATTGTGTCATTGAAGATGTCTAAAAAATTTACATGGAGGAGTCAGGCAATGGTGACCCTGGTTAAGCACACATGCCACAGTGTGTAAGGACCTGGGTTCAAACCCCTGGTACCTAGCTGCAGGGGAAAAGCTTCACAAATGGTAGAGTGTCAGGTGTCTCTGTCTCTCTCACTCTATATCTCCCCTTCCGTTCTCAACTTCTGTTTCTATTTAATAATAAATAAATAAATAATTTTTAAAAATAGATGGGAAAGAGGGTTCCTCTATATTTCCCTCTATGTATTTTATATTGTCTGGTCTAACATACAAGTTCTTGATCTATTTGGAGTTTACTTTTGTTCATGGTGAAATGCAATAATTTAGTTTGGTTCTTCTGCACATTTTAGCTCAATTTTCCCAACACTACTGAGGAGACTCAAATTTCTCCAATTAAGAATTTTGGGTCCCTTGTCAAACATTAGATAACTATAGGTATGGGGGTTTATTCCTGGGCTCTCAGTTCTATTCCTTTCATCATTGTGACTATTTTTATTCCAATTACAGGGATTTTTTTCAGAGATAGCCCCATTCTCTGAAGGGAGGTTGTACAACATACTCTACTGCTTGAGGAAAACTGGTTCTAATATGCCTAGAATGTTTCTAGCCATGACCACAGAATTCAAACTCAGAACTAAGGGATGCAGAGGTTACATAGGCTCCTGTGCTTAATATAGGCTCCAGATAAAATCAATAGGATTTACAGTTAACAATATTTATATACTTTCCCCATATTTGGGAGCTACTTTCTGCACTGATCCAGCTTTTGTTGCTGTTGTTGTATTCACTGAGGATTTTTCATGATTTCACTTGTGAGAGGAATTTGGTTTGGTGTGACTTTTCCTCCCCCCCCCCTTTTTTTTTTTTTCTTATTTGGTGTTTTAGTCATATATACCCAATTTTAATCTGAACACAGAGACACTTCATCTCATTTTCCAAAGGCTGTGGCAGTGATAGATATTAGAGCAACAGCCTGAGAAACTCCTGAATCAGATCACAAGGTGACTCACTTCAGTTGTCTGGGACTCAACAGATTAGAAGTCACACAAAACAATAACTGAACAGCAAACTATGAAACACCAAAAATGGTTAAATAAAGTAAAAACAACAATTAATAATGACTGGAGCCCAGAAAAAAATTCGTACTTCCTATTGCTCTACTGATCTCAACAAATCAGTGCAATCAGTGCCAACATGCCACATTATGCTATCACTGCCTCTTCCCTTCTGATTTGTTTCTAGAGATACTGAACCTGAGATATCAACCTTCCAACTCCATTAATTAGTGATACTTTTCCTAACACATGGGACTACCTAGTTCCATTTCAAATGGCACAGTCTCTAACAAAGTTACAGACCTTATATATATAGGCTAGGGCTTGGGTACCGAGTATGTATACATGTATCCAAAAGTTAGAGGCAACTATATATCTCAAAATAAAAGTGCTTAATAGTCCTCTATGACTTGCCTTAGGCCTAACAAACACAGAAGGCAAGTTGAAAGGCCTATAAAAAGCACCACAATTTGTCTAATCAAATATTTACTACTTAGGCTTAAATACTATCCTATTACATTCCCTACTTCACTTCCCTATATCACTCTATCTGCTCAACTAACTACTCAAAAGAAACTAAGTAAGCCATATCTCTAAATCTCTTCTGACAGTATCAGCATTATTCTCACCCCTTAACAAGCTTTAGAAGAAACACTGTATACAATTGATCAAGATTATATATATATACATATATATCAACTAAAGAACAATTATTTTCCTTATGTTAACTTTTATTAGACTCATCAAACAAGTAAATGCAGTAGAACTTAAGGTTAACTTGCATCACACTAAAACCCTTGGTCTATTTCCACCCTAACTTAAGGCGAGACCCCATAAACCTAATAAAAATTTGGACATAATAAATGTCACTTAACACTTTAACAACTGGGAGAAAGCCTATGCTTGTAAGATAAAATGAAAATGAAGATAAAACCTAGGAGAATATTTGGGACACAGCTGAAGCAGCACTTAGAGGGAAATTCGTAGCCATACAGGCACACATTAGAGAACAAGAAAAAGCTCATCAACAGTCTGATGGCTTACCTTAAAGACTTAAAAGAAGAAGAACAAAGTAACCCTAAAGCAACAAGAAAGACTGAAATCACTAAAAGCAGAAATAAACAACATGGTTTTCCATGTTGTTTTTCTTATTTTTAAGAGAAACATACAAATAATCAATGAAGTTATATATTTTTTAAAGTAAACAAAACCGACACACCCTTGGAGAGGGAGAAGAATCAAAGAAAGAGAACAGTAAATTATAGCGGAGATATCACAACAGATGCCACACAAATTCAAAATATCATGTGAAGCTTCTATGAACAATTATATAGCACCAAGCTAGAGACCTGGAAAAAATAGAAAAAATCCTGGAAATATACACCCTTTCACAGTTTCCCACCTACATCTCAAGGACATCTTTGAAATCAAACCCAATTGCAAGGAAGACTAAAGCAGAAACAAACCAATGGGACTACATCAAATTGAAAAGCTTCTGCACATCCAAAGAAACTATTAAACAAACAGAGAGACCCCTCACAGAATGGGAGAAGATCTCCACATGCCAGACATCAGACAAGAAACTAATCACCAAAATATATAAAGACCTCAGCAAACTCAGCACCAAAAAAGCAAATGACCCCATCCAAAAATGGGCAGAGGAAATGAACAAAACATTCACCTCAGAGGAGATCCAAAAGGCTAACAAACATATGAAAAACTGCTCTAGGTCACTGATTGTCAGAGAAATGCAAATTAAGACAACACTAAGATACCACCTCACTCCTGTAAGAATGGCATACATCAAAAAGGACAGCAGCAACAAATGCTGGAGAGGATGTGGGGACAGAGGAACCCTTTTACATTGCTGGTGGGAATGTAAATTGGTACAACCTCTGTGGAGAGCAGACCTTCCATATGATCCAGTAATTCCTCTCCTGGTCTTATACCCCAAGGACTCCATAACACCCAACCAAAAAGAGGTGTGTACTCCTATGTTCATAGCAGCACAATTCATAATAGCTAAAACCTGGAAGCAACCCAGGTGCCCAACAACAGATGATTGGCTGAGAAAGCTGTGGTATATATACACAATGGAATACTACACAGCTATCAAAAACAATGAGCCCACCTTCTCTGACCCATCTTGGACAGAGATAGAAGGAATTATGTTAAGTGAACTAAGTCAGAAAGATAAAGATGAGTATGGGATGATCCCACTCATCAACAGAAGCTGACTAAGAAGATCTGAAAGGGAAACTAAAAGCAGGACCTGATCAAATTGTAAGTAGGGCACCAAAGTAAAAACCTAGTGGTGAGGGGTAGACATGCAGCTTCCTGGGACAGTGGGTGGTGGGAGTGCGTGGGAGGGATGGGTCACAGTCCTTTCGTGGTGGGAATGGTGTTTATGTACATGCCTAGCAAAATGTAGACATATAAATCAGTAGTTAATTAATATGAGAGGGGGGAAATCAATTGTATGTCTCAAAGTTTCTCAAAAGACAAACTGAATCTTTTTAATATATAGGCTATGTATTTGATATGCGGACTCTCTCAAAAGCCTAGACCAAGTAGATTAGAAGCATCCAATAGCACAGCTACATACAAGATACTGGATACTGTACAGCAAACCATAACAAAGGGACTTTTCAAAGTTAACCCAATTAACAAATAATGTGATGATAATATTAACTATCGATTGTCTTTTTGAACCCTAAGACAGCAGGAACCTCACATCTCCACTATAGAGCCCCTACTTCCCCCAGTCAAGGAACCCTTGGATAGGACCCACTTTCCTGTATGCATCTCCCAATCCAAACCAAATACTATTGCATCCGCCGATCACAACCTAACCAACGCAACTATTGCCACCTCAACATGCTTCACCTCAGACTGTGTCCAGAGACTTCACGTGTGGAATGACAACCCTTCAGCTTCATTACTCGGGTGAGACCTTTCCTTTTATAGTACAGTCTAATTTCATCTCAGGTAGTTCACTTTCTAACAAAGTCCCATAACCTAGATATACACCAGTTTCTGTGAGAGTGAGCTTATGTACACACGTATCCATAAACTACTGCAAAATATATACCTGAAAGCAGGATTACACTAGAGTTTGCAGTGAGTACCTCCCTAACACTTCCTCTCCACTATTCCAAGCTTGGGATCCATGATTGCTCAACAAATTGTTTGGCTTCATATGTTAACTCTCTTTTCAATCACCAGGTTCCAGATTCCACCGGGATACTGGTCAGGCTTCCCTGGATTGAAGACCCCACCAATGTGTCCCGGAGCTCAGCTTCCCCAGAGACACACCTTACTAGGGAAAGAGAGAGGCAGACTGGGAGTATGGACCAACCAGTCAACGCCCATGTTCAGCGGGGAAGCAATTACAGAAGCCAGACCTTCTACCTTCTGCAACCCTCAACGACCCTGGGTCCATGCTCCCAGAGGGCTAGAGAATGGGAAAGCTATCATGGGAGGGGGTGGGTTATGGGGATTGGGTGGTGGGAATTGTGTGGAGTTGTACCCCTCCTACCTTATGTTTTTGTTCATTAAACCTTTCTTAAATAGAAAATTTAAAAAAATATCTAAGTCAATCAATGTGATTTGACACTATAATAAAAGCAAAACCAAAAACCACATGATTATCTCAATAAATGCAGAGAAAGCTTTTGGCAAAATCCAAATGCCTATTCATGCTCAAAACACTACAAAAATGGAAATAGATGGAGAATTCCTTTAGATAGTGAAGTCCATATACAGCAAATGAAGAGGCAACATCATATTCAATGGACAGAAGCTAAAAGCCTTCTCACTGAGACCCAGGACTAGAAAGGGCTGTCCACTATAGCCATTACTCTTCAACATAGCATTGGAAGTTCTTGACATAGAATTCAGTGAAGAGAAAGAAAATTCAAAGGAATGCAGATTGGAAGGGAAGAAGTCAAACTCTCACTATTTTCAGATGATATGACAGTATACATAGAAAAACCAAATAATCCAGCAGAAAGTTTCTAGAAGTCTATTAGGCACTATAGCAAGGTGTCAGGTTACAAAATTAATGTACATTCCTTTACATAAACAATAAGTCAGTAGAAGATATCCAGAAATCACTGTCATTCATGACTGATAATAAAATCAATAAAATATCTAGGAATAAACCTGACCAAAGGGGCTGGGTGGTGGCACACCTGGTTAAGTGCACATGTTACAATGTGCAAGGACTTGAGTTTGGGCCCCTGGTCCCTATCTGCATGGGAAAAGCTTCATGAGTGGTGAAGCAGTGTTGCAGGTGTCTCCCTGTCTCTCTCCCTCTCTATCACACCCTTCCCTCTCAAATTCTGGCTGTCTCTATCCAATAATTAATAAAGATAGTTAAAACAATACCTGCCCAAAGAAGTGAAAGACTTGTATACTAAGAGTAAGTAAACCAGTTTGAGCTACAGGCGGTGAAGTAAGTCTGCAGGTGTCTTTCTCTCCCCCTCTCTGTCTGCCCCTCCTTTCTCCATTTTTTTTGTCCTATCCAACAATGACAACAATAATAACAACAACAACAATAAAACAACAGTGGCAACAAAAGGGAATAAATAAATATTTTTAAAATTTTAAAAATTAAATTAAATTAAAAGAAAAAAACTATGAATCGTTATTCAAGGAAATAGAAAATGATACCAAGAAATGGAAAGATATGCCATGCTCATGTACTGGAAGAATTAATATCATCAAAATGAATATTATTTTTGACAATATTTTAATTTTAAAACCATAAAATAAGGGGTACAACTCCACACAATTCCCACCACCAGCTCTCCGTATCCCATCCTCTCCTCTGATAGCTTTCCTATTCTTTATCCCTCTGGGAGTACGGACCCAAGGTCATTTTGGGATGCATTGTGGGTCTGGCTTCTGTAATTGCTTCCCCGCTGAACATGGGCATTGACTGGTTGATTCATACTCCCAGCCTGCCTCTCTCTTTCCCTAGTAGGGTGGGGCACTGGGGAAGCAGAGCTCTAGGGCACATTAGTGGGGTCGTCTGTCCAGGGAAGTCTCATCGACATTGTGCTAGCATCTGGAACCTGGTAGCTGAAAAGAGAGTTAATATACAAAGCCAAACAAATTGTAGAAAAATCATGGACCTAAAGGCTGGAATAGTGCAGATGAAGCATTAGGGAGGTCCTCCATTTTGTAGATACTAGCTTTTTTCCCCTGAGCCTGAAATCTGATATACAGGTGGATCCAAGTTATTGTCTAGGGAGATGATGTCATGGCTGGAAAAGGGACAGAAAGCTGGATCAGGGAAGAGAGTATCTCCCTTATATGGGAAAGAGGCATAAATATTGCTGACTGTAAACCCCATCAATTTGATTTGGTCTGTGGCCCATATTTAGCTTAGGAGCCTATGTGACCTCTACATCCCTGTAGATCTTTGCTCACATTCAGTGGTCATGAGTAAGAACATTCCAAGCTGCCCCAATATCAACCCATCTTTCTCAAGTGTATCATAGAGTATGTTGTCCATCCTCCCTTCCGAGGATGGAACATTCTCTACCATTGTTGATCCAAGTTGAGGGAAAGGTCCTATGGGGGGCCCACAAAGGGGTCTATTTTATTGTTCCTGATAGAGATGACTGGTAACAATGGAGAGAGGGATTTATTTGAGGTATAGGCCCATCATGTCTGTTTGTGAATCTCAGGACTTCCCAAATAGGTCCCCAGCAGATGGGGTGGCCTGATAGTGACTAAGGTGTCACCGTTAAAGTATGCCAGTTGCTTGCCCTTATTCAGCTTTTGCAGTCCTTGCTTTGATAAGGTTAGCTTTGAAGTGAGTGAGAGAACTGTAATAGGAAGTAGGTGAGGAGGGTATCTAAGTCTAAGTAGACACTATTTCATTAGGAACTTTATTGTGCACTTTTGCTTTCAGGTATATATTTTCCTCTAAATTATGGATGCATGTGAGCATATGCCCTATCTCATGAGACCTGATCTATATCTAGGCTTTGGGACTTTGTTAGGAAGGAGACCGCCTGAAATGGAATTAGAGAATCCTATAAGAAAACAATGGTCTTCCCTGTGTAATGAGGCTGAAGCGTCGGCATTCCACATTTGACACCTCTGGACACAGTCCAAAGTGAAGCATGCCAAGGTTGAACTTCCAAAATTTCTGACTTTTAGTAATTTTCTATTTGTTGTTAAATATTAATACATCTTGACCTCTCCAAGCACATGACTTTACCAATATGTCCTGGAACCTCACCTTTCCAGAGCCCTACCTCACTAGGGAAAGATAGAAACAGGCTGGATATATGGATCAACCTGCCAATACTCATGTCCACCTGAGAAACAATTACTGAAGCCAGTACTCCCACCTTTTGCACCCCAAAAACCGGGAAGGGGGGGCACAAATAGGTGGGCTTTTTATAGGGCAGCAGCCAGGAGTGACATGTCAGGACAGGATTGGTTGGGAGAGGCACTTGAGAATACCTATTAACTCCCCTGGGAAGTGGCAGAGCCTGAGGGGACAGCCTGGGAAAGGCACTTGAGAATACCTATTAACTCTCCTGGAAAACGGCAGAACCTTAGGGGACAGCCTGGCAGATGTGACTACATCTGTATAATTCCTCAGCACACTATATTGCTTATGAGTATGGGTGTGCCTTTTTTTTTTTTGTAGTCCACTGGCTTGTATGATGGCTTTTATAGGATTCAGTCTTAGCCTATTTTTTTTTTTTTACTGTTGGGTAAAGTGGGTCTCCTATAGAGTACATATGGCCCATACAAGTTTTGTTTTTTTCATATAGAAATCAGAGGCAAAGATAAGAAGAGAAAGGAGAAGATATTACAACAATGAAGCTCCCTTCAGCATGGCAGACATTTGGCTCAAACTTAGATCATGTGCTTGTGCTAATAACTACTTTTAAAATCAAATACATAGTGAATAACCTTTCAAATAATAATTACGAGGCCAGTACAGGTTCACTAACCTATATTATCAAGCCAGTATTAAAAAATTAGGTACCACTATATTTCACCAAACACAAAAGTAAATTCCAAATAAGTCAAGGACTTGGATGTGAGAACAGAAACTATCAAGTACTTACAGGAAAATATTGGCAGAACTCCTTTCCATCTAAAATTTAAAGGCTTCTTCAATGATACAAATCCAACTACAGGGGGCAGTCAAGATGGCGGCTTGAGGACAATAGCTGGTACATTCTCCACAAAAAAAAAAAAAAAAGCAGATTTAAACCTGGGTAAGAACAGGATTTACAGGACAGTAGGAGATAAAATATACAAATCAAATTACAAATAAGACTAAAACAAAAATAAACGAATGGGTCTACATCAAAACTAAAATCTTCTGCACGACAAAAGAAACTACCAACCAAACAAAGAGGCACCTTATATAATGGGAGATTTTTATATGTTATACATCACACAAGAGGATAATAACCAAAATATATAAAGAGATCAACAAACTCAGCAACAAGAAAACAAATGGCCTCATCCAAAAATGAGGAGAGGACACAGACAGAATATTCACTATAGAAGAGGTTCAAAAAGCCATCAGGCATATATTTTAAAATGCTCTAGGACATTGATTGTCAGAGAAATTCAAATAAAGACAACAATGATATACCACTTCACTCCTATGAGAATGTTATACATCAGCAATGGTAGCAGAAATAAATGCTGGAGACAAAATAACTCTTCTGCACTGCTGGTGGAATTATAAATTAGCCCATTCCCTGTGGAGAGCAGTCTGGAGAACTATTGGAAGTCTTCATGTGTACCTTCCCTATGACCCTATAATTCCTCTCCTGGGGATATATCCTAAGGTACCAAACATCTGTCAAAAAGATATGTGTATAACTATGTTCATAGCAGCACAGTTTGTAATAGCCAAACCTGAAAGCAACCCAGATGTCCAACAACAGATGAGTGACTGACAAAGTTGTGGTAAATACACACAATGGAATAATATTCAACTATTAAAAGGGTGATTTCACTTTCTTCACTTCAGCTTGAATGGAGCTAGAAGGAAATGTGTTAAGTGAGATAAGTCATAAAGAGAAAGATGAATATGGGATGATTTCACTCATGGACAGAATTTGAAAAGTACTACCATGATACCAACCCGCGTTCCTTGGGCAGCCGACTTCACCGATGTACCCTGGAACCCCACCTCCCCAGAACCCTATCCCACTAAGGAAAGACAGACACAGACTTGGGGTACAGATCAACCTGTCAATGTCCATGTCCAGCTGAGAAGAAATTACAAAATCCAGACCTCTCACCTTCTGCACCCCATAGAGATATTTAGTCAATCCTTTCACTTTGAGCATTTTTGTGTCTTGATAATTCATATGGATTTCTTGCAGAAAATATGTGATTAGCTTGTGTTTCCTGATCCATACCTTTACTCTATGCCTTTTAATGGGTGCATTTTGACCATTGACATTAAGTGAAATTTCCAATTTTTGATATTTCAAATTCATTTTATGTAAATATTGTTTGTTTTATGTATGTTCATATATTTTATGTCTAAATGGTTTGTTTGTTTAGTTATATAAGGGTCTCTTTGGAATTTCTTGTAGTGAAGGCTTGGTAATGATAGTTTCTTTATGAAGCTTAATAATGATAATTTCTTTATGAATTTCCTTGTCCAAAATCTTTATGGCTATATTCATTCTGAATGAGAGTCTGGCAGGATACAAAGTTCTACCTTGATAACCTTTCTCATTTAGAGCTTTATAACTGTTTTGCCATTTTCTTCTGGCCTTTATAGTTTCTGTTGAGAAATCTCCTGATAGCCTCATGAGGTTTCCTTTGTATGTGACACTTTATTTTTCTGCTTGCTCTTTTCAAGATCCTTTCTTTTCCTTTGGTCTTAGCCAGTTTAATTATAATGTGTCTTGGTTTGTGTAGGTTTATATCAATTCTGTTTGAAATTCTGTGATTGCTGGATGTATATATGCTTCCAGTTAGGAAGTCCTTGGAAGTTCTCTGCTATTATGCCATTCAGTATATGTTTTTCTCCTGTCTCTGCTGCTTATGGGATTCCTATTGTTCAAATGTTATTCCTTCTGAATTAATCTGAGCAGTCTTTGATCTCATTTATTTTTTATTTTTAAATGTTTTATTAGTGATTTAATAGTGATTTAAAAAATTATGAGATCATAGGGGTATAATTCGACATTGTTCCCACCACTAGAGTTCTGTGTTTTTACTCCTCCAGTGGAAACTGCAATACTTCTCTTAAGATCACAGATATGAGTTGTCTGTATACTTATATCTATCTGTCTGTCTTTATCTAAATTTATCCATCTATCTTTGTTTATATATCTATATCTACATCTTTACTTATATATTTCTCATTTCTCTATGATCTTGCCTTCACTTCCCTTCAAAGTTACACCTATATCTATGTATGGAGTGTTCTTCCTTTTGCCTCTTTTCTCAGATACTAATCTCATTATATTCTGATCTCTTCTTTAGGTCATTTATGATTTTATTTTTGTCCTCTGCTTCATTCTCTGTTTTACTGATTCTGTTTTCCATCTCTGTAATCTGCTTTCTACTTCCTCTAGTCTGTCCGTCAACTCAGAAATCGTATTCCTGTTCTCAGCATCTTTGCCTTTCAATTCAGCTATTGTAGTCTTGTGTTCTCTTGTTTGTAGCCCAATTGTTGTGTTCTGTTGCTCAGCTACTCTGTAGGATAGTTTAGCTGATGCAGTTGAAAATTCAGCTATACTGAGTTTTGTCTCTAATCCTGGTATGCATTAATGTTCACTCTTTGGGTGTCTTGTGTTCTCCCATATCCTTTGAGTGTTTCTTCTATTGTTTTCTTCACAGCCATGAAAAGCCCTTGGAACACTTCAAGGACTCCTTCAGTTATTTTACCCTCCTCTTATTTATATAAGCTTTTTCCTAGGCTTTCGCCCTGCTTAGCTGCAGGGGAAGAGAACACTTCTTATTAATCAAATAACCAGTGAAAAGAGAGAAATCACAACAGACACCACATAAATGCATAAAATCATGAAAGAATTTTATGAAAAACAATATAACACTAAACTAGAAATAGATTATTTTCTTGAAGCATACAATCTCCCAAGACTGAGCCAGGAAGATCTAGAAAACATGAATAGACCAATTACTACTGAGAAAAATCAACCAGTCATCAAGATTGTAGACAAAAACCTAGCATCCTGATTACAGCAGTGCATCAAAAAATTTATACACCATGACCAATCAGAAATAATCCCAGGAATGCAAGTATGGTTCGATATATGTAAGTGAATCAATGTGATTTACTACATCAGAAAGGGAAATCTAAAAAATTCACATGATTATCTCAATCAATGCAGATAACATGTTCAACATCTCTTGATGATCAAAACATTACAAGGACTGGGAATAGACAGAAAATTCTTCAAACTGGTAGAATCAATTTACAGTAATCCTACAATCAATATTACACACAATGGAGAGAAACTGAAAGCTTTCCCTCTATGGTACAAGACACAGTAGCCCACTATTGGCATTGCTGTTCAACATAGTCTTAGAAGTCTTAGCCATAACCTTCAGGCAAGAGAAGAATTAAAAGGACACAAATTGGAGGAGAAGAAGTAACATGGTACTGTAGCCATTTAGTTAAAAGAAAAAGGGGAATTGTTGTATGCTTTACATTGGGTTCTAGTTCTCCCCCGCCAAGAGAATTAGATCAGGCCTGCTAATTTCGCGAGCCCGCTTGGCCCCACCCCTAGGAAAACCGCCAGAGTTCCAGAGTGACAGAGTTCCTGAGTTACAGAGTAAGAGAGAGTTCCACAGTTGAAGAGTTTCAGAGTTCCTGAGTTCGAGAGTAAGAGAGAGTGCTTGTGCCGCCGCAAGAGACAGCAGAGTTCTGTTTGGTGATTAGTTTGGTTTAGTTTATGAATCGTTGTTCCTGAATAAAGAAATACAGCCTCCCTGCCCAGCCATTGTCTCCGCTCTCTGGCTCTCTGTTACCCGCCGTGAAGCTAGACCCGCCAGCAAGAGCCACCGAATTTTAACAACAAATGGTGCCCACGTGGACCTGATCTGCACATCTCTCAGATAAGTAAAGACAATTTGGCTACCTATGCACTATTGCCTTCTCTTCTGCTTGTGAAGAGATCTCCAAAGGCCTCTTCTCTTTCTTCACGAGACTGTTTTCTGTTTCTGGAACATTTATCTCTGGACCACTCTGTGGTTTCCACTTGCTCAGGCGAACTCAGAACAGCCAGCGGGAAGAGCCAGCGGGAGGGAGGCGAGGTGCGGAGCTGCTGTTTCCACCTGGTTAAACAGCCAGCCAGCCGGCTGCGCCCAGACAACCCCACGCACCACGCCCGCAGCCCCGCAGCCCCACAGCCCACAGGAGCCTGATGCCACCACACAAGAGCCCGATGCCAACACGCTAGAGCCCGACGCCAACATGCTGGAGCCCGATGCCAACATGCTGGAGCCCGATGCCAACACGCAAGAGCCCGAGGCCAGCCCACAGGAGCCGGCTCTCCACCACGTGGCGCAGGGCACTGGACGCGTGATCCCTCCACGCTGTTCGGCCACTGTGAACAGAGCAGCAGACATGTCAGGGCCATGGGGCAGGGCCGCGGCGGCCTATCACCCCTGGGCACCTAGGCCCACGCCTTCTACAATGGTGGCCTGCCTGCTCTCTTGCTATAAATTCTGGAATGATCCCGAACCTCCCGGATCCCCGGGGCTCCCTGCCAAAACTGGGCACACGAGATCTCCAGCCACCGGTCCGGTCTGAAGGCAGACAAGCTGGAGTACGCAGAGATTTGTGCAGAGATCGCAACCTGCAATTCCTAAAAGTGAAGCTGCGTGGGAAGCCATCTCCAGATGGTGAACCCCCCCCAACAACTAAGATAGTATAGATTTAAATTCGTGTTTAAAATGACATGTCTTCGTAACAAAGGTTTCTCTCCTTGTATATTAATGACCATGTTTATGTGTATGTTTAAAGTTTGGTAAACAGTAACTTTAAGGCTAAATTCTTACTAGTCAAAGTTAAATGAAAAAGGTTTTCAACGTAATTCTCATAAAGATAAAATTAACTTACATTTAAAGTCTGTGGTAAAAATTAGTTAACAATCAATATATTTTAACTAAGTTGGTCTAAACAAAAGGTTAAATAGACTTGTTGATATGTAAAACTCTCCATTACCTTCCCTATTAGAAAATGGTAGATCGCACAATTGCTATGCTAATTATTCTCATGCCTGAAGTTTCCTTTCCTGACTCCATCTTGAATGGGTGTAACAAAAGGTTAAAAAGACGTTGTTGCTATGTAAAAGTCTCAAATTCCTTCTCTATTAGAAATATGCTAATAACAAGTTTTGTTTCATAGTAAGTAAATTGAAGCCAGCTGCCTTTGGGACTCTAGGCCGTTCCCCACCCCCATGCAAATGCCCATCGAGGCAAGTAGCCCCCCAGAGGCAAGAAATGTTTTTTTTAAGCTAATAAAGTTTAGCCCACAGAGGCAGATATGGCCCCCTCAGGCCTTCCCTTGGCAGTACACTGGTTCTTGTTACTTGCTTACATGTTTCTCCATGTTTGTGCCAGATTCTTTTTTAAAAATGCCTGTATGATATATGTTTCTGTTCACTCCACACCCTTGATACTGTAGCCATTTAGTTAAAAGAAAAGAGAAAATTGTTGTATGCTTTACATTGGGTTCTAGTTTTCCCCCGCTAAGAGAATTAGATCAGTCCAGTTAATTTCGTGGGCCTGCTTGGCCCCGCCCTGAAGGAACCCCGCCAGAGTTCCTGAGTCCAGAGTTGGAGAGGGTTCCTGAGTTCGAGAGTGAGAGAGAGTGCTTGTGCCGCCGCAAAGAGACAGCCGAGTTCTGTTTGGTGATTAGTTTGTCTTAGTTTATGAATCATTGTTCCTGAATAAAGAAATACAGCTTCCCTGCCCAGCCATTGTCTCCGCATTTCTGTTCACCACCATGAAGCTAGCCCGCCCAGCAAAAGCCTTAAGAATTTTAACAACACTTCAAACTGGTAGAATCAATTTACAGTAATCCTACAATCAATATTACACACAATGGAGAGAAACTGAAAGCTTTCCCTCTATGGTACAAAACACAGTAGCCCACTATTGGCATTGCTGTTCAACATAGTCTTAGAAGTCTTAGCCATAACCTTCAGGCAAGAGAAGAATTAAAAGGACATAATTGGAGGAGAAGAAGTAACATGGTAAATATTAGCATATGATATGATAGTACACATAAAAACCCAAGCTGGGTCCAGGTAGTTGCACATCTGGTTAAGCACTCAAATTAGCATGCACAAAGACCAGGGTTCAAGCCCCTTGTCCCTGCAGGGAAAATCTTGATGAGTTATGAAAAAGGATTGCAGGTGTCATTCTGCCTCTTTCCCTCTTTATCTCCTCCTCTCTCTTAATTTTTCTCTGTCTCAAAAAAATTTTTTTTCTCTTTCTCAATGCAATAATAAATGAGTACATAAAATATTTAAAGAAAATAAATAAATAATTTTGATTGATTTTTAGTCATGCGCAATTAAAACATAATTTAGATTACAACCAGCAGTACAGGAGGGTTCCTTTGTCCCTATAAACTCTCCAGCATTTGCTGTTGCTGTCCTTTCTGATGTATGACAGATATTCTCATAGGGGTATAGTGTTACTTCATTGTTGTCTTTTTATTTTTTGTTTTTTGCCTCCAGGGTTATTGTAGGAGCTCTGTGCCTGCACCATGAATCCACTGCTCCTGGAGGATAATTTTTTTCCTTTTGTTCCCTTTGTTGTTTTATCATTTATGTGGTTATTATTACTGTTGTTATTGCTGTCATTGTATAGGACAGAGAGGGTCTGGAAGGCGGCATTGTTGATAAAGCATTGGATTTTCAACCACAAGGTCCTGCGTTCAATCTCCAGTATCACATGTACCAGAGTGATGTCTGGTTCTTTCTCTCCTATCTTTCTCATGAATAAATAAGTAAATTCTTTTAAAAAAAGATAGGAAAGAGAGAAGTGGAGAGAGGAGGGGAAGACAGAGAGGGGGAGAGAAAGACAGTTACCTGAAGACCTGTTTCACCACTTGTGAGGCGACCCCCCTGCAGGTGGAGAGCCCAGGTCTTGAACAGGGATTCTTATGTCTATCCTTGCTCTTCATGTCTTGTGCACCTAACCTGCTTCACTACTGCTGAACCCCCCATTGTTGTCTTTATTTGCATTTCTCTGCACTGCTAATGGGAAATGTAAATTGGTCCAACCCTGGTAGAGAACAATTTGGAGAGCCCTCACAAGAATAGAATAGACCTCCCATGTGACCTGGTAATTCTTCTCCTGAGAATATACCCTAAGAAGTCAAACACATCCGTCTAAAAAGATATGTTTATATCTATGTTCATAGCAGCACAATTCTTAATAATCAAAACCTGGAAACAACCCAGTTGTCCAACAAAAGATTACTGGCTGAGAAAGTTTTGCTATATATACACAATGAAGTACTACTCAGCTATTAAGAAAAAAAAAAAAGAATAATGAATCCACCTTCTCTGACCATCTTGGATGGAGCTTGAACGAATTATGTCAAGAGATAAACAAGAAAGAGAATGATGAGTATGGGACGATCCCACTCATAAACAAAAGTTGAGAAAGAAGAACAGAAAGGGAAACACAAAACAGAATTTGATTTGGTCTGGACTATTGCAACAAAGTAAAAACTCTGGAGGACGGTAGATTTTTCTTGTCTATTGTAGGAGGTAAGAGTAAGGATACAAACCTTTGGTGGTAGGAGTGATGTTACTATATACTCCTATTAACTTATAACTTTATGAATCTCTATTCCATATGAGAATGGAAAATAGATTGATGTCTCAAGCTGTTCAAGTGCACAGGTTTCAGTTCTGAGTACATATTCTTTTAATCTAAGCACTTAATATTTCAAATTTGTAAACTTATTGAATTCTAACACAGGGCTTAAACTGTTAGTGGATTTCTAATAGCTTTTTTTGAGACATTAAATCACTTTTAGACTAGGGAGACCAGAAACATCCATTCCTTCATTATATAAGGTGGACAGGGTCCAGTTGGTGGCATACCTGGTTAAGTGCTCAAACTACAGTATCTAATGTGTAGTTATTAGTAAATAGAATTAAATTATATAAATCATGTGAGGCTATAAATAGTACAGCAAATCCTAACTGTTGGATTTTCAAAGTAAATCAAGCTCCCAAATAACTCAGTTATAATAATAATTATTTATTGCCTTCTTAAACTCAAATACAGCAAGGAAACTTCCTCATTCTTTCATGCTTCTCTTGACCTCTGCCATTAGATACTGCATCTACTGACCTCAACCAATTCAAGACAGCCAGTGCTGCCTCAATATGTTTCACTTCAGACTGGCCAGAGATGCCAGGCCTGGGATGTCAACCCTCAAGCTCTAACACTCTGGTGAGAACTTTCCTAGCTCATGGGGCTCCCTAGTTCCATTTTGGGTGACTCACTTCCTAACAAAGTTACAGAACTTAGATATAGGGTACATGTCCATAGGTATCCATAAACTGATGTAAAATATATTCCTTAAATTAAAAGTGCACAGTAGTCTGCAGTGAATAAACTTAGACTCAATAAGTTTAGCAAGCAAGTGGAAAGACCTAAAATAAGATACCGTAAAGTACTTAATCAAATATTTTCTACTTAGGCTTAGATACTCTCCTCTCCTACTTCCTACTTCATTCAGTCACTCTAAATCTATCTTTCTCAGATAAAGTAAGGACTACAAAAGCTGGATACGGATAAGAGATAGGCACACTTTAATGATGGCCCTTTTGGTCACTACCAGGCCACCCCATTATCTAGGTCCCTAGTCAGGGAATCTTTGGAATGATGGAAACAGACTTCTAATAGATCCTTATCTCCACCATCACTGGTCACTTCCATCAGGAACATCATTATAATATCTTGTGGGCCTCTACAAGATCTTACTTTCAATATAGAACAGCAATAGTAGGGACTGCTCCACTCTCTGAAGGGAGGCTGGGTTAACCTACTCTACCACTCACGGAGGACTGGTCTTGAAATGAATGCAGCTTAGAACATTCCTAGGTGTAACCATGGACAAGTTCAGACTTACATGGATGCAAAGGTTACACAGGCTCTTTGGATATGAGCCCTGGGTTAGAATGATGAGATTTACAGTTAACAGTATTTATATACTTTCCTCATACTTAGGAGCTATTATCTTCCCTGATCCACCTTTCTAGTCCTATTCCCAATTCTGGCACCAGTTTCCAAAATAATACTTTTAGCCTACCTACATGATAGATGCCTGGCCCAGGCAAAAATTAGTAAAGTCATGGGTCCATCAGAATATAGCTAAAATAGACCTCTGAGCTTCTTCAAACATGAAGACCCCAAGTCTCATCTGCTATATTCTTACCTTTAGCTTCCTGATTATTAAACAATTTTCTGCCTTTTCTTTTTTTTATCTTAATGCTCTTCAGCCACCAAGTTGCCGATGCTACCATGACACTACTCTGTCCTTTCTGGACAGAAGACCTCACCAATCTGTCCTAGAATCTCACCTCCTCAGAGCCCTATCCCACTTGGAAAAGATGGAAACAGGATGAGGGTATGGATCAACCTGCAACATGCTCAGATGAGAAACAATTATAGAAGCCAGACCTACCTTTTGCATTCCATAAAGAATTTTGGCCCATACTTCCAGAGGGATAAACCTTCTAATGGAGAGGATGGGCTGCAAAACTCTGGTGGTGATAATTATATGGAATTGTACCCCTTTTATCCTATAATCTTATTAATCATTAAATCACTAATAATAATAACTATGATGTAAAATATTAAATAAACATATTTTAAATGTACACTGTATAATTGATTAAATAACTGTAAAACATATGTTATTATGAAGTGATAAATAGATACCAGTAGAAACAGAACATAGTCAAAGATAAAAATCCATTCAAAATATTTATAATGGTGGGTTCTTGATAATAACTCATAGTACTTAATTATGATAAGATTGTGTTAGACTTTTGGATGTATGGAATTTTAAGGTTTACTTTTTTAATCCAAATGACTATATTTCAAGAGTATATAGGGACTAATATTAACTGCCTTTTACAAGCTAACTACTTGATAATGTTGAAAAAATGCTATTTTACTCTTTGTATTATGGCTTATTGATGCACTAGAGAATTCCTGGGTCACTCAAGAGTAAGTTATTTATTAATCCAATTATTTTAGCTGAAAGAAGTACAATATTTTTAAAAGATTTTGGTTCTAATATTTCTAGATATGGAGCCACTGTTTAAATAATCACCAGCAAAGTCAGCCCTTAACCTAGGCTTTCTTATGATGAAATATTACATCAAACCTTGTCAGAACATAATGGGATTTTGTAAAAATATTATCATTGTCAGAAAATGGATGTACTCAAGTTACCAGCAAGTGGAGCAGAGAAAGAACGGCACCTGAAGGCTGAAAACAACATCTTCACCTTGGCAAATTACACAGTAATTTCAGGAAAGGAGGGTCTGATTGCTCTTAAGATCTGACCACAATGATAACCCAAGGGGAAACAAAGTAGTTAACTGCCCACAAGAATTTACTTTTGTAACATAAAAGGGAAGAAAACTTGTGAAAAGTTGGTAACTGAACTATATAGAGTAAATCAGTACTCAACAAAGTATCAGTCATAGTCACACTAGACCTTATGAATCCTAAACATTGCCTTAGCAACATTAGGCATTATATTAGTTCATCTTTTCTTCAAAAAAAATTCCCCTCCACAGATCACGAATAAAGGATAAATCAAGCAAGCACTATTGTTGCAACTCCTGAAGGTTAATGAAAAAAATCAAAATATGAAAACATAAAAATGGCAAGCATTTTATTATTATAAATATTCATTCAAGATGTGAATCAATAAAAAAGTGAATACACAGTCAAAATCCATAAAGATGAGGAACCTAAGGAATCATTAGAGAAAAAACTTGGTAATACATGACGAGACTATTTAAAAAAATCAAAAATTTATCAGCATAACATACATATCCAGGTTCAAGATAATAACAAAGTGATAAAAGAACTTACAGGTAGATTCATGGTTTGAAAAAAAAAATCAAATGAACCTTCAAGATGTGAAGTATGCTTTGAATGGGATAAAGCTTCAATTCTTCTTCTTCTAGCGTTTGCCCTTCTTCCATAGCCAGTCAACAGTGTCTGCTTGTTGCTGGCTTTGAAAGTGACTGGGATCCATGTGGATTCAGTCGGCTAGGAAGGATCATCAGTTTCCCCAATGAATGGGGACTCACGGGATGCACCACAGGAAGGTCGATCCAATGCATCCCAAAGCTTCAGTAAGGAAACAAAAATGTTCAAACCTAAGAAACAACAAAGACATAGATGTTCAGAAAATAAAAAGAACACCCAAGTGACTTACACCAAGCCACATTATTGCAAAACTATCAAAATTGAAGTATAAACAAAATATGTTGTAAATTGTTAGAGAAAAGGTGGGTGGTGGCACACTTGGTTGAGCGTACATGTTACAATGTGTAAGGACCCAGGTTTGAGCCCCTTGTCCCCACGTGCAGGGGGAAAAGCTTTGTGAGTGGTTAAGCAGTGTTTCAGGTGTCTCTCTGTCTCTCTCCCTCTCTCTCTGTTTTTCAAAATTTTATTTATTTATTATTGGATAGAGAAAGAGAGAAATTGAGATGGGGGAGGGAGACACACACAGAGAGAAACAGAGAGACAACTGTAGAACTGCTCCACCACTTGTAAAGCTTCTCCACTGCAGGTGGGGACCAGGGACTTTAACACTGTAATGTGCTTAAAAATGAGTTAAGTCTATGAAGCTAACCGACATCATCCTCCCAATAAAAAAAAAAAAAAAAAAAAAAAAAACAGACCAGGGTACAACAACAACAACAAAAAGAAAATTATAGGCCAATATCTCTGATGAATATAGATGCTAAAATATTGAAGAAAATTCTAGCCAAGGAGATGACCTTACCAATGAGTTCTGGAACCTCACCTCTCTTGAGCCCATTTTGGGAAAGATAGAAACAGACTTTGGGTATGAATTGACCTGCCAATGCCCACATCCAGCAGAGAAGCAATTACAGAAGCCAGAATTCCTGCCTTCTGCACTTGAAAAACAACTCTGATCCATACCTGTAGTGGGGGAGAAGTGATAAGAGGAAGAAGATAAGAGGCCTCTGAACGCCAGCTACATGAGGTCCCAGAAAGAGAGGGCAAATAGGGAGAAATATTTGGATGTAGTAATAAGTTATGTGTGGCTTGAAGGGGAAGAGAGGATAGGACTTGGAAGAAAAAGGGGGACATTATGTACAAATGTAGACACATCATTGTAGAGATGATAGTTAACTCATGTCTGAAAACAATGGAAGGACTTGGGATTCAGAGCTCTGGTGGTAGGAACACTGTGGAATTATACCTGTTGACATGTAATTTTGTAAAGCAACATTGAATTGCTAATAAAAAATTCTAAAAAAAAGAATCTAGCCAACCAGATACAGCAGTATTTTAAAAAGATTGTTAATCATGACCAAGTAGGGATTATCCCAGAGATGCAAGGTTGGTTTAATATATATTACTCAATCAACTTGATCCACTACATCAATAAAAGCAAGACCAAAAACCACATGATTATATTAATAGATGCTGATACTTTGGCAAATACAATATTCCTTCATAATCAAATCCCTAAAATAATGGGACTAGATAGAAAATTTCTCCAAGATAGTAGAGTCCACATACATCAAACCTACAGCAAACATTATACTCTACGGTGAAAAACTAGAAGTATTCCCGCTCAGACTGGGTACTAGATAGGGCTGCCCACTATCACCATTACTATTCAACATAGTGTCAGAAGTTCTTGCCATAGCAATCACACAGGAGGAAGGAATTAAAAGGACACATATTGGAAGAGAAGTCAAACCCTCCATATTTGAAGATGATATGATAGTATACATAGAAAAATCTAAATAATCCAGCAGGAAATTCTTAGAAATTATCAGGCAATATAGTAAGGTGTCAGGCTACAAAATTAATATATAAAAGTCAGTGGCATTCCTCTATACAGACACTGGCATAACAGAAGAAATTCAGAAATAAATCCTATATACTATAGCAGCAAAACAATAAAATATATAGGGACAAACCTAACAAAAGGAGTAAAAGACCTGTATACTAAAAATTGTGAGTCACTATTCAAGGAAATAGAAAAAGACACAAAAAAGTGGAAAGATATTACATGTTCATGGGTTGGAAGAGTAAACATCATCAAAATGAATATATTACTCAGAACCATGTACAAATTTAATGCAATCCCCATCAAGATACCACCTAATTTTTTCTAGGAGAATAGACCAAAAGATACAAATGTTTATCTTAAACAGAAAAGACCTAGAATTGCCAAAACAATCTTGAGAAGAAAGAACAGAACTGGAGGTATCATACTCCCAGATCTCAAATTGTATTATAAGGCCATTTTAATCAAAACTGCTTGGTACTGGAACATAAATAGATACACTGATCAATGGAATAGAATTAAGAGTCCAAAAACAAACCACCAGACCTATGACAATCTAATCTTTGACAAGGTGCCTGGACTATTAAACAGGAAAAGGAAAGTCTTCAACAAATGGTGTTGGAAAAATTGGGTTGAAACATGCAGAAGAATGAAACTGAATCACTATATTTCATCAATCACAAAAGTGAATTCCAAATGGATCAAGGATTTGGATGTTAGATTGGAAACTATCAAATACTTAGAGAAAAATTTTGGCAGAACACTTTTCTGTCTAAATTTTAAAGGCATCTTCAATGATATGGATCTAAGTACAAAGAAGACTAAAACAAAAATAAACCAATGGGGCTATGTCTAAATGAAAAGCTTCTGCACATAAAAAAACAACAACCACAACCCCAACAAAGAGACCTCCTGCATAATGGGAGAAGATCTTTACATGCTATACATCAGACAACAGGCCAATAACCAAAATACATATAGAGTTCAACAAACTCAGTAAAAACAATAACAACAAAATGACCTCATCCAAAAATGAGGAGAGAATATAAAAAGAATATTCACCAAAGAAGAGATCCCAAAAGATCAACAAACGTGGGAAAATGCTCAAGTCATTGATTATCAGAGACATACAAATAAAGACAACAATGAGATCCCACTTCACTCCTGTGAGAATGTCAGACATCAGAAAAGGTAGCAGCAACAAATGCTGGAGAGGTTTGAGGGACAAAGGAACCCTTCTACACCGCTGGTGGGAATGTAAATTAGCCCAATTCCTGTGGAGAGGAATCTGGAGAATTCTCAGAAGGCTAGAAGTGGACCTACTCTTTGACCCTGCAATTCCTCTCCTGGGGATAATATCCTAAGGAACAAAACACACTCAACCAAAAATATTTGTGATTCCTATGCTCATAGCAGCACAATTTGTAATAACCCAAACGTGAAGGCAACCCAGGTGTTGAACAACAGATGAGTGGCTCAGTAAGTAGTGGTATATATACACAATGGACTACTACTCAACTGTTAAAAATGTTGAGTTCACCTTCTTCACCACATCTTGGATCCAGCTTGAAGGAATCATGTTAAGTGAGATAAGTCATAAAGAGAAGGATGAACATGGGATGGCCTCAGTTATAGACAGAAGTTGAAAAAGAAATCAGAAGGGAAAACACAAAGCAGAACTTGGACTGGAGTTGGTATATTGCACCAGAGTAAAAGACTTTTGGGTAGGGGGGAGTTAGGTTCAGGTCCTGGAACATGATGATAGAAGAGAACCTGGGGGAGGGTGAAAAAAATAAAAATGTGTTATGATTCTACTGTGAATTTGTGTTCCTAATGGAGATATGTCCTAAGAGAAGTCATGATCTTAGAATATGTAATGTTCTGATCTTTATAGTTGTTTAGGAATATAATTATAAAGTATGCAAAGTCTTTTTAACTATTCAAATTTTAATGAGAGATACTGGGTATATTAAATGCAAATCAAATCTCTACCTGCTGATTTTCTCCCTGTTCATGAAAGTATGTGAAATATTCTTTGGCTCTATAATGCTTCACTTTCTGAGGAAACTAAACTTTAAATAAAAATATGTGATCTTCTCAGCATTTATTATAATTATTTAAATTACTGCTTTTTTACTGTACCCTAAGCATATAGATTAGGCACAAGGAAACCATGTATTTATATGTACATACATGTAAATTTTCTCTTAAATTTCTCTATTACATATCATTTTTCTATATTCTTTCAATTGCATCTTTTAATTTAATGTATTATTAAATGTTGGAATATGTTTCGATTTTCACAACTATAATGAAGTTTATTAGTGTTGTATGTGTTATCCTTAATATCTTAAAATATTATTTACCTTTGGGTTTCTTATGATCAATTTCCCCAAGTAACCTCTATATGTTAAAAAGCAAAATTTCTGTTTTGATTCAACTTTAAGTAGACTGCCATTTTAATGTTATCACTGTGTATTTCAGCTTCCAGAATCTGAATGATACTGTTTCTTGGAATATACTTTGTAGTTAGTTGTATAGCAGGATTATATCATATTCAGTGTTTATTAGGGGAATGTTGTTATGCAACATAGCCAAATTTTCATAATTATTGGTCACATTTAATTCCTATTTGCTTAATTGCCCACTGATATTTTCTTCTTTATCTACTATAGTATTCTACTTTTCATTATTTTTCAGTGGACAAAGAAATCAAACAAATTAAGACTTTGCTATAAATAGTCATTTTATCAACTTTCATTAAAATATTTATAAGTGGGTGCAGAGCTAAGGTGGCAACTCAGAGACAACACATGGCCTGATCTCTGCAAAGAGACTGCTTCAAAATTGCAAAGTTCAGGTGAGGGTAGGAATTCTGGGTCAGTAGTGGAATAGGGGTGCACAGGGTGGGCAGAGAAGAACTAAAGAAGAGTCCTATAATTTATATTTGGGCTGGAAAACACAGAACAATAAGGGAAAAAATAAGGGAGAATCACCTAGAATCGCCAAAACAATCCTGAGGAAAAGAAACAGAAATGGAGGCAGTACACTCCCAGATCTCAAACTATAAGGCCATCATCATCAAAATAGCCTTGTATTGGAACAAAAACAGGCACACAGGCCAATAGAACAGAATTAAAATCCCAGAACTAAACCCACACACATATGGACATCTAATTTATGATAAAGGGGCCCAAACAAATGGAAGAAGGAGGCTGTCTTCAATAAAGGTGCTGGGAAAACTGGGTGGAAGCATGAAGAAGACTGAAACTGAACCATTTTATCTCACCAGAAACAAATGAAAACTCCTGTTGGGGCTATGTGTAAGCTTGATAGAGCTTAGGGAGAATTCCCCCCATCCTTGGAGATACGCTCTGAGAAGCTATCTGAGAAGATACGCTCTTGGTTAGTCTCTCTCAACCAAGGTGAGCAAAGGGGAGAAGCTCAGACTTAGTTCTTTCCTTCTTGACTCTTTGGCCCACAGAAACCCCAATACTTCCCCCCATTAACTGCAGGCCACATGGCCACCTACTTTAAGATTCACTTACTCAAAGTCACCTTACCTTCTGATAACAGAAGAACACACCTTATCATACACTCCATCATACAGCTCAGACCCCAGACAAGAGAAATTCCAAACTATATGGCCTTTTGATATCCATCTTCCCTCTGTCTCACCCTACTGGTTTAACCCCTATGCTTCTCTCAAATACCTTGGGATAATTAAGTTGCTTGCATCATGGAGAATAACTGTCTTGTATCTCATCAATTCCTGTCATACCAGCCCCTACCATAAGGGCAAGCTGATCTTTAAGAAACTTGTAATTTCTGACATATTTCAATAATTCCCTTTGTTTGGTTTTCTATTTAACTCATGTCCACCTGCTAATAAATGAGATCTGAGCATGCTGCAAGTCTCCCCAGTGTATTTACTTCGTGTCGTCTCCTGTCACAAGCAAGAAAGAACTGGTCCATTACCTTTCCCCTGGAGATCACCCCACCAGAGACCCCAACAAACTCCAAATGGATCAAAGACCTGGATGATAGACCAGAAGCTATAAAATACTTAGAATAAAATATGGTAGAACACTTTTCCACCTAAACCTCAAGGATGTCTTCGATAATACAAATACAATTGCAAGGAAAACCAAAATAAAGTCCATGGGACTACATCAACTTGAAGTGCTTCTGCACAGCAAAAGAAACTATCACTCAAACAAAGAGACCCCTCACAGAATGGAAGAAGATCTTCATGTGCCATACATCAGACAAGAGACTAATAACCAAAATATAGCAAACTTAGCAACAAAAAGCAAATGAACTCATCCAAAAAATGGGCAGAGGATACGAACAAAATATTCACTATAGAAGAGATGTAAAAGGCTAACAAACATATGAAAAATTGTTCCAGGTAATTTATTGTCAGAGAAATGCAAATAAAGACAACATTGAGATACCACCTCACCTCTGTGAGAATGGCAAACATCAAAAAGGACAGCAGTAACAAATGCTGGAGAGGTTGTGGGGACAAAGGAACCCTTATGAACTGCTGGTGGGAATGGAAATTGGTCCAAACTCTGTGGAGAACATTCTGAAGAACTCTTACAACGCTAGAGATGGACATTCAATATGACCCATTAATTCCTTTCCTAGGGATATACCCCAATGACTCCATAACCCCTGACCAAAAAGATACATGTACACCTATGCTCATAGCAGCACAATTTTTAAAAGCAGAAACCTGGAAGCAACCCAAGAACAGATGAATGGATGATAAATCTGTGGTATATATACACAATGGAATACTACATAGCTATGCCCTATCGATTTGATCTGATCTGGGACCCATATTCAGCTTTGGAGCCTATGTGACCTCTGTTTCCCTGTAGATCTGAGCTCACATTCTGTGGTCATTAGTAGGAACGTTCCAAGCTGCCCCAGTTTCAGGACCCATCTATCTTAGGTAGAATATAGAGTATGTTGTCCAGCCTCCCTTTGGAAGATGGAATATTCTATCGTTGTTGATCCAGGTTGAGAGCAAGGTCCTATGGGATGCCCACAATAATTCTATTGTGTTGTTCCTGATAGAGATAACTGGTAACATTGGGGAGAGGGATTTCTTTGAGGTCTAGGCCCATCATCTCTGTTTGGTAATCTCAGGACTCCCCAACTAGGGCCCCAGCTGATGGGATGCCCTGATAGTGACTAAAGAGTCATCGTTAAAGTAGACTGGAATACTTTAATGATGACTCTTTTGTCACTATCAGGCCACTCCATCATCTGGCCCATAGTAGGGTATTCCTGGGATTCCCACACAAACACGATGAGGCTAGACCTTGAATAGATCCCTTTCTCCGTTATCACTGGTCATCTCCATCAGGAACAACATAATGGACCTCTTTGGGAGCCCCCATAGGACCTTGCCCTCAGTGTGGATCAACAATGTTACATTCACTGAATGGAGGTTGGATAACACACTCTATCTACCACCTGAAGAAGGTGGCTCCTGAAATTGGTGCAATTCAGAATGTTCCTACTCATGACCACAGAATGCAAGTTTTTACCTATAGGGATGTAGAAGTTACATACACTCCTTTGCTGAATATGGGCCCTAGATCAAATCATGGGGTTTACAGTCAATAATATTTACTTTTCCCATATTTGGGAGCTACTTTCTTCCCTGATCCAGCTTTCTAGGTCTTTTTCCAGACATGAAATCATCTCCCCAGACAATAACCTGGGTCTACCTACATATCAGATGTCAGGCTCAGGCAAAAACTAATAGTTATGGGCCTTTTGGAATATACCTAAAATATACCTACTAGCTATTTCCAAAACAGAGACCCCAAATCTTCATCTGCAATATTCCAGCCTTTGGGTTCATGATTAATCAACAATTTGTATGGCTTTATATGTTAACTCTTTTTCAGCAACCAAGTTCCGGATGCTACCATGATGCCAACCATCTTCCCTGGACAGATGACCCCACCAATGTGTCCTAGAGCTCCACTTCTTCAGAGCCCCACTAGAAAAAGAGAAAGACAGGCTGGGAGTATGGATCAACCTGTCAAAGCCCATGTTCAGCGGAGAAACAATTATAGAAGCCAGACCTCTCACCTTCTGCACCCCATAATGATCCGTGGTTCATACTCCCATGAGGTTAAAGAACAGGAAAGCTATGAGGAGAGGGGATGGGATACAGAGATTTTGTGATGGGAATTGTACCCTTCTTATCCTATGGTATTGTCAGTGTTTCCATTGTATAAATAAATAAAATAAAATAAAATAAATAAATTATTTATGATCATTATAATCATTTATTTACAAATTAGGGTTTTAATACAGAAGCTTCTAGTAATTGCATAGTCATATCTAATAATATGTACCTATAGAATGTTTTTCTACAACAGCGCATGCATATATATACATATCATATATAACATAAAGATACTTCGGTTAATGTAGAATTTTCAACTCTCCTGACTGGGCAGTAGCCCAGAGAAAAGAGGAGAACATATCAATGGTGACATGGATATAAGAATTTTGGCCGAAAAATGGCACATGAGTTATATTCATGTCGCATACATCCTTAGAAGACAGTCCCCACGGACTAACACCAGAGATGTCTGTAGACAAATTAAGCAGCTGACAGATAGGACAAGAAGTAACTATGTCTTTAGCAGTCCTCTAAGGAATTTTATAATGAACATGGAAGCTATTAGCATTGGTATGAAGGGCCACATGTTTCTTGTCTGGAGAAACAAAGATAGGATAAGTAAGAAAATTAGCCTTGTCACTTCCCCAGGTCAGAGGTCCTAGGAGATTTGTGTGATCTCTTATATGGGTGATAAAAAGGGGTTAGTTTGTGCATGAATAGTTTATTGAATCGTAGTAAGCAGAGGAAAAATTACAGTGTGAGAAGATATTAAACCTGTCTCCAAAGGTTTGCCAAGGTTGGCAATATAAACTGATTCTTAAATAATATTTATAGAACTCTGTACAAATTCCAGGAGTTCAGTAAGTGCAAAGAGTTCTCTCTGTTGAGCAGAAGTTAGAGATGCCTGAATGCTTTTATTTATGTAGGGCACCTAGATACCTGCTTTTCCATTAGAAGATCCATCGATGAAATATGTTTCAGCCTTAAGCAAAGGGGTCTCGTGGACTACGGCACTAATAATCCAAGACATACGTTTCAGAAAATGACATAATTTCCCTTTTAGGGTAATGACAATTTATTTTTCCCACATAATCTGTTAAAGCAAGTTGTAAATAATCACTGAGAGGGTATATTTCTTTAAATTTTTGAAGAGATAAAGGAATGATGACAGTATGAGGTTCCATACCGAAAATGTGTTGAATTTGAGTCCTACCCTGAATGATAATCTCTGATATTATGGTGAGATAAGGTAAAACAGAGGAAGAAGCCTTATGCTTATAACTACCCCATTCTAAAGGTTTTCCAGTCTGAGATTAAATCCCTGTGGGAGATTTCAAGAGGGAAAAATTATTAAGGATATAGGACCTGTGGGAGAATATCTTTGAAAAATGCATCCTTAATTCTCTGTTCTACAAATTGCAATTCTTCTTCTGCTGTTTTAGTAAGGGTATGAATAATTTAAATCAGGGTCTCCATGAAGTATACTGAACAGTGAGGATAGTTGATAGTTAGGAATGCCAAATATGAGGCAAATCTAGTTACTGTCCCCCAATAATTTCTGAAAATCATTCAAAGTATGCAATTGATTTCTATGTATTTAAGTGCTTTAGGGGCACACTGTGGTGCCAGTGACAATGGTGCCAAGATATTGGCTAACATTGCCAATCTGAATCTTTTCTGGGGCTATAACCAAGCAGTGTTGAGATAACTGTTATTGAATATAAGAGAACAAATGCTGTAATTTTTCATTATTAGGTAAAGACATTAGGAGAATGTCATCCATATAGTAGATGCTATAAGCATTGGGGAATTATTATCTGACTCCAGAACTTTTCCTAAATAATATTGACACATCAATACAGAATCGTTCCTTGTGGTAAAACTTTCCATTGATATATCTTTTGAGGGGACTTATTGCTTAACGAAGGAATAGAAAAGACAATTTTAGGGGGTCAGGCAGTAGTGCAGTGGGTTAAGCACACATGGTGTGAAGCTCAAGGACTGTGTAAGGATCCTGGTTCTAGCCCATGGCTCCCCACCTGCAGGGGGGATCTCCTCACAAACGATGAAGTAGGTCTGCAGGTATCTTTCTCTCCCCCTCCCTATCTCCCCTTCTCTCTCAATTTCTCTCTTTCTTATCCAACAATAACAACATCAGTGGCAACAATAACAATAATGACAACAACAAGGGCAACAAAATGGGATACAATGGCTTCCAGGAACAGTGGATTTGTGGTGCAGGCCACCGAGCCCTAGCAATAACCCTGGAGGCATAAAAAAAAAAAAAAAAGAAAGAAAGAAAGAAAAGAAAAGGCAATTTTTTTCTCTATCCTCCCTGTCTATGTAAATGGTATAAAAATAGACTTTTAGGTCCAAGACTATTATAGGTTGATTGAAAGGCAAGACTGCTGGAGAGGGAAGGCCTGGTTGAAGTGGCCCCATAGGCTGCAACACAGCATTAGCATTAGGAGATCAATAAAGACTCCCCACTTACCTGATTTCTTCTTTATAACAACTGGAGAATTCAAAGGAGATTGTGATTCATCAATATGATCATTCCTTAATTGTTCTAGTACTAAATTGTCTAAAGTTTCTAATTTTTCTTTGGTCAACAGCCAGTGAGGAGTCCAAATAGTAATAATAGAATTTCATTTAATTTTAAGAGGAGGAATAGAGAGAATAGTCTTATACCCAGTGGTCCCTACAGAAAAAGAAAAATAAATAAATAAATAAAAACATGGGAGCTCCTCCCTGCTGTAATAAATCTCTTCCCCATAAATTTACGGGTGTTGATGAGATATAGGGTTGAACCACCCCTAATAAAGAATCAGGTCCTTCATATTTTAATCTCATTGTACTCTGATCTCAGTTGAATCTACTGTACCAACACCTTCAATTGTGTGATGGACAGGGGTACTGGGGCAGTTATTTGGCCAATGAATGCATCTCAGCAATTACTGTAATGCCAGTGCCTGAATCAACCAACCCTGTAAAGGATTTTCCATTAACTTTAAGTGTCACTATAGGCCATTTATCCTGATTCGGTAAAGCAATCAGTGTAATATAAGAGGATCAGTGCTGTCAAATCCTCATTTTCTTTTAACTCCTGTTGGCCTGTTCTTAACTATATATGGAATTAGGAGTAACTGATCTATTTTATCACCAGGCTGAAAAGCCCAATTAATGGGAATCTGCATAACTACTTGAATTTCTCCCTCATAATAAGAGTCAATAATTCTGGGAAAATCTACAATACCCTTAAGATTTAAACTAGACCTCCAGAATATTAATCCTACAGTGCCAGAGGGCAGAGGGTCATACATTCCAGTGTAGGACCCATACTGTTGTGTATATTAATTATAGGGGACAATCAGACCTAGTTCTGCACTCCCTGTAGTGGCAGATTGGAGGGCAAGTACAGAGGGCTTGGAAGGGAATTCCTGGTCAAAGTCTGTTGTATAGCCACATGTGGGTTCCCCTGCTCTTTTCCTGGGCCCAGGGCTGGCCCATCAGTCTATTTCCTGACTGAGAAATGGGCTGACTATCCTTAGTGAATTTAGAATGACATTCACTGGTCCAATGCCTCCCCTTTTTACACGGACAGATTCCAGCACCAGAATTCTTTTTATTATCATTCTTTTTGGAGAAGGAAACTCGGCAGTCTTTCTGGAAATGACCTTGCCACCCACATTTATAACATCTATCACTCCCTGTTTGCCATTGCACAGACATCATCTGAGCCACATTTACTCAGGCTTGATGGGTGTATGATTTTACTTTGCTGCAAAGTCTCATATAATCTAAAACATTGCCATTTTCCCAGTAAGGTTGGATGGCAGTTTGGCAGTCTTCACTGGCATTTTCATAAGCTGATTGTTTCATAAGGAATTCTGCAGCAGTAGCACTTTCTACCTGTCTATCAATGATTTGCTGTAATCTGCCAACAAAATCAGGATATTGCTATGTTGGTCCTTGGAATATTTTTGTATAACCTTTTCCTACTTTTCCAGAAGGGATTAGTTTTTTCCAGGCTGCCTGGCCAATAACCCAAACTTGAGCAGTAACAGCTGGAGGTATATGCTGCACTTCATACTGAGCATCTTCAAATTGTCCTTGCCCCACTAACATATCACAAGTAACATGCCCCATATTAGGATGAGTTCAATCGGTTCAGGTCTTTAATTTATCCCCTTCAGAATACCACATTTTCTACTGAATATAATCATTAGGAGGAATTAAGGACAGTGTGACCTGATTATAATCATATGGAACCCATTCATCCGCATTACTCTAAGTCACTAACATTCATAAGTAAAAGGAGCAGGGGGATCATAGCTAACAACAGCCTTCTTTAACTCTTGCACAGTATTCTAATCTAGCCCACCATAAGTGGGACCCAGAGGCTGCTGACCAGCTTGCACTTGGGCATTGACATTTATATTAATAGGAAAATCCAGGAAGGAATCCAGTCCTCCATATCTTTTCGTGGCTTTCTCTAAGGGGGATAAATTCTTTTGTATAGTGGCCCTAACAAAGGTGTCCTCAATATCATGAAAACCTTCAGCCTCTCCTTCCTTCACTGGTGGGGCTAAGGGAATGGACCGCTGCATGGCAAACAGCTTCTTACTTTCTCTTTTAGCCTTTTCTGAAGTATCATTATCTGATTCATATTTAAGTAGAGATTTTGTAGTTTCCTTTTCTGCTTCCTGAGAACCCTTTTCTGGTCCTTCCAGGGAACTCACTCATTATTGACCTAATTAATGCCCAAACGGGCCAAAAATTGATAGGGATTTAATCCCCCTAGACAGAGAGCTTTCATAACATTATTTCTGACACAGACCCACATTTCATTATTTAGATTTCCTTTCTAAGGAAACCAAGGATTATATTCTGTAGCTACCTGTAAGCATTTTCGTATAAGCAATTTTGAAATCTGAACCCCAAACTCCTTAAAAGAATGGTGCAGAAGCAAAGCAAAAGTAGTAGTTAAGTTATGCCATGGGAATTTCCCATAGTGAAATCCCCTAAAATTCCTCCTTACCTTCTGTCTTAAAGCCAGAGTTCGCCACGCTCTAGTATTCATACTTTTCTCTCAGGTCCTTGTTCAGCACCGCTTGTCAACTCGAAGGATTTGAGGACCCAAGGTGGAGAGGTGCTGAAAGAAGTTTGGCAGAGACCAAGGATAGACTCAAGGTGAAGTTTATTAAGAGCACAATCTCTTTTATAATGAATATAAAGAAATCTGTTTTAGTTTAAAATTACTTGCATTCCACTTATTCTATAATTAATCAAGACCACCAAGTTAGCACCTGACTCTAGCAATACATATCCACCATCTATTACTATTTATCTCTAGAGTACACCAAGACTGTCCAGTTTTATGTGTGTTCTTGGCAAACAGTTTCATCTGACCAGACTAGCTTTTAACTCTTTGACTACTGGAGCTTTTCCACAGCAACCTGGTTTTTATTTGATTGCAAGCCAAGATCTCTCACATAGAATATGTAGTAGTAGTAGTAGTAGTAGTAGTAGTAGTAGTAGTAGTAGTAGTAGTAGTAGTAGTAGTAGATTAAATCCTTAATGGTCACATAGTAATAAACACAAGGACCTATACAAGGATCCAGGTTCAAGCTCTCTGCTCCCCACTTGCAGGGGGAAACTTCACAAGAGGTGAAGCATGTCTGCAGGTGTGTATCTTTCAATTTCAATCTGTATTTATCCAATAAAATCAGGGGAAAAGGTCACAGTGGATTCACAGTGCTGGAACCGAGCCCCAGCAATAAACTTAGAAGGAAAAAAAAATAAAGAAATGTCTTTCTACATACATTGAAAAACTAGAGGCTAAAGAAGTTCAAAGAGCTTGTAATTTGCCTAGATATAAGTCAAAGATAAATGTATAGGTAATTGATAATAAAATTTTGAGTCAATGTACTTTGCAAATTATTAAGCTTTCATTTTCTATATGATATAGTACTTTATATTTTCCCAATATTGGTCATGCATAATATTTTCTGATTTTATGTATAACTGGTTTATGGCTTTATTATTGTTAAAATTGTGATATAATTTCATCAGTGTTTTCCAAATGATGGTTGCCAATACATGCTAAAGTTATTTTTTTCTTAAGTTAAACTTTACCTCTTGTTTTTCTTTTTTTTTGTAAATGACCACCTTGCATAGCTTATTATTTCTAGTAGTTTCTCATTTACATTAACACAATTCCTAAGTAGTCAGCTGTATCAACAAAGAATGCTATTTTACCTGATTTCTGATAGAATGGCCTACACAGAGGGAAGAAATCTGTCTCATGTATAGCTTCAGCTTGAAAAGAGAAAAAATAAATAAAACAGTACAACAAAGCACAGGCTAAAAATCTGGACAGTTCCCGTTGAGCTACAACCAAAGATACATGTAGGTGTATGTAAATTTCAGCTACTTGATCCAAGAGATAATTGTCAGTTTCTTAACATGAGTGTGTCCATTTTGAATTGATGTCCTATTACTTTCCTTATATATGTTACATTTATTTTTGCTTCATTTGCTCAAAAATTTTTAGTAATATTATGGTACTGGAAAAAGGATAGCAATACACATGAAATTTAAGCACTCTTTTTGTTGTTTTTTTTATTTTCGTCCTTTGTTTCATATTGGATAGAATTTGAAGACATTATGTTAAGTGAGATAAGTCAAAAAAGAGGACAGCTACAAAAATATTTTATTTATTTATTTATTTATTTTTGTCACTAACATTATCACTGGGATTCAGTGCCAGCACACTGACTCCTGACGTCACCATGCTGATAACTCTATCCTCTATCACTCTGGGCAGCCTCTAAAAAAAAAAAAAAAAAACCAACTATGATGGAGTCAGAAAGAAATAGGGAAAGAAAATTAATTATAGTCCTTCCAGCCTGCTCTACCGCTCATGAAGTTTCCTCTCTGCAAATAGTGACTAAGAGCTTGAAACCAGCGTTTGCCCTTCTTCCGTAGCCAGTCAACAGCGTCAGGTTGAGCCTGATGTAAAGTTTCGAGACCCCCTTTGAATCTGGAGAGGTGGCAGTTGTTGACTATGTGAGTCTAGTCTGTCTGTTGCTTGAAACTAGCATTTGCCCTTCTTCCGTAGCCAGTCAACAGCGTCAGGTTGAGCCTGATGTAAAGTTTCGTGACCCCCTTTGAATCTGGAGAGGTGGCAGTCGTTGACTATGTGAGTCTAGTCTGTCTGTAGCCGCAGGGGCAGTTCGGGTCGTCTCTGGCTCCCCAGCGATGGAACATAGCGGTGCACTGGCCATGGCCTGTTCGATAGCTATTGAGGAGGGCCCAATCATAACGTGCTAGGTCAAAGCCGGGTTGACGCTTGCAGGGGTCTGTGATGAGGTGTTTGTTCTTTACCTCAGCTGACTGCCAACTCTGTTTCCAAGATACTGGAACAGAGAAGTTCAGTGTAGGCATAGGGGACCAGATTGGGTGATGAGACATCAAGCGTTGGACAGGGTGGGCGAAGATATTTGCTATATTGGCAGGTCCGGTCAAGCGTAGACGTGGGAAATGAACTTAGATGATGCCGCATCCTGACGAATATCTGGCGGGGCGATGTTGTTAAGAACTGGCAGCCATGGAACTGGGGTGGAACGGATGGTTCCAGAAATTATCCTCATGGAGGAATATAATTTGGAATTGACCAAGTGGACATGGGGGCTACGAAACCATACTGGGGCACAGTATTCTGCAGTGGAATAGCATAATGCCAGAGATGATGATCGAAGTGTGGAAGCACTCGCGCCCCATGAGGAGCTGGCCAGACTTGCAATGATGATGTTATTCCTCGCTCCCACCTTTGCTGCAGTTTTTATGAGACGTTCGTGAAATGACAGAGTGCGATCGAGAGTAACACCAAGATAGACTGGCTGGGCTTCATGCTGGATTCTCGTATCGCCAAGCCGCACATTAAGCTCACGCGAGGCCGAAGCATGGTGTAGATGGAAAACAGATGATACCGTTTTTGCAGTGCTAGGGATTAGTCGCCATTTTTTTTACAGTAATCAGATATCAGAGACATGTCTTTCATGAGTGTTTCCTCGAGGATGTCGAACTTGGATGCCTGAGTTGCACAGCAGATGTCATCGGCATAGATGAACTTCCTTGAAGAAGTTTCTGGGAGGTCATTGATGTAAATATTAAATAGCATAGGAGCCAGAACAGAGCCCTGGGGGAGGCCACTTGAGAGAAGTCTCCATCTGCTAGACTTGTCACCCAGATGCACCCGGAATCTTCTGTTTTGGAGAAGAAACGATATAGTGTTGGCCACCCATGGAGGCAGGCATCTTGAGATCTTGACTAGGAGACCACAGTGCCAGACCATGTCATAGGCTGCAGTGAGATCAATAAATACAGCACCCTTCTTTAAATTCTTCTGGAATCCATTTTCAATGTAAGTTGAGAGGGCCAGGGCTTGTTCGCAGGTAGATCTTCCTGGGCAGAAACCAGCTTGGGCAGGTGATAGGAATTTCTCTGTAAGATGAGAAATACATGACAGAAGCAGCCTCTCAAGGAGTTTGTAACACACAGAGAGGAGAGAAATTGGTCTATAGCTGGCGGCCAGTGTTGGGTCTTTCTTTGGTTTCAAAACTGCTATAATTTTCGCACGACGCCAAACTTTGGGCATAGACTCAGATTCCAAGATGTGGGACAGGAATGAAGTGAGCCACTTCTTTGCCGCGGGACCCAGGTTAAGAATGAGTTCTGGGGTGATGTTATCATAGCCAGCAGCTGTTCCCGGTTTAACCCTCTTCAAAGTGTCTTCCAGTTCAGACAGTGTAAAAGGAGAGAGTTTTGGAGATGGACAAGATAACCGGAAGTGGGATGACCACTCATGGGAAATTTCTCTTTTCCAGACTGGGCTGATCTTAGCACATCCAACTTGAGTTAGGTGACTGGCCACAGAGTTTGGAAATACGGGAGGATGGGAGACGGGAGGGGGTTGGCTACTGGCACCCAGTCTGTGAAGAAGCTTCCAGGCCTTCCTACTTGAGTGGGTGAAGTTCAGACTTTCCGTGAGTTGTTGCCAGTGGGCTTGGCGTGCTGCATCCAGGGAGGCAATGAGATGGTCAGCCACATCTGGGTCGCCCGACTCATCATACTGCTTTAGTAGTTGCTCGCATTCAGCATCGAGACAAGGCGTATAGTTAGCATGTCTCCCATGAGGAATGGCTTGGGAAGCTGCTTTGAAGATGGCTTGGTGGAAGCGCCTGTAGGAATCTTCAGAGGGGATAGAGTTAATTGGAATTGCAGGAATAGATTTGTTGGTAAGATCACTGAACAGACACCAGTTTGCTTTCCGAAAGTTCCATCTTAGTTTCTCTGAGCACAGAATCAGTGGGAGCTGGAGACCAATGTGGATGATAGCTGGGCAGTGATGACTGTGCGGGAAGATCTTGAGAACTTGTCTCGTAGCGGGAAAGGCTTGGCCGTTGACTGTGCTAATCCAGCACAGGTCGGGTGACGAGTCTTTATTCCATCTAGCACTGTGAAAAGAGCCTGGCTGTTTGGGATCGTATAATAGGGAGAGGTCATTTGCTGAAGCCCAGTCGGCTAAGATAGAGCCATCAGCATGAGTGGAGGAATATCCCCAGTCATGGTGATGACTATTAAAGTCTCCAACATAAACGGCTGGGTGATTCAGGACCTCATTATCCCATGAGTCACTGGGAGGCTTATATACACTGACGAGCTGAATAGTTCCAATAATAATGGAGTCGTAGAAGGTCGAAGAGGCCGTATAGTAAACGTCCGGAAGACACGATTTGGCGTAGATGGCTCGGCCATGTTTAGGGTGGAGATTATAGCATATTAAATCGAATCCACTGATGGTCAATCGAACAGCTTCATCAGCTGCTATATGTGTTTCTTGTAGGCAGATAACATCTGCCTGATGCTGTATCGCCAATTGACCAATAAGAACGCGTTTGGCAAAGGACAGCCCCTCAACATTAAGTTGGAGGACTCAAAGAGCAGGACCAACAGCTTGAAAGCTGTCAAGAGCTTGTTGCTGGCTTTGAAAGTGACTGGGATCCATGTGGATTCAGTCGGCTAGGAAGGATCGTCAGTTTCCCCAATGAATGGGTACTCACGAGATGCACCACGGGAAGGTCGATCCAATGCATCCCAAGTCCTTATACATTGTAACTTGTATATTTTATGGCTTGTGCCATAAAATCCACTATTAGATATCTTATCTCCTTATATATCTGTTTCAATAAAATATACTTGTGAAATAACCTATTTATTTCATTTCAGTATATTTATTAGTAATTTATTCTGAATTAATGAGAAATACTATGAGCTTTTATCAAGATAATATTTTCTTTATTTCACCGCATATGTACTAGCAACTGACTTCGAATTAGGTATAATTCTCAACTTCCATCAAGATATTTCTCTTTCATATGGTAAAATGAAAAATATAAAAATACATAACTTTGTTATAATTTAATTACTAGATTAAAATCAATTTGTTTATGTTCTAGAATCCATATAAATCTATTGTATTTATTAGTTATAATCTCATAAGTGAATCTGCTATGGTATTTTTATCATGGATTATAAGATTTTCATGTGAGAGTTGTGCAATAGCAAACTTATGCAAATCAGAAATAACTTATTTATATATATATTATGAAAAATTGAACATTTAGACTGTAAGATACTAAATATAACTGAAGTATAATTGTATGATATTTTCCTTTATTTCTTTTTTCCATTGGTTCATTTGATTTTGCATATGATGTACATGAAAATAGTATTTACATATAAATTAATATAATATTGCTAAATATATGTTTATAAAATAAATGTATGCTAGGAAAAATTATATATCCCAATAACAAAGTAAAATCCGAAATAAAGTGAAGAACCTATGCATAACATTTAATCATAAACATTTGTAGAAAATTTAAACACTAGAAATGGAATCTATTATTTAGCAGAGTACCGAGAGAAAAGACCTAAAGTGATTGGGTATGAACTAGTGCGTTCAAATATATTGGAAAAAGCAGAATGCTAGGAAAAGAGGGACTAAGAGTGAGGGTGTGGGGGAAGGGTGGAACAGATGTGATGTCACAGAACTTGTTTCATGTAGCAACACTGTTTACCTGGAGAGAAAAGATGAGACTTCCCACCCGAGACTTGCCCATGCTTTCTTCACTGGCTCTGACAGAACTGAATTAGCCCTAACTCAGTCATCACTGACTCCCAATAGAGTGAAGGCTAGAATTTATGACCATGGAAACCACCGCTGGAGAAAACCCATCATTGAAGAAGAACATGACCCAAAGCCCATCAATTGAATCTAATGGTAACAGTGATGTTGATAAAGTTCTTGGTTCACTTGAGAGCAAGAGGAAGAGGAAAGGATACTTACCAATGGAATCTGTGAAAATCCTCTGCGACTGGTTGTATGGGCACCGGTTCAAGTCTTATCCCGCAGAAGCAGAGAAACGAATGCTGTCAGAGAAAACCAGGTTGTCTTTCCTGCAGATCTCTAATTGGTTCATTAATGCTCACAGGCGTGTTCTTCCTCTAATGCTTCAACAAGATGAAAGTGAGCTACATGACCAAAAAGTCAAGGTTGTGGGTGCAAGCCACCAGCAGAATACTAATCCACTTATGCAGATCATATCAGAGCCTAGAACACTAGAAAAGGTGCAAGACCTAATCCTGAATCCCTTGCCAACGGACATGAAGACAGAAAAGATGCTAGATCCAGAATTGACCCCAGAGCCGAAGATCCAGCCAGAGACAAAAGTCAACATTTCTACCAGTAAGTCCTTGCTTATGTCTTCTTTCAATCCCATGTCTACAGAAGAGTATAAGGACTTCAGCAGTTTCCAACTACTTGTGGATGCAGCTGTGCAAAAGGCTGCTGAAATGGAGCTCCAGAAAAAGCAAGGGTTGATTTTTTGAAAGCATGATTTCACATTTTCTCTATCAACAAAATTGCAGTTTTGCCTTCTTTTATAGAAACATCCTCCTCCTGGAAGCTCCATGAAAATCATTACTTGGGACTGAATTTTGCCAAAAATGTTAATGTTTCTAGATGGAAAATAATAAATGATGAGCAAGAAAAACAGCAAATATTTCTACTTTGCTTTCTTTTGTGTGTAAAAGATTCAAATAAGTATAGCAATAGCTCTGAAATTTTATCAAAGAATAATACTTTTTATTTTTATTATCATACTTACCATACATTTTAGTCACATAGGTACTACAGATGCTAAGTTATATCTCTTTTCCTGTAGCTTTTATTTATCAAAATTAGTAACAATTATAACAGTAGTGGTCTTATTTTAGTGCTGGAGGTTTGGGGACATTTTCAATGACATTTTCCTTTATATTATCTATGAAAATTTTAAGGAATAGTTGTCTCTGCAAGAAAAACAGTGCAACCAGAAAATATAGCAAACTGATAAATATGTTACACATTATTATTTGTGGTTCCAGTACGTAGTCAACACTAAAAGTAAGAAAACACAAAAGTAACACTCTGCTGATGGTTTAGGGGTAGATGACTCTAGAGAATACCATTTGGTATTTTTATTCTTTGCACTAGAGGGAAAAGGATCAAAGAACAAAAAATACCTATAACAAAAATAAGCCAACGTTCTCCATAAGAAACAGAACCAAAACATTATACTTTTAAAATAAGGAAAAGAAAATAGAGGAATTCCATATTAACATTTTTAAGTGTAAACAAGTAGAATAAGATATTGCTTCATTGTATTTGTTTTCATCTTTTTAGTACATATATGTTCCCCTTTAAATATTTGAAATGGTGTAGATTACAAAAAAAAAATCAGAGAGCTCACATTTGAAAATTACTCAGTTGTCTTGTAGAATTAGCACTTCTTATCTCAAATAAAGGCATATATTCAATAAGAACAGAAAGCTATTCTTCCAGATATTTAGTATGTAAGCTCCTCTAAACTTAAAAAGATCAAGGTTGGGGAGTATGGAAATTAGATTCTGTCCCAATTTATTTGTCACAACTTGAGAAGGGCTTGATCTTGTTTGTTTTATACTGCTAGGTTTAATTTTATTTTATTATCTAATTATCAGTATTTTTAAATATAACACACCCTACCTTCCTTAAACATTTAAGTAATCATAGATTATTTATTATAATTTTGCATTTCACTAGAAAAAGAACAAGTCCACATTCTTAAATTGCTATTCCTGCCTGAAACAGAAGGAACTTGTCAGGACTTGAAAACTGTAAGGTTTGCAATGATGCATGGTATTTAGAATGGCAAAACAGGCTAAAATATTGGTAAATATTTATTGGGGAGGGTGTCTAAACAGTGAAGTTTCTATAACTCGTATTTTCACAGTTTCTTTTCTGTGCTATTGATCAATATTGAGATTTAATTAGAGGCTCTTATTCAAAGAAAAGAAGCTTATTATATAGGTGGATCATTTTTCTAGGCTCAAGTGCCTATAGTCATCATTGAACTATATGTGACAAACATTTGAAAACAATCCATCTGTCCAATAACAGATAAGTGCATAAGGAATTTGTGATATGCATACTCAATAAAATGATATTCAGCAATGGTAGATTAGGAATCTGTATCTTTGGATAAAACATGGATGGAAGTGTAAAGAATCATTTTAAAGTGAGGTAAGTAGAAGAAAGACAAACACTGTATGATTTCTTACATGTAAAATTTGAAAGTGCATTAAGGATAAATACAGTGTGAAACATTAATAGTCTGTATTTTATTTATACAGATCTAAATATTCAAAGGGGGGCTGTGGAAAGGTGTGAAAGAGTTCTAATTACCCAATACCCTATGGGTAGGGAGGTGGCTATTTGGTGATAAGTGAGCTTTCCTAGTACCAATTTTCCATAGATTTGAGATGGTTTGTCTAGCAATGCCACTCTTGTAAAATTTTTACTAAATAAAAAATAATTAGAAGATGATCATGGACTGACAAGACTACTACTGTATAACTCCAATCAGTTCATCAGTGCTGTGTCTCCAGCCCACTTCATCTTTAATTATTGCTGCAAACAACTTGTTGTGATTGACATGTCTAATCACTTTTTAATTTCCACATATTAAAGGACATTTACAGTTTTATATTCTAAAATAGAACTTAATCTCAAAAATGTAGATTCTTTAGAAGGTTATTTACATATGTTATCATAGAGTATAATAAATTAGTGTTTTCAGGGCTAATTGGTGGCACATTTGGTTAAGTGCACACATTACAATGCACAAGGGCCCAGGTTCAAGCCCTTGTTCCCCACCTATGGGTAGAAGTTTCACAAGTGGTATAACAGTTCTTCACATCTTATTTTGTCTCCTTCTCTTTCAATTTAGGCTAAAAAGTCTTTCATGCCTGAGGTTCTAAGGTTCCAGCTTCAATTTCTAGTACTACCATAAACTGGAAGTGAGAACTATTTGGCAAAAATAATAATAAACATAATGAGTGAAATGATTAAAGAGGTGAAGGACAACTACCATATTGTTTTGCACATATGTGGAATATACTCAAGTAAACTCAAGGGAGAGAAAGGATAACCAGACTATTTCTTGCACAATGTGCAGACTATGATGGTGGAAGGAGGGGGCTGAGTGAGGAGGTTGTCATATATTTGGTGGGGGTTGTGCTAATTTACATGAAGCAGGTATGGTTATTAAATTACTCCTTTAGAGTTCTAGTGCACCATTAAAATGCACAAGTTATCATGCACAAGAACCTCAGTTCAAATACAAAGTCCCCACATGCAATGGGACATTCATGAGTGGTAAGGAGTAGTGCTGCAGATGCTTCCCTTTCTCTTTTATTCTCTACCTCCACCTTGCCTCTCAATTTCTATCAATAAAAGAACGTTATTTTATGGTTTTCAGGAGTGTTAAAGTCATCCAGCTAGCACTGAGTCCCATCTGATAACAATAAAAATGAAAGGAAATTATCCTGTAACTTAGTTTCAAAAAACAACCTGAAATAATCAATAAGACATTAAAAAATCAACTGAAAGTATATACTTCATTGAAATGAAATTGACAAAACTTCAAAAATGAAAGTCATCTTGGGCTGGGGAGACAGCATAATGATTATGCAAAAAGACTTTTATGCCTAAAGACTTCACCAGTGTGTCCTGGAACCCCACATCTCCAGAGCCCTACCACATTAGGGAAAGAAATAGGCTGGAGGTATGGATCGATCTGTCAATGCCCATGTACAACAGAAAAGCAATTACAAAAGCCAGACTTTCCACCTTCTGCACCCTATAATGATCCTGGGTCCATAATCCCAAAGGTTTAAGAATAGGGAAACTTCCAATAGAGGGCGTGAGATACAGAACCCTGGTGGTAGAAATTGCATGGAATGGTACTCCTCTTATCCTACAGTCTTGTCAGTAATTATTAAATCAATAAAAAGAATTTCATGCCTAAGGCTCAGAGGTCCTTGGTTCAACTCCAGCACAACCATAAGTCATAGCTGAGCTGGTATCTTTCTGTGTGTATCTTTCTCTCTGTATCTCTCTCATTAAAAAATTAAAATTAAAAAAATAAATAAAATTAAGTCATATTGTATTTTTTGAATTTATTGAAAAACTATTATCTTGATTAATCACAATAAAAGGAAGGTAGAAATCAAAGAATGACTTCTCCATTTTTCCCACATAATGTGAAAATTATACTACCACAGTAGTATGCGACATACAATTACAAAGTACACAATTAGAATGGGAAGCTATCAAAATTATTCTAACACAATTCACTTAGAACAAGTCTTATAATAATCCACCCACAATAATGCAGTTGGACTTATTCTCAGAAACAGACCAGAAGTGGTTAGATCTTTCAGACTCCTATACTAAAATTTCAGTAATAATTAAGTCTTTGATGAATCAGAGGAAATTCTGATTATATCTCAAACCTCTTAGCAACAAAAGCTAGAAAACGAAGTATGAGAATTTCAAGAATGTTAAGTTGAGCCTACAAAAAATGCCACCTATCAAGGGTAAGCCTTTTTTGACTGAAGGGGGCGGGGTTCAGGGAGATAAGATCCCTAGTTGGAAGAAGGCATGTAGAGACAGCATTTGTGGAGCAAGAAAGTGTAAGTGCACTTATTTCCCTCAGAGCCTTTTATCATGTTGGCTGATATAATCAGCTTAGATATGCACAGCTGTCAGCTAAGTCATTACGCGAGATGTCCTTTATGTGAGTATCATCATTAGGTCATACCTTAGTGATAGACACAAAAAGTTGTTGAGTACAGAAAATATGGAGTACAACATAGGTGTTGAGCCAGCAAAACACTGGTTTTGAACCAAGACTACATCTGGAAGCCTAGGTTATAATCTGAGCTTTGAGTCACAGTGTGATCCAACAAGCCTTTGACAGTTCAACCCACACTCCAACCCTAGGATAGAGAAGAGCCTGTAATTTTGCATGGTAGCACAAAGATGAGCCTTTGTAAACAACCCCACTATCAACCACATGGCTTTGGGGTTATCATTCATGAGGACAAACCAATGGATCACAGATATACTCATGCTTGGAGGTACAGCCTCCCCACACATTTACTGGATGTTTCAGTGCCATTCTCATCCAGACTCAAGCTAAAAGGTACAATCCTGTCCTCCCCTTTCCATTGATTTGACCTTCTCCCGGCTCCACTCTACTAGCAAATATATATCTCCTCCAGATGACAGTCTTTGCCCTTCTTCTTCACAAAAGTGATGGTACTTAAAATTGCTGGCGGGAGTTCGATGGTAGCGCAGTGGGTTAAAAGCAGGTGGCGCAAAGCGAAAGGACCATCATAAGGATCCCGGTTCGAGCTCCGGCTCCCCACCTGCAGCTCTGGCTTATGGTGGTGCAGAGAATTGAACCTGGAACTTTGGGACCTCAGGCATGAGAGTCTGTTTGCATAACCATTATGCTATCTACCCTCCACCCAAAAGGGAATAAATAAATAAATAAATATTTTTTAAAAAAGATTTCCTGCACTTAGTAAGTGTTGGAGTTTCTGCCACACCTGTTCAAGTGTGGGTAATCCATGCCTGGGCTCATGCCTTAGTAGGATATGTGGGTTTCATAGTCATGACCCAATGCCCTGTTATGGTTTCTATGGCTTGGAAAGCCAAATAAGTAGCAGTCAGCTGTTTCTCCATAAGGGAATACCGTTTCTTGGATACTTTCCACAGTTACAGTGGGATTCTTCTGAGATGTACGAGTCTGCCAAATACCCCATCCAAAACCATCTACAGTTACATAGACAATTAGTAGACATGGCAGTATTGGGTCCACCACACACAAAACTTGTATTTGGGACTTCCAGAGGCTTGCCTATTAGCATCAGCTGCTTTTCACTGTCCCTGATAAACTAGGAATAACAAAGATTATCACCTGAGAACACAACAAAATAAAACTAGGATTACTTTGGGAACCCACAAAGTCACAGGTGAGTGCACACACATGTGGCTCATGGACAGAGAATGGATTAAGAGATTCCTTGGGGTAAAAGCCTGCTTGTACTCCAAAGTGGCTGCAATCAGTCTGGTAGTTTTCCAGATGATGCACCACCTCCAGTCTGAGTTTTGTCAACAAAATACTGCTGAAAAGAAGAGAGAATCACCTGAGACTCACCAATTTACAACTTTGAGTTTCTGTTGCTACTGCCCCTCAGAGGCTGGAACAGTGGCAGGAAAACCCTATTCAGACAACGGGGGTAAGGGGAGGGCAGAAAACTGGCCTGGTGACTCAGTAGAAAATGTACACTCCAAGTGGTCCAGAGATGTGGCTATATAGTGGTAGCCTTTCCACATGGAGATTAATTGACTAAGAACCCATCAAATACAAGCAGGATTTTTTTTTCAGAAACTCAAGGATTAAAAAAGCACTGCTTGGTTTGGCTCTGGCAGGTGGTGGAACAGGGGATTGGGCCGAGGACTCTGGACCCTGGAGGCATGAAAGTCTCTTTGCATAACCACTGCGCTATCTATCCCCCACACTGTCTTATATGATTAGGCTAAAAATCTACTTATAGTTAAAATGCCCTCAGGCTCCCATAACCTGCTGGGAAGATAAATAGAATAACTATAGAAGAAGTTTTCACAGCCACTGGGATTGAGATAACATTGACACAAATATTAAGATTCACAACTGTAACTCTTAAGTAATTTACTGAGACAAAAGTTAATCCAGGCAAGTGTGATCAGTGGATTGAAAGTAGTGGGAGAGAGACCTTATAATGCACAAATTTAATGATTAAACTGAGAATAAACACTGGAGGATGAACCAAGACAAGTCTAGATAAAAGTCCTTAAAAGGTAGAACATAAGAATGGGGAAAACGTCCAAACACTAACAGGTGCAATAATTACAGGAGTGAGCTTAAAGTAATATCAGAAATGGGGAAAAATAATGAGACTCAGAAAAAAAAAAACACTAATTATATTAAGGTAATTAGAGAACTGAAAGCCGAAATAGCTGAGTTAAGGGCAAAACTAGCTGAATGAGAGCTAATACAGTATCTGAACAGGGTAACAAAATAGTTGAGCTACAGAAAATAGTTGGGAGAGAGAGCAGAATAACTGAGGAAGAAAACAAGATTAGTAAAATCGAGGACACATTAGAGAAAACTAAGAAAGAAATGAGAGATAAAAAAAGATTAAGGCACTTCTGGGGGGGTGGCAAAATGGCAGCTTGGAGACAACACCTGGTATGAGCTCTGCAAGTAAGCTACTTTCAACCTGGGAATCTCAGGTGAGTGCAGGATTTTTTTGGCCAGTGTTGGAGGAGGATTGAAGGGGTGTCAGGGTGGAACCAAGAAATAGCCCTATAATCCACCCTTAGGCAAACAAAAACCAAAAAGGACAATGGAAACAGGGATTTAGCCAGGATTTTGGCTGTGCTATTTATTTCTGCAGTCCCCTCACCCCAAGACCAACCTCCACACCAGCTGCTCCTGGTAGGCCTCTTGTGGAGCTAATTTATGAAGACTACTGGCTCATCAGGCGTATCATCCAAAGGATGGGAGATTCCTCTGTAATCAAAGACTTTTATTTTTCTTTTTGAAAGGGACTGGAGTTCTATATGAATGACAGAATACCTGAGAAATCAGGGCCTCTATCTTTCCAGGGTTACATTACCTGTTTTTCTTCCATCTACCTTTTGAGTTTGTTTGATTGTTGCTTCTTGTAATTCTTTGTTTTTGCTTGGTTTAGGAAGAGGATGAGGCAGTGTGCAGCCAATCTGGAGTGGTGACTGACTTATTAGGGTATTTTATTATTTTGTTTGATTATTATTTGAGCTTGTCTGTTTCCCTCCTCTCCAGGTTGACCAAAATTAGTTGCTGTTGCTTTTTCCATTAATAAGTGACTAGGTGTGCTATATATTGTGAGAGGAACTTGTTTTTCTTTCCCTCTTTTCTCCACTTTTATTTTTCTTTCCTCCTAGTTGATCCAAAAAATCTCTTTCCTTTCACTGCTTTTTAAAATTTTTTTTCTTTCTATATTAACTGGCACTCATTTGTGAATATACCTGTGAAAGAAGTCTGATTGAGAGTGGACTCTTTCTAGCTCTCAGTCTCTCTCTCTCCTCTCCCTGTGTGTGTCTTTTATCCTTTCATTTCTCTTCCCCTTCCCATTATCTCTAGCATTTATAATTGATATTTGATTTGCATGATAGCCTACTCTTGCTTTGTATTTTTTTTTCTTTTTTATTCTCTTTGTTTTTGTTTTTGGAGTGGAGGTGTTGTGTGGCCAACTGATTATGATTGAACTGCATTCATCTCTGCTTTGGTTGTTATTTTTGTACTTTCTGAGGTATGTGACTTCATTTGTGGAAAAGACTTTAGTTTGGTGTGGTCTGTACTCACACAACACAACACCTGAAGGACTTCAGGACAGAAAAATGCAAAACACATCAATTTAAAAAATGGTTAAATTGAGAACAAATAAAACTGCTACAACAATGAATGCAGACAGCAGCACAGAAGAAACTCCAAATAAGTTAGAAGCAATGATAAATAAGGCAAGTATTACAACAGTAAATGACCTACTAATCACAGAAATGAGGACAGCTATTGAGGAAAAAGCTATCAGAAATAGAGAAACAGCAGATGAGACCGTGAAGGAAAATACTGGCTACTTCGTGGTAATTTGAGAACTGAAACTGAAATAGCTGAACTAAAAGGCCAACTAGCAGAATAAGCTAATACTAGCTGAATAAGGTAAAAAAATAACTGAACTGAAGAAGGAAGCTGAGGGAAGGGGAAAAAGAAAACAGAATTAGCCAGACAGAGAATGAGTAGAGAAAATGAAGAAGGAGATAAAAAGAGCTGAAAAAGAAATTGAGAGACACTGAAAACAACAACAGACACATATAGGGTGATCTCAAAAGAAGTAGCATTCGCATAATTGGCCTACCAGAGGAAGAAAGAGAGGGAGGGGAATAATCATTCTAGAGCTCATAATAGAAGAAAATTTCCCAGCCCTAAACAACATAAAGGACATTAAGATTCAAGGGTTCCAGAGAGTCCCCAAGAGAATCAACCCAGACCTGAAGCCACCAAGACACATCATAGTCACAAAAAAAGAAGTAAGGATGAAGAAAGTATCCTAAAAGCTGCAAGAGAAAAACAAAAAGTCACATACAGGGGAAAACCCATAAGACTATCAGTAGACTTCTCCACTCAAACTCTAAAAGCCAGAAGAGAATGGCAAGATATCCATGGAACTCTCAATGGGAAAGGATTTCAACTGAGGATAGTATATCCAGCTAGACTATAATTCAGACAAGATGGAGGGATAAAAAAACTTCTCAGACAAGCAACAATTAAATGAGCTAACTATCTCCAAGCCTTCTCTGAAAGAAGTTCAAAAAGACCTCTAATAAACAAGAACATCAGCAAAATACTTGCCATATATAAGAGCAAATAAAATATTGTTAAATAATGGCACTTCAATATCTTAAATCCATAATATCAATAAATGTCAATAGCTTATTTTCACCCACTAAAAGGCACAGAGTAGGAGGATGGATCAGAAAACACAACTCAGCCATATGCTGCTTGCAAGAATCCCACTTGACCAAACCAGACAAATGCAGACTTAAAGTGAAAGGATAGAAAACTATCATACAGGCTAATGGACCACGAAGAAAAAAAAATGTAAAAGGCAGTAGCCTTGAAATTCCCTTTTTATGCAGTTGTTTGTTAAGTGCTTTTAGTATGAGTTGCTTGTAGTATGAGGTGTAAAATTCCTTGCCCCTTCCCCCTTGAATAAGCAGGACCTAATCAGTTAAGGCCACCCATTGTTCAAAGGACCCCACATGGGGATAAGCCTTATCAGGACCTTTGAACTGACTTTGTGGTATGCAGCCCACCGGATGGGTGGTCATAGCAGATGGCAGGGGGATGTGGCGACCCTGCCTGGTTGAATTCTATTGGTTGTGTGATCTTACTATATTTGAAAATAGCCCGCGCTTTGCTTTGAATGGATTATGCTTTTGCTAAAGTTTGAAATGATTGGATCTTGTGTTTGCTATAGCCTGTTATTGGATGTAGATTGATAAGGTGATGTGCTCCCCCTCCCTGAGTGTAGTCTGAATTCCTATAAATTGTATTGTTTGAGCCCTGTTCGGGGCCGAGCTTGGTAGACTAACACCAGTCACCATCTCGGCCCGGATTGCAATTCGTCAATAAACATCTTTGCTTCCTTACAGTGGATGGTGGTTTGATTTATGCTCGCTAACATTTGGAGGCCCCAGCGAGATCCCTCAGACGGGTATTCCTGAGGACACCCCATCCTGGGTCCGGACCCTCGGAGGCCTTGGAAGTCCTGCCCGGCGCCGGTAAGTCAGGCCTGAATTTTGCATGGTACCATTTCTTTTCCAGCTCTGCACCTCCGGAGGATAAGTGAGTCAAGCTTGATTTTTGTGTAAGTCCCCGCGGGGCCTGGGGGGTCTGTGGATTGCGGGACGCCGCGTTAAAAATCCCAGACCGCAGCGCTGGGGAGTGACGACTCCCAGGCTGCTGGGGTAAGGATCTGGAACAGGGTTCGCCCCAGGACCTGAGACAGGGTCCACCCGGGACCTGAGACAGGGTCCACCCGGGACCTGAAACAGGGTCCCCTAAGGATCTGGAAAAGGGTCCACTTCCGAACTGTCTCTCGTGGCCACTCTGTGTTTGTCTCCTTTACTCTCCTCACTTTGGCAATTCGCGAAAAGGCTGAGCCTATTAGTGCAATTGAGGGGGTCTGGCCGGAGCTACTCTCCGGTGACTCCTGAAGGCCTAACTGGCAACATTCCTTAGTAGCAGCGGCCGGAATGGTAATTGCCCAATCTTGACTGAGTGAGTGATCTGCTGCATGCATTGTGTGTGTGTGTGTGTGAATTCTGCGTGCCTCACGGCCTTAAGGCTACGGGGCCTGAGTGGGCCCTAACCTGCGTGTCCGTGGAGTCGTTTCAGCTAAACGGGGATTCTCAACTTAGTTGAGACCAGGGCCGGGGATTATACGGCTACCCTTAAAGCTAAGACTCCTTAAGGTCCCGCGAGGGGCCCGGCCAGGCGGGCACAGTTGAGTGTCTGATGTCCTTCGGATGTCAGTTCCATTTTCCCCACTATCCGTCTTGTCGGCCTTGTAGTCTTAGCTGGTTGTCTCTTCGTTTGTCTCCTTCCCTTATTTTGTGTTATGGTACCACAGGAGGTTAAAGGTTAAAAAAAAATTTAGAAAAACTGGAGTCTCCATTAATAAAAACTTCTTGCAACCTAAAAAGGGAAGAAGGTCCCAAGTGGACACCCTTTGGGTTGATAGGGAAAAACTGTGTGAGAATGAGAAAACAGTGTGCCAGCTGGCTGTAAGAAAAAGTATAAAAAGAACCCGTGAAATCTGGGGTGTTAGATATTGTCTGGACATTTGTTAAGCGCACTTGTCTGTCTGTGTGTGTCTTGTCTGTTTGTCAGTCTGTGTTTCGTGTTCACTTACTTCCACTTTGCAGGAATGGGCCAGGCAGCATCTGCCCCACTGGACCTGGTTACTCATAGTTTGGGGGTAGGAGTGCATAAATATAAACTCACGACTTTTTGTTCCTCAGAGAGGCTCACCTTTGATGTAAGATGTGTTTCTGTGCTTTTTTGTGTCCCTGTGTCTTTTTGGTCAACATTAAGAAATCATCTCAGAGCGACGGGACCAGATTTGGTTCCGGCCTGAAGTTGCCAGCTGAATTTTGCCTTGTCTTTGTCTCCCTTTTAAGCCTGAGTAGCAGAATCATGTCCTCAGGCTAGTCCAGGCAGGACCCTGAGGGTGCCACCCCGCCCTCACAGGAGTCAGGCTGGCTGGTCACAGCAGGGGCCTGGAGCCGGGCCAGGCAGCAGCTCTAGTGCAGGGGCGACACCCCGCCCTGCCTCGGTGTGGCTGTGACCTGGGACGGGCCCATGGGTGCAGATGGGTGATAGTGCTAGCATGTGTGTGGCTTTACCCATGCCCCCGGAGCTGACTGGAACTGTCTGAAAACTGCCCTTGGTCCTCGTGGAGAGAAGCTGAAAGAATTTATTTCTTTCTCCTTATTTATTTAGGGCTAGTTAAGGTTGTCCTAGGAGCTGTTGGATAAAAGAAAAAATCTTAGTATATAAATGTGAGATGTTTCATCTTGAAAAACTGTGAGTGCAGATCTAAATTTGTGTTTGACCAGGTATGTTGCTAAGATGTGTCTGTACTGGTTAAAAGCTGCTCTTTTCCCCTAAGCAATCAGCCCAGATATATAAATGATAAAAAGGTGGCTATGAGATGTCTTACATGTTTATATGTGTGTTTTAGGTTTGTTTTTGTGGCCTAAGAAACGTTAATCTTAAGGTTAAAAGTGTAAGTAACTTTAAAGCTGCATTCTTATCAAAGTTCTTAAAAAAAGAGTTTTCAATACAGTTCTTATGTGGTGATATAAGGGTAAAAATTCATTTGCTAAGACAGCTAAAGATTTAAAGTCTTAAGTATTTAATGTGACAATTCATCTTCTCCAAATTGATATGCAAAGTATCTATTTTATAGATATTGGTCCACAGCAAATTTGGCATTTGTCTGACATTGAAAATGCTTTGAGAAGTCTCTAGTATGTGTTAACTCTCTAAGTAATTAGAGTTTGTTTAAAGTTTAAAGAAAAATTTAGTTAAACTGAATTTGGTTTAGAGATCCTGGTTATGGAAATTGCTACAGGAGGTTAAAAAAATAACTTTTAAATGTATGCTCTTTAAAATTCAAACAGAGTCTCTCAAGTTAGGTATCACACGCTGAAGATGTGTCTCTATCTCTTGTGTGAAAAATGGCAGGAAGGTTATTGACATGTAAACGTTTTAAAATACCTTCTCAACTAGAGAAGTAGAACTGGCTTAGGTGAGTGAAAAATAACACAGTGGTTATATTAATTATTTTCTAGCCTGAAGCTTTTGCTCTGGTTTTCCTCTTTATATCTTTCTGCTTTTAGAAATTATCTGGTTTGTTTTAAGACACTGTCAGAGATTTATTCTTAACAAATGGTATTTTTGGTCTGATAGAAGATTTGTTTTGGCAAATCCTGATTTAACAAAATTATTATTTTGAATATTTAAGTTATGAGGTTTATTTTAGCCTTTTAAGTTGCCATATTAGAGTTCTAAGGGGTAAAATCTATTAAGAGTTTTATATCTACACTTATTCATGATAGCTTTGTGATGAGTAAAGATCTTAACAAAAACTGTTTTGATATTGTGCTTAAATTGCCCAAGCAGTTTAAAATAATGCTAAAAAATGGTGATCATTTTATTATGTCAACACATTAGATATTGACTTTATATACTATACTGGTATATCTGTTTGTTAAAAAGACCTTCTAAAATTACATAGAGATGTATAGGCAAATTCTGGTCATTAGATTGTCAGTTTTGGTAAGCTCTTAATCTGTTTTTGTGTATGTCTTACTGGTTACAAATGTACAAGTACAGCAGTGATACCCCTTCAATCATACTGCCAGGTTCTCTTAGGGGGTCTCCAAGAGGCAGTAAAATGGCCCACAAATTTCTCTAAGGTAAATAGAATGACACTAAATTTGGCATTTTGTTGCTCAAATCTGCCCCAGGTGTTAGAAAAAGTTACAGAAGACAGAAAGATTTTAAAGAAAAGCTGAGAGATTGCTCAGAGGGTTTTTAAGAAGTTGGTAAATGTTTTGACATTAGACTTTGGAAAGAAAGAAAGAAAGGAAGGAAGGAAGGAAGAAAGAAAGAAAGAGAAAGTTGGGGCAGTGCCCAGAGGGAAAAGGAAAGTCAGAAAATTGGGGCTAAGGGAAGAGAAAGATCAGTGATGTTGCTGCAAAGAAAAAGGACACTGGAAGAAAGGCTGTTTTATCAACAAGCCATTTAGACTGCTGGTGGATGAACTTAAAGGCATAAGCCGGGGAGTGCTGACCCAAAAACTTGGGCCATGGCACAGACCCGTTGCCTATTTGTCAAATATTGGACCCTGTAGCTGCTGGATGGACAAGATGCCTGAGGACAATAGCACCTGTGGCACAGCTGGTAAGGAAAGCCATCACTGGGGCAAGTCCAATGCCCACCTAACCTGCTACCAAGTTCTGTTCCTAGACCAGCCATGAGTGAAATTCAGTGCTGCCACTGGCCTGAACCCTGCCACCCTGATGTTGGAGACGGATCCTGAGGCTCCCTACAAATGCATGACTGCCAAGAGGTATGCCTTTGCTACATGGCGTGTGCATGGAGCATGTGGGGAGAGAAGATTCCTGACTCCCACCGGGAAGATGATCCAGCAAAAGAACCTACTGGAGGCCGCATGGACCCTGCAAGAAGCAGCCGTGACCCATTGTTCCGGACATCAGAAAAGAAACTAGAGGGCAGATGAAGCCACTTGTGCAGCTACACAACAAGCAGAGCCAGCCTTGACATTGATTCTACTAGGCTCCCTGCTTCCAAAGGACCCTGGATACAGTAAGGAGAAATAAGATGGGCAAGAGATTAGGACTAGAGACTAAATAGATTTTACAGAAGTAAAATCAGAGACTTTTGGGTATAAGTACTTGCTGATATTTATAGAACACATTTTCAAGTTGGGTAGAGGTTTAACCAATAAAGTCTGAGGGGGCATAGATGGTGAGCAAGAAAATTTTAGATAAAACAGTGCCCAGGTGGAGAGTTCCCTCTCACCATTGGTTATGGTAAGCAGACATTCACTGTTTTTGTGTCTCGGTTAGTGGCCAGAGAAATGGGAACAAATTGGAAATTTCATTATGCTAACGAGTCCCATATCCCTGGGCAGGTAGAGAGATAAATTAGACCTTAAAGGAGACTTTAACTAAATTAACCCTTGAAACTGGCAGGGGATGGGTATCGCTCCTGGCTCAGGCCCTTCTGAGAGTACACTGTTTCCCATTGTAAACAAACTGTCTCCCTTTGAAATGGTTTTTGGCAGACTGCTGCTGTCATGATCTGTGATGCTCTTGTCTCTGATCTATCCCACAACTGTTACCAAGTTCTTACAGATATCCAGCCTATATTGCAGGACAATTAGAATGCTGTGCTACAAGCCTTTGGGAAGGACCCTGTCACCTGCTGCCTGCTCCACAAGGCACACCCAGTGAGAAAGACCTTATATTGTGATCCTGAGTACACCAACTGCTGCAAAGGTTGCCGGAAAGTGCCACTAGATTCATCACATTCATTTGAAGAGGACAGTTGCTGATCCCACTGACCCAAAAGAAAAAAAAGATGAAGATGAATCAAAAATTTGATTCTCGGCTAAGACAAGTGGGGAATGTAAAAGGCAGTAGCCTTGAAATTCCCTTTTTGTGCAGTTGTTTGTTAAGTGCTTTTAGTATGAGTTGCTTGTAGTATGAGGTGTAAAATTCCTTGCCCCTTCCCCCTTGAATAAGCAGGACCTAATCAGTTAAGGCCACCCATTGTTCAAAGGACCCCACATGGGGATAAGCCTTATCAGGACCTTTGAACTGACTTTGTGGTATGCAGCCCACCGGATGGGTGGTCATAGCAGATGGCAGGGGGATGTGGCGACCCTGCCTGGTTGAATTCTATTGGTTGTGTGATCTTACTATATTTGAAAATAGCCCGCGCTTTGCTTTGAATGGATTATGCTTTTGCTAAAGTTTGAAATGATTGGATCTTGTGTTTGCTATAGCCTGTTATTGGATGTAGATTGATAAGGTGATGTGCTCCCCCTCCCTGAGTGTAGTCTGAATTCCTATAAATTGTATTGTTTGAGCCCTGTTCGGGGCCGAGCTTGGTAGACTAACACCAGTCACCATCTCGGCCCGGATTGCAATTCGTCAATAAACATCTTTGCTTCCTTACAGTGGATGGTGGTTTGATTTATGCTCGCTAACAAATGGACCACGAAGAAAAAAAAAAAGGTAGGAGCAGCCATTCTTATAGCTGACACAAAGGACTTTAAATAAAATAAAGTAATAAAATATAGGCAAGGTCATTACATAATTATCAGAGAATCAATCAAGAAGACTTAATTTTTAACATGTATGTACCCAATGAGGGCCCATCTAAATACATCAAACACTTACTGAAAGAACTACAAAAATATATCAATAGCAATACAGAAATAATAGGAGACTTCAACACCCCACTCTCACACTTAGACAGATCACCTCTATGGACACCAAATTTTTGAAAAGGGGCCCCGAACTTTTAAATGGCAAAAGGAGGGTCTCATCAATAAATGGTGCTAAGAAAATTGGGTTGAAACATGCAGAAGAATAAAACTGAACCACTTTTTTTCTCACCAGAAACAAAGGTAAACTCCAAATGCATCAAGAACCTAGACGTTAGACCTGAAATTATCAAATACTTACTGGAAAATATTGGTGTAACACTTTCCCAGCTAAATGTCAAGGGCATGTTTTATGACACAAACCTAATTGCAAGGAAGACTAAATAAAAAACAAATCAATGTAACTACATTAAATTGAAAAGCTTCTGCACAGCAAAAGATACCATCACCCAAACAAAGACCCCTCCGCAGAATGAGGAATATGGGATGATCCCACTCATAAACAGAAATTCAGAAAGAACACAGGAAAAGCAAAGTAGAATTTGACTGAGTTTTTACCAAAGTGAAAAACTCTGGGTAGAAGGTGAGGGTAGATTTTCACTTTCACTGTGGGGGTTGGGGGTAGGGACACAGACATGTGGTGGAGGGAATGATGTTAATGTACACTCCTATTTACCTAAAGTCAAGAGTTTAACAGAAGAAATTTCGTGTTTTCATTATACATACTTAAAATATGCTTCTCAATAACACCTGGTTTATTGAAGAAATCAAGAGAAAAAAATAAGGTCTATCTATATTTTAGGCTAATACATATAGTAATGCTGTGAACACAGTTAACTGTTCATAGGCCTCTTTGGACTTAGGTCTTTGCTTCCTTTAGATATATTTTCAGGAGATAAATTATTGAGCCACTAGGTGTGTCCACATATAGTGTTCAGAGAAGTCTCCAGACTGTTTTCCATAGGTATTTCATCAATTTGTTTTCCCATCAGCAGTGGAGAATGGCTCTTTCCCTACACACATATCTTCACCAACATTTGTTGCTAATATCCTTTATAAGTTATGACATTCTATCACAAGTTCAAAGTGGTATCTTGTTATTATCTTTATTTGTATTTCTCTGATAATCAGTGCCTTTGAGTTTATTTTTTTTATACTTCCTTCTGCCCTTGAGTGATATTATCCCATACTTATACTTCTCTTCCTGGCTTACCGTGATTATTAGATGCTCCAGCCAAGATGGTGTGAAGATGACTTCATCACTCTTAATAGCTTAAGAGTATTCCACTATGTATATACACATCACAACTTCCATAGCCATTCATCTTTGGTTTTTTTAATCAAGGTGATTTATGATTAACAGTCAACAGTAAATACAGTTGTTGGTACATGTGTAGAATTTCTCAGTTTTTTGCAAAACAATCTAATCCTCCACCTAGGTAATCCTCTACCATTGTACACCAGGACCTGACAGTGTCCACCCCAGAGAGTCCTTCACTTAGATGTAATATCCCAAACCCAATCCAGGTTCTGCTTTGTGTTCCCCCATCTGTTCTTATATCTCAACTTTTGTTTATCCAAGGTGAGCTTAGTTCACACACACACACACACACACACACACACACACACACACACACACACACATATATCATAACTTTCTCAGCCACTTAGCCATTGTTGGACACCTGAGTTATTTGTAGGTTTTGGCTATTACAAATTGTGCCACTATGAACATTGGTATTTGGGGTGAGTGTGTCTGATTCTTTAGGATATATCACCAGGAGAGAAATTGCAGGGCCATAGGGTAGGTCCATTTCTAGCCTTCTGAGAGTTCTCCTTACTGCTCTCCACAGGTACTGGAGCAATTTATATTCCCACCAGGAGTGAAGAATGGTTCCTTTGGCCTCACAACTATTCCCACATTTGTTGTTGCTATCTTTTTTGTTTGTTTGTTTGCTTCTGGAATTATTGCTAGGGTTCTGGGTACCTGCACTATGAATCCACTGCTCCTGGAGGACTTTTTTTTTTTCATTTTTGTTGCCCTTATTGTCATTTTTTATTATTGTTGTTGTTAATGCTATTTTTCTTATTGGATAGGACAGGAACTAATAGAGAGAGGAAGAAAGACAGAGAGGGGGAGAGAAAGGTAGACACCTGCAAATCTGCTTCACCACTTATGAAGCTAGCAGCCCTGCAGGTGGGGAACCAGGTGCTCAAACTGGGTTCCTTACACCGTCCTTGCGCTTCCCGGCATGTGTGTTTAACCCACTGCACTACTGCCCAGTCCCCTTTTGTTATCATTTCTGATGTATGACATTCTCACAGATGTGAAGTGGTGAGCTCTTTATATATTTTGCTTAACATGGTTTTTTTCTGATGTATGGCATGTAAAGATCTTTCCCCACTCCATAAGGGGTCTCTTTATTTGGGTGGTGGTTCTTTTGCTGTGCAGAAGCTTTTTTGTTTGTTTGTTTGTTTTGGCTATTATAAATTGTGCTTCTATGAACACAGGTATACACAGATCTTTTGGGATGGCTCTGTTTGGTGCTTAGGATATATTCCCAGGAGAGGAATTGCTGGGTCATATGATAGGTCCATTTCTAACCTTTTTAAATTTAGACAAACTGCTCTCCACTGGAATTGGACCAGTTTACATTCCCACCAGAAGGTCATGAGGGTTCCCTTATTCCAACAACATCTCCAGCATTTGATGTTACTATAGTTTCTGATGTATGACATTCTCAAAGAAGTAAAAATCTTAGCATCTATGTTTATTAGGGATATCAGTCTTTAGGTTCTTTTTTAAGTTTTTAATTAGGGGATTAATGTTTTATAGTCAACAGTAAATACCATAGTATGTACATGCATAATATTTCTCAGTTTTCCACATAACAATAAAAACCCTAATAGGTCTTCTGCCATCATGTTCCAGGACCTGAACCTCCCCCCACAAACCCCGGAGACTTTTACTTTAGTGCAATACACCAACTTCATTCCAAGTTCTGCTTAGTATTTTCTATTCTATTCTTGTTTTTCAACTTCTATCTGTGAGTGAAATCATCCAATATTCATCCTTCTGTTTCTGACTTATTTCCCTTAATATGATTTCTCAAAGTTCCATCCAAGATGGGCTGAAAATGGTGAAATCACCATTTTTAGTTGCTGAGTAGTATTCTATTGTGTATATAGACCACAACTTGCTCAGCCACTCATCTGTTGTCAGACACCTGGGTTGCTTCCAGGTTTTGGCTACTACAAATTGTGATGCTATGAACATAGGAATACATAAATCTTTTTGGATGCTGTGTTTGGTTCCTTAGAATATATCCTCAGGAGAGGAATTGCAGGGTCATAGGGTACGTCCATTTCTAGCCTTCTGAGAGTTCTTCAGACTGCTCTCCACAGGGGTTGGACTAATTTACATCCCCCCCAGCAGTGCAGGAGGGTTCTTTTGTCCCCACAACCTTTGCACCATTTGTTACTGCTGTATTTTCTAATGTATGACATTCTCACAGGAGTGAGCTGGTATCTCATTGCTGTCTTTATTTGCATTTTTCTGATGACCAATGACTTGGACCATTTTTCCATATGTTTCTCTGCCTTTCAGGTTTCTCTGTGGTGAATATGCTGTTCATGTCCTCTCTCCATTTTGGATGGGGTGATTTAGTTTCTTGTTGTTGAGTTTAGCAAGCCATTTATATATATATATATATATATATATATATATATATATATATATATATATATATATTGGTTATTAGACTCTTGTCTGATGTATGGCAAGTAAAGATCTTCTCCCATTCTGTAAGGTGTCTCCTTGTTTGGTTTCTTTTGCTGTGCAGAAGCATTACAATTTGATGTAGTCCAATTGGCTTATTCTCACCTTAATCTTCTTGGTAATTGGATTCATTTCATTGAAGATGTCTTTAAAATTTAGAAAGAAAAGAGTTGTGCTGGGATCAACTAGGATTACTAAAGGAGACCACCTGTGACTAAAACAAGATAGGACTGGAATGACTTTAGGAACCCACCAAATCACCGGTAAGTGTAAACACGTGTAGCTGGTGGACAGAGAGGGGCCTTGGGAAAATTTAAGTGGCTGGTAACATTCTGGAAGTTTATCAGTTGAGACACTATTTCCAGTCTGTTTCACCAGTAAAGGGACAGCTGGAGGGAGGAGAGGACTCCCCTGAGACTCACCAAGTGCAACTCTGAGTCTCCATTGCTGACACCAGGGTACAGAGAACTAACCATAAAACTCAGGAGAAGATCTATACCTAGGTGGAATAGTGGTGAGGCTGTGGAAGTCTCTCTGCATAACCACTGGATTATCTTTGCCACACCCTGATTTATCTATTGGTCAGGAATCAGTGATTAAGCTAAGAAGCCTACTTATAGTTTAAAAGCCCTCAGGCTACCATAGCCTACAGGGAAGAATATGCACAAAAGAGGCTTTTAAGCCACTGAGCTCCAAGTCAGGGATTAAAATACTATTGAAACAACCAATAACTCCCACAACTGTGAGCCCTTTCATTACCTTACTAAGAAACAAGTCAATCCAGGCAAGAGTGATAAGTAATTTGAAAAGTACTGATGAGAGAAGGACCTCAGAACATACTATATAGAATGGTTAAACCAACAAGAAGAAATATTGGAGAAATGAACAAGACTCCAGCTAAAAGCCCCCCAAAGGCTGAAGCACAAAATAATGAGGTCAACATCCAAGCACTAGTTAAGGAAATAATCACAGGAGTGAGTAAAGAGTTTGAAAGAATTGTCATCAGAAATGCAGAAACAGCCAGTGAGACTCTGGAAGAAAACATTAATTATCCCAAGGTTATTAGAGAACTGAAGGCTGACATAGTTGAGCTCAGAACACAACTAGTTGAACAAGCTAACACAGTATCAGAACAGGATACCAAAAGAGAAGAACTCCAGAAAACAGTAGAGGTGAGAGAGAATAGAATCAATGAGGCTAAAGACAGAATTAGCAAGATCGAAGATGAATTAGAGACAACTAAAAATAAGTAAGAGATCTCAAAAAGAGATTAAGAGATACTGAAAACAACAACAGAGACCTATGGGATGACCTCAAAAGAAACAATATACTCATTATTGGCTTACCAGAGGAAGAAAGAGAGGAAGAGGAAGAAAGCATTCTACAAGACATAATAGCTGAGAACTTCTCTAGTCTAGACAACATCAAAGACATAAAGGTTCAAGAAGCCCAGAGGGTCCCGAACAGAATTAACCCAGACTTAAAGACATCAAGACACATCATATGTAGAATGGAAAGGAATAAGGATAAAGAAAGGATCCTGAAGGCTGCAAGAGAAAAACAAAGAGTCACCTACAGAGGAAAACCCATAAGATTAGTAGCAGACTTCTCCACACAAACACTACAGGCCTGAAAATAATGGCAAGATATCTATCAAGTGCTCAACGAGAAAGGCTTTCATCCAAGAATACTGTATCCTGCTAGACTGACATTCAACTAGATGGAGGCATAAAAACCTTCTCAAACAAGCAGCAGTTGAAGGAATCAACTAACACCAAGCCTGCCCTGAAAAAAAGTTCTGAAAGGTCTCCTATAAACAGTCAGACCACCAAAAATAGGCCATATATCAAAACACTCTAAAACTCTACAAGAATGTCGTTAAAATATTTTCAGTCTTTGATATCAATAAATGTCAATGGCCTGAATTCACCTATTAAAAGACACAGAGTAGGAAGATGGATCAGAAAAAAAACCCAATAATATGCTGTCTACAGGAAGCCCACCTAACTTAACAAGACAAACACAGACTCAAAATGAAAGGATGGAAAATGATCATACAGGCCAATGGCCCACAAAAAAGAGCAGGAACTGCTATTCTCATATCTGAAGCAATAGACTTTAAAATAGATAAGATTTTAAAAGATAGGAATGGACCCTACTTAATGCTCAGAGGATCAGTCAATCAAGAGGACTTAACAATTGTTAACACCTATGCACCCAATAAGATGCCATCTAAATATGTCAAACATCTACTGAAAGAGCTACAGCAATAAATTAACAGCAACACAGTCATAGTAGGGGACTTCAACACCTCACTCTCTCAACTTAACAGATTATCCAGGCAGAAAATCAGTAAAGACATAAGGGAATTAAATGAGGATATAGATATACTAGAAATATTGGATATTTTCAGTCATTCATCCCAATAAACTGGAATACACATTTTACTCAAGTACACATGGGTCATTCTCAAGGATAGATCATATGTTAGGGCACAAAGACAGCATCAGCAAATTCAAGAGCATTGAAATCATCCAAAGCATCTTCTCAGACCACAGTGGAATTAAACTAACACTTAATCAACAAAAGATTAGTAATAGTCCCAAAGTGTAGAAGCTCAACAGTACACTCCTTAATAACTACTGGGTCAAAGAGGAAATCAAGAAAGAAATCAAAATGCTTTGAGAATTCAATGAAAATGAAGACACCAGCTATCAAAATATTTGGGACACAGCTAAGGCAGTACTGAGAGGGAAGTTCATAGCACAAGCACACATTAGGAAATAAGCACAAGCACACATTAGGAAATAAGAAAAAGCAAAAAATAAACAGCCTGATTGCACAGCTTAAAGACCTAGAATGCGGCGCCCCATCAAAGTTCACCAGGGATCCTGACAGGGTCATCTCTTCTGGACCTGGCATTAAGACTTCAAGGAAGCTGGGAAGGAGGATGAGAATGGGTCAACACATTCTCCCCCCGTTATTGCTACAAATAATTATACTGTCATAATTGATGAATAGGTCTTTGGCAATGCCTGGTGGGAATTGAGAGTCAGAAGCACCCTCTCTCCCTTACACAGGGGCATGTTTGAAAGTTACATTATGAAAGTGGGGAAGGTGGGTCAGCATAAACGGACAAAAGAAGTCATGTTATGACTTGCCCCTCAAAGAAAGAATACAGAGATTGAGGCCTCCCTGGTACAAGTTGACGTATTGAAACAAAGAAAGATTAATAGTTAAACTGTACCAGACCTAGATGAGCAGTGGTCCATGACTAGGCAAAGATCCGTGTGCCCCCCATAGAATATTAATGATAGAAATAACCCTTAGCAAAAGTCAAAAACAATTCTGGGTATGACCTCCCCTGAGAACAGGGCAATACTAAACATTGTACCATTCTTTACAGAAATAGGGGAGTAACATATAGCTTGCCAAAGCCACAAGACTAAGCTGGTTGTTTAGGCAACCTGAATGTAACCTGAAAAAAGTATAAAAGCTAATGCAGTTTCACTATTAAAATGAGTCCAGATTCACCCTCCAATAGAGTGTGGTGTCTATCTGTTCTCCCTTGCGCCGACTCCTGACCCACTGGGGAGTTTGCCTTCAAGACCCCTGACCCTCCTGCTGCTCATCCACTGTGGTGGTCCGCAGCACTTGAAGAAGAACAAAGGAACCCTAAAGCAACCAGAAGAACATAAATCACTAAAGTTAGTGCAAAAATCAGAAACATTGAAAATAAGAAAACCATACAAAAGATCGACGAAAGCAAATGTTGGTTCTTCGAAAGAGTGAACAAAATTGACAAACCTTTAGCCAGACTCAAAAAACAAAAAAGGGAGATAAATAAAATAAATAAAATTCCAAATAAATCGGATACTAAATGAAAGAGGAGATATCACAACAGACACCGCAGAAATTCAACATATCATGCTAGGTTTCTATGAACAATATATGCCATGAAGCTTGAGAACCTGGAAGAAATGGATGATTTCCTAGACACCGGCCAACTTCCAAAACTAAGTAAATAAGAAGTGGATAACATGAACAGGCCCATCACAGCTAATGAAATTGAAACAGTTATCAAAAATCTTCCCCAAAATAAAAGTCCTGAACCAGGTGGATTTACAAATGAATTCTACAAAACCTTCAAAGTACAACTAATACCTCTACTTTTAAAAGTTTTCCAGAAGATAGAAGACACTGGAATACTCCCTTCCAGCTTCTATGAAACCAACATCACTGATACCAAAAGCAGACAGGGACACAACCAAAAAAGAAAACTACAGACCAATATCTCTGATAAACATAGATGCTAAAATATTGAATAAAATTCTAGACAACCAGATACGGCTGTATATTAAAAAGACTGATCATCATGACCAAGTACGGTTTATCCCAGGCATGCACAGTTGGTTTAATATACGTAAATCAATCAATGTGATCCACCACACCAACAAAAGCAAGATCAAAAACCACATGGTCATATCAGTATATGCAGAGAAAGCCTTTGACAAAATATAACATCCCTTTATGATCAAAACACTACAAAAAATGGGAATAGATGGAAAATTCCTGAAGATAGTGGAGTCTCTATATAGCAAACCTACAGCCAACATCATACTCAATGGTGAAAAACTGGAAGCATTTCCCCTCCGATCAGGTACTAGACAGGGCTGTCCACTATCACCATTACTATTCAGCATAATGTGGGAAGTTCTTACCGTAGCAATCAGGCAGGAGCAAGGAGTTAAAGACTGGAAAAAGATTGGAAGAGAAGAAGTCAAACTCTCCCTATTTGCAGACAACATGATAGTATACATAGAAAAACCTAAGGAATCCAGCAAGAAGCTTTTGGAAATCATCAGGCAATACAGTAAGGTGTCAGGCTACAAAATTAACATTCAAAAGTCAGTGGCATTCCTCTACACAAACACTAAGTTAGAAGATGAAATCCAGAAATCAAATACTTTTACTATAGCAACAAAAACAGTACAATACCTAGGAACCTAACCAAAGAAGTGAAAGACTTGTATATTGAAAATTATGAGTCACTACTCAAGGAAACTGAAAAAGACAAAAAGAAGTGGAAAGATATTCCATGTTCATGAGTTGGAAGAATTAAAATCATCAAAATGAATATACTACCCAGAGCCACATACAAATTTAATGCTATCCCCATCAAGATCCCAATGACATTTTTAGGAGAATAGAACAAATGCTACAAATGTTTATCTGGAACCAGAAAAGACCTAGAATTGCCTAAAAGATCTTGAGATGAAAGGACAGAACTGGAGACATGACACTCTCAGATCTCAAATTGTATTATAGGTCCGTTGTCATCAAAACTGTTTGGTACTGGAACATGAATAGATATACTGACCAGTGGAATGAATTGAGAGCCCAGAAGTAAGCTCCCATACCTATGGACATCTAATCTTTGACAAAGGTGTCCAGACTATTAAATGGGGAAAGCAGAGTCTCTTCAACAAATGGTGTTGGAAAAAAAATGGGTTGAAACATGCAGATGAATGAAACTGAACCACTAAATTTCACCAAATACAAAAGTAAATTTCAAGTGGATCAAGGACTTGGATTTTAGACCACAAACTATTATAGGAAAATATTGGCAGGACTATTTTCTGCATGCATTTTAAAGACATCTTCAATGAAATAAATCCAATCACAAAGAAGACTAAGGCAACTATAAACCTACGGGGCTACATCAAAATAAAAAGTTTCTGCACAGCTAAAGAAACTACTACCCAAACCACGAGACCCCTCACAGAATGGGAGATCTTCACATGCCACACATCAGACAAGAGGCTAATAAGCAGTATATATAAAGAACTTGCAAATCTCAACAACAGGAAAACAAATAAACCCATCCAAAAATGCAGGGGAGGACATGGACAGAATATTCACCACAGAAGAGATCCAAAAGGCTGAGAAACACATGAAAAAATGCTCCAAGTCTCTGATTGTCAGAGAAATGCAAATAAAGACAAAAATAAGATATCACTTCACTCCTGTGATAATGTCATACATCAGAAAAGGTAACAGCAACAAATGCTGGAGAGGTTGTGGGGGTCATAGGAACTCTCCTGCACTACTGATGGAATGTAAAGTGGACCAACCTCTTTGGAAAGCAGTCTGGAGAACTCTCAGAAGGCTAGAAATTAACCTATTCTATGATCCTGCAATTCCTCTCCAAGGGATATATCCTAAGGAACCCAGCACACCCATCTAAAAATATCTGTGTACACATATGTTCTTAGCAGCACAATTTGTAATAGCCAAAACCTGGAAGCAACCCAGGTGTCTGACAACAGATGAGTGGCTGAGCAATTTGCAATATATATATATACTATTCAGCTATAAAAATGGTGACATCACCGTTTTCAGATCTTGGATAGACCTTGAAAAATTCATGTTAAGTGAAATAAGTCAGAAACAGAAGGATGAATATGTAATGATCTCACTCTCAGGCAGAAGTTGAAAAAACAAGATCAGAAAAGAAAACACAAGTAGAACCTGAACTTGAATTGGCATATTGCACCAAAGTAAAAGACTCTGGGGTGGGTGGGTGGGGAGAATACAGGTCCAAGAAGGATGACAGAGGACCTAGTGGAGGTTGTATTGTTATATGGAAAACTGGGAAATGTTATGCATGTACAAACTATTGTATTTACTGTTGAATGTAAAGCATTAATTCCCCAATAAAGTTTAAATAAATAAATAAATAAACAAACACTAAAAAAAGAGTTGTGCCAATATTTTATTCTAAGTGTTTAATAGTTTCTGTTCTGACATCCAGTCCTTGATCCATTTGAAATTTACTTTTGTGTTTGGTGAAATGTAGTGGTTCAGTTTCATTCTTTTGCATGTTTCAACCCAATTTTTCCAACACTGTTTTTTAAGAGACTCTCCTTTTCCCATTTAATAGTCTGGGAACCTTTGTCAAAGATTGCATGTCCATAGGTGTGGGGGACTCTCAATTATATTCTATTGGTCAGCATGGCTATCTAACTTTCAGTACCAAGCAGTTTTGATTACAATCGCCATATAATACAATTTGATTTCTAGGAGTTTGATGCCTCCAGTTCTGTTGTGTCTTCTCAAGATTATTTTGGAAATTCTAGGTCTTTTCTGATTCCACATAAACATTTGTTTCTTTTGTTCCATTCCCCTAAAAAAAATGGATGAGACCTTAACGGGAATTGCATTAAATTTGTATATGACTCTGGGTAGTATATTCATTTTGATTATGTTAATTCTTTCAACCCATGTTCATGGAATATCTTTCCACTCATTCATGTCTTTTTCTATTTTCTTGAATAGTGACTCATAATTTTCAGCATAAAATTCTTTCATTTCTTTTTTAAGGTTTATTCCTAGATACTTTATTGTTTTGTTTCTTTAGTAATTAAATTACTGTTTCTGGTTTCTTTTTCTGATTTCTGGTTTTCTTTTTCTTCAAACTTAGTGTTTTCATAAAGGAATACCACTGACTTGTGTATGTTAATTTTGCAGCCTGACACCTTACTATATTGCCTAATAATTTCCAAAAGCTTCCTGCTGTATTCTTTAGGTTTTTCTCTGTACATTATCATAACTTCTGCAAATAGGGAGAGTTTGACTTCTTCTATTTCAATCTGTATCCCTTTAACTCCTTGCTGCTGCCTGATTATTATGGCAAAAACTTCTAACACTATGTTGAGCAGTAATGGTGATAGTGGGTAGCCCTGTCTAATACCTATTCTATGGGGAAATGCTTCCAGTTTTTCACCATTGAATTTGATGTTGGCTTTATGTTTGCTGTATATGGATTCTGCTATCTCGAGGAATTTTCCATGTATTCTCATTTTTTGTAGCATTTTGATCATAAAGGAATGTTGCATTTTGTCATGGCTTTATCTGAATCTATTAACAGACCATCTGGTTTTGGTCTTGCATTTAGTTATGTGGTGGATCATGTTCATTTATTTGCCTATAGTAAAACAACCTCGCATCCCTGAGATAAAATTCACTTGATCATGATAAACAATCTTTTTAATATATTGCTGTATCCAGTTGGCTAGAATTTTATTCATTGTTTTAGCACCTATGTTACTCAGAGATATATGTCTGTAGTTTTCTTTTTTGTTGTATCACTGTCTTTTTTTAAGTATAAGAATAATGTTGGCTTCATAGAAGCTGTAAAGGAGTACTCCTGTATCTTCAATATTTTGGAAGAGTTTTAAAAGTAAAGATATAACTCTTCCTTAACAATTTTGCAGAAATCATTTGTAAAACCATCTGGTCCAGAACTTTTATTCTTTGGAACATTTTTAATAACTCTTTCAATTTCTTTGGCTGTGATTGGTCTGTTCATATTTTGTAGTTCATTTTATTTAATTCTGGAAGTTTGTAGGTATCTAGGAACTCGGCAATTTCTTCCAGGATCTCTAGCTTGGTGACATATAGTTGTTCATAGAAGCCTCACATGATATGTTGAATTTCTGTGGTGTCTGTTGTGATATTTTCTATTTCATTTACAATCTGATTTATTTGGGTTTTCTCCCATTATTTTGTTTTGTGAGTCTGGCTAAAGATTTATTGACTTTGTTTACTCTTTTGGAGAACCAACATTTTGCTTCATTTAGCTTTTGTGGGGTTTTATTTTCAGTGTTATTTATTTCTGATCTAACTTTAGTTATTTCAGTCCTTCTGGTTGCTTTAGAGTTTCTTTGTTCTTCTTCTAAGTCTTTAAGGTTTGCAATCAGGTTGTTTATTTGAGCTTTATCTTTTTTCCTAATGTGTGCTTTTATGGCTATGAACTACCCTCTCAGTACTGCCTTAGCTGTGTCCCAAATATTTTGATAGCTGGTGTCTTCATTTTTATTGAACTCTCAAAACATTTTGATTTCTTCCACTATTTCCTCTTTGACCCAGTTGTTGTTAAGTAGCGTACTGTTGTGTTTCCACATTTTGGGACTTGTATTACTTTTCTGTTTATTAAGTATTAACTTAATTCCACTGTGATCAGAGAAGATTCTTGGGATGATTACAATACTTTTGAATTTGCTGATGCTGTCTTTGTGGCCTAACATATGGTCTGTCCTTTAGAATGACCCATGTGGACTTGAATAGAATGTGTATTCCAGTTTCTTGGGGTGAACGGCTTTGTAAATGTCCAATAGTTCTAGTTTATCTACCTCTTCATTTAGGTTCTTCATTTATTTATTGATTTTATGCCTAGATGATATGTCAGATTGAGAGAGTAGGCTGCTGAAGTCCCCTACTATGACTGTGTTGCTGTTAATTTATTGCTGTAGCTCTTTCAGTAGATGTTTGATGTATTTAGATGGCATCTCATTGGGTGCATAGATGTTAATAATTGCTAAGTTCTCTTGATTGATCCTCTAAACACTAAGTAATATCCATCCCTATTTTTTAAATTTTATTTATTTTAAAGTCTATCATGTCAGATTTAAGAATAGCTGTTCCTGTCCCTTTTGTGGGTCATTACCTTGTATGATAGTTTTCCATCCTTTCCCCTTTAGTCTGTGTTTGTGCTGTTGAGTTCAGTGGAATTACAACATATGGTTGGGTTGTGTTTTCTGACTCATCTTCCTACTCTGTGTCTTTGAATAGGTGAATTCAGGCCTTTGACATTTATTGATATTATAGAATTAAGATATTTTATCACCATTATTGTAAATTTTTAGAATGTTCTGATATATGGCATATTTATGGTGATCTGATTGTTTATAGGAGACCTTTCAGAACTACTTTCAGGGCAGGCTTGGTGGTAGCTGATACCTTCAACTGTTGCTTGTCTGAGAAGGCTTTTGTGCCTCCATTTAGTATGAATGACAGTCTAGCAGGACACAGTAGTCTTGGTTGAAAATTTTTCTCATTGAGCACACAATAGCAATCTTGCCATTCCCTTCTGGCCTTAGGTTTTGTGAAGAAAAATCTGCTGCTAATCTTAAGGGTTTTTCTCTGTAGGTAACTCTTGATTTTCTTTTGTAGCCTTCAGGATCCTTTCTTTATCCTTACTCCTTTCCATTTTAAATATGATGTGTCTTGGTGTCTTTAAGTCTGGGTTAATTCTGCTTGGGATCTCTAGGCTTCTTGAACCTTTATGTCTTTTATGTTGTCTATATTGGAGAAGTTCTCAGCTGTTATGTCCTCTAAAATGCTTTCTTCCCCTCCCGCTCTTTCTTCCTCTGGTAAGCCAATAATGTCTATGCTATTTCTTTTAAAGTCATCCCACATATCTCTGTTGCTGTTTTCAGTATCTCTTAATCTCTTTTTGATATCTCTTACTTCTTTCTTAGTTTTCTCTTATTTACCCTCTATCTTGCTAATTCCGTTTTCATCTCATTTATTCTATTCTATCTCCCTTCTGTTGCTTTCTGTAGCTTAGCTATTTTATTACCCTGTTCTGATACTGTATTAGCTTATTCAGTTAGTTGTGCTCTTATTTCATGTATTTTAGCTTTCAGCTCTCTAACTACCTGTAGATATTTAGTGTTTCTTTTCAGAGTCTGATTTGTTGTTTCTCCATTTCTGATTACCTTACCTTAAAACTCTTTCCTCACTCCTATGACTAATCCCTTAATTAGTGTTTGGATGTTGACCTCATTCTTATGCGCTTCTACCTTTGGGATGATTTTCACTGGACTTTTTTCCTGGTTCATTTCTCCAATGTTTCATCTTGGTTTAATTGTATATAGTGTGATATGAGGTCCCTCTCTCTGTACTTTTCAATCTACTGATAACTCTTGCCTAGATTGGTTTGTATCTATGTATGATACTTAAAGATTTCACAGTTGTAGAAATTACCAGTTATTTCAATGTTATCTCAATCCCTGAGTTGAAGTACAGTGGCTGTTAAAGCCTCTTTTGTTCTTTTTCTTCCGTGTAGTCTATGGGATCCTGAGGGCTTTTTAACTATAAGCAGGCTTTTTAGCTTAATCACTCATTCCTGACCAAGAGGTAAATCAGGGTGGGGGAGAGATAGCACAGTGATTATGCAATGAGACTCCCATGCCCCAAGGATTCTAATACCTGAGCTCAATTTATCTGCTCTGATATCAACCAGAACCAAGGTTGGCAGCACTACTTGGCCCTGTGAGTCTCCTAATGTATCCCATTTATACTCTGTGGGTTCTGTGGCAGTTATTCACCATGTCTCTCAATTCATCAAGAGAAATATGTGGAAAGACTTCCACTAAACATTCCCACCTCTAGTCCACCAGTGTATAGATCTTCTCTTGAGTTTTCTGGCTAGTTCTCTGCCCTTGAATGTCAGCACGGGGCCACTTGGATGCTGCTCCAGCCTCTGAGAGGCAATAGCAGCAGAAACTCACAGTTGCATTTGGTGAGCCTTAGGGGTTCCTCTCTTCCCCTCAGCAGTATTTTTGTTGGTAAAACAGACTGAAGGTGGTGCATCAACCAGCATACTGCCAGATCATTACAACTTCTCAAGAGTAAATACAGGGTTTATCCCCAGGAATCTCTCCTAAGGCTCTTCTCTGTCTAGGAGACACACGTGTTTGCACTCTGGTGATTTCATTGGTTCCCAAAGTAGTTCTGCTCCTGTCTTGTTGTGGTCTAAGGTGATCTAATTTAATATTCCTAGTTGGATGGGGTGAGCTGTAGTTTTCTTTTTTATTTGTTTTATCCATCTTTTTTTTTTAATCAGAGTGAAGGTCACGTTGTAGAATATATTAAGGAGTATTACTGTGTCATCAATACTTTTGAAGAGTTTGGGGAGTATAGGTAATAGCTCCTCCTTAAAGGCTGCCCATTATCACCACTACTATTCAACATATGATTGGAGTTCTTAGCCATAGAAGTTAGGAAAGATAAAAGAATTAAAGGGCAAGAGTCAGCTGGTGGTGCAAATGGTTGACTGCACACATTACAGAATGCATGGACCTGCATTTATATCCATGGCCTCCATCTGCAGAGGGGGAAGCTTCAGGAGCAATGAAGTGTGTCTGAAATTGCCTTTCTCTCTCCCTTTCTTTCTTTTTAAATTTTTTTTATTTAAGAAAGGAGACATTAACAAAACCATAGAATAAGAGGGGTACAATTCTGCACAATTCCCATAACCCGATCTCCATATCCCATCCCCTCCCCTGATAGCCTTCCCATTCTCTATCTTTCTGGGAGTATGGATCCAGGGTCGTTGTTCTCTCTCCCTTTCTGTCTGTTCTCTCATCTCTCAATTTTGATATTTCCAAAAATAGGTAAATAAATAAATAATATTTTAAAAGAATAAAATTCAAGAGAGAACATTAGATTTCTCTTACTGCTGCTTGACTCTTCTGATTTTAAAGGACAGGGAGGGAGAACATTAAGTTAAATGCAGATTGGGCATGGTGTGTCACATCCAAGCAAAAGATTCTGAAGAAGGAAAAGGAGAGAGGAGCAATAGAGAACTTTTAGGCCCTTGTGTATAATGGAAATTGTACATATTTTCAATGGTGGCAGTGTAAACCACTACCTCTGAATAAAAATTTAAAAGTTTAATATCTTTAAAGGCACCAGAGCATTTCCCAGCCATGCTACAACTATGAAAAAGCATGGAGGAGGTGGACCTGCTTAAGTGCACACATTATGCAAGGACCCAGGTTTAAGTCCCTGGTCCCCCCACCTGCAGGAGAAAAACTTTGAGAATGGTGAAGCATGGCTGCAAGTGTCTCTCTGTCTCTCTACCTATCTTCCCCCTTCCCTCTCAATTTCTGACAGTCTCTAGTCAATAAATAAATATTTTTAAAATAAATTTTAAAAGCTACTTAAAGAATTAAAATTATAATTTAAATGACAATGGATTTCTTTAAGATCTGTCTTAATAGTATCTGGGGTGTTTTAAGCTTGCTCATTTCCTGGGGTTTCTGTAATTGAGCCAGTAGATGGAGCTATGGCTTTGGCATTGAATTTCCCTGATTATATATTGTTTATATATTCTATCATGTGTCACCAGGATGGATTTGTGCCTGTAATGTTAGAATAGAGTTCTGCTGTTGTGTGTTTAATTTCTGAAATGTAATAGCATGGGGGAATTACTTTCTTCTTAGTGCTCAAGAACAAGAGAAAATTTATTTCTAGAAGGCTGCTGGAGCCTGAACAGAACAGATGCCTTTAGTTCTTGGCTAAATATTTCCCTTAAACACTGGTGAATCTTTGTGGGCAATTCAGTTATCTGGTGGCCCTGTTTTCCCAGGTTAAGTGGCCAAAAATTTCATTCCTTCTTGTCAATGACAATGTTCTCTGTTGTGTAGCTCTCAAAATGTCGCTGATTGCCCCTAAGAATGCCTTCTAAAATCCAGAGAATCAATCTCTCACCTCTTTCTTTTCCTTCCACTGACCTTGCATACCTGCACCTACTTGTGACTAAGTGAACTTCTTCAGAAGTCCAAATTGTAATTTAGTAAGTTTTCAGGGTTTGTTGTTGTTATTATCATTACTACTTTAACTAGCTGATCAGGAGGCTATGTGCTGCAACTGCTAGGCTATGGCCACACATCTAGAAGTCCATATATTGAATTTAAACAGTAACTAGCAGGTATCTCATTTGCATCATAATATCAATTTTATCATTTTTTATTTACAACTGTATGCCATGTAAATATTTTACTTGTTTCTAGTAATTTACCTGCTATTTATTTATTTACATTTTAATTTATCTGTTATTTATGTCATACTGAACTATGTCATGATACACTGGCAGATTGCTATAGTTATAGAATCATTCCTTATTTATACTTCTGCTGGGAAAATCAGATGCTTGATAAGTTGAACTTGCATGTTGCCATATGCAAGCTCCTGTTCCCAACCTGTAGGACGAAGCTTTACAAGTGGTACAGCATTAATGCAAGTGACTCTTTTTCTCTCTCCCTCTCTATATCCTAATTTTTAATATTTGTTTAATAATTATTGAAAAGATTGTAGGATGATAGGGGGACAAGTGGATACAATTCCCACCACCAGAGTTCCATATCCCATTACCTTCAATGGAAGCTTTCCTATTCTTTATCCCTCTGGGATTATGGATCCAGCAGGATCATTATGGAGTACAGAAGGTGGAAGGTCTGGCTTTTGTAATTGCTTCTCCACTGAACATGGACATTAGCAGGTTGATCCATACTCCCTTTTTTATCTTCCTCTAGTGAGGCATGGCTCTGGAAAGGTGGGATTCCAGGTCACAGTGGTGAGGCTGTCTGCCTAGGTAAGTCAGGTTGGCATCATAGTATTGTCTGCAACTTGGTGGCTGAAAAGCATTCCATTCAATATCATTTCCCCAGACAGTAACTTGGATCCACCTGCATAACAGATTTCAGGCACAGGAAAACAAAACAAAACAAATAAACAAAAAAAAACTAGCATAGCCACAGGCCCTTTGGAATGTAACTAAAATATGCCTACTAGCTATCTACAAATGGAGGACCCCCCCAACTCTTCATCTGCACTATTCCAAACTTTAGGTCGATTATTGTTCAACAATTTGTTTGGCTTTGTATGTTAACTCTATTTCCAGCTAGCAGGTTCCAAATGCTAGCAGGATGCCGAACAGATTTCCCTGGACAGAGGACCCCACCACTGTGTCCTGGAGCTCCGCTTCCCCAGTGCCCCACCCTACTAGGGAAAGAGAGAAGCAGGCTGGGAGTATGTATTGATCAGTCACTGCCCATGTTCAGTGTGGAGGCAATTACAGAAACCAGACCTTCCACCTTCCACATCCCACAATGACCTTGGGTCCATACTCCCAGAGGGCTAAAAAATAGGAAAGCTATCAGGGGAGGGGAGGGGATACGGAGAGCTGGTGGTGGGAATTGTGTGGAGTTGTACCCCTCTTATCCTATGGTTTTGTCAATGTTTCCTTTTTATAACATTAAATAAAAAGAAAACTAAAAAAAATATGTAAAGCAATACAATTTGTTTAATAACCAGCAACCTAAAGGTAGGACTATAGTAGATGATATTTGGCATCCTAGTTTTATAAAAAGATAGTACATCTATTTTAGATATACTCCAAAGGGCCCATTACTTTACTAATCTTTTCCTGACCCTGACAGATAACATGAAGGTGGGCTAAGAGTATTCTATGGGAAGATGGTGTCAGAGTTGAGAATAGGACTATAAAAATATATGAGGACAGAGAGTATCTGCCAGATATGGGAAAAGTATATAAATAGCATTAACTGTAAACCCCACCTATCTGATCTAGGGCCTTGTCTATTGATATTTACCACAAGAGCCTATGTAACCTCTGTATGCTTGTAGGTCTGAGCTTACATAACAAGGAACATTCTAGTCTGCACTCATTCCAGACCCTGTCTTCCTCCAGTGGCAGGGTATGTTGACCCAGTCTCACTTCAGAAAATGGGATAACCTCTACCATTGTTGTTCTACATTGACAACAAGGTCCTGTATAGAACCACAAGAGAACATGTGATGTTGTTCCTGATATAGATGACCAGTGATGGTGGAAAGAATGATCTGTTAGAGGTCTAGGCCCATCATATCTATGTGAGAATCCAAGTATTCCCTAATTAGGACCACAGATGATAGTGTGGCCTGGTAGTGACCAAAAGGGTCATTTATCAAGTATACTGGTTTCTTGCCCTTATCCAGCTTATGTAGTCCTTATTTTATATAACACAGTTGGACTTAGAGTGATTTGGTGAAGTGAAATAGGAAATAAGTGAGGAGGGTATCTAAGTCTAAGTAGAAACTACTTGATTAAGTACTTTATTGTGACTTTATTTAGGTCTTTCTACTTGCTGCACTTCAGTCAAGGCAAACCATCGTGCACTTTTACTTGAAGGTATATATTTCCCCCTAACTTATGGATATATATGAACATATATCCCATATCATGGGCCCTATCTCATGGGCCCTGGTCTATATCTAGGTTCTGTAGTTTTGTTAGGAATTCCATCAACCAAAATGGAATTAAGGAGTCCTTAGAGCTAGAATAGATCTCACCAGTGTAATGGAGCTAAAGGGTTGAACTCCCATGCCTTGCAACTCTGGACATAGTCCATAATGAAATATATAGAGCTGGTACTGGATGCATTGATTTGGTTGAGATAAGATGTAGTATCGCCTGGAAGATGGAGGACTGAGAAGCTGCTAGTGGCTTGAGCTCCAACCACATCAATGGGAAATAGTATGATTTTCTGCCTTTAGTAGGCCAGTCAATAAGGGGTCCTAGCAGTGACACCAAGGAGGTGACTATAAGTTAACTTGGGTTTAAAAATAGAGCAAAAAGAAAGGGAAAATTTTTCTTTTAAATTATTATTCCAAAAGCACACCCCTTCCCCCATCCCCCCCCATAAACAGTCCCTGGGGACCAGCTCCTAGCAGGCTCCCCTGCTGAGCTTCTTTCTTTACCAAGATTCCTGTACCACCAGGGGGTATTATTCATTCTAAGTCTATTCCCTTCTGAAACCTTTGGCCTTTTTTCTTTCCAAGTAGCCAACCAGCCATCTCAGCTCAGGCAGCTCCCGTCCCTCCCTCCCCTGCATAGCTAATTAAATAATAAAAATTAATAAATAAAAAACTCTCAGTCCCATCCCTGCATATCTGATTAAATAATAATAAATAAATAAATAAATAACTCTTTCCTTTCACCAATCTTCCTCCTCTAGCTACCCATAGAATATACAGTGGATGGTAGATTTGCATAACTGTCTATTCCTGCTATCCTTGTCCAGTCCTGAGGTTTTTTTTTTCTATTCTTTATTAACAATCAGCTGCCTCTGCTCAGGAGGCTTGAGGCAATCTGGGACAGGGTTGTTTACCCTGCTTTATTTAATTATCAATATTATATAAAGGCATATATTTCCCCCCCTTTAGGTTCATCAGAATTAACCCTTAGGGTATCTTTCATTGCTAGGATAGTGGGCATCTTATCTATTGTGAGAGGAACTTGTCTCGTTACTCCTACCTCCTCTATATACTCTTCCCTTCTTCCTCCTCCTAGCTAATTAGAAAAAAACAACAAAAAACAAAATAAAATAAAAAGTAAAGTAATCAATTAAAAAAACTTTTGTTTCACTGCTCTTTAATTACATCTCTTTTTCTTATCTTTTCTCTTTTCTCTCTCTTGTTTCTCTTTTTTTAAATCTTGTCATACACTTCTTCCCTCCTTCTTTGCCTTTCTGAATTTGTGAATTATTTTGGGGAAGAAATCTGAGGAAGAGTGGACTTTATATGTGTGTATCTCTGCTCTACTTCCCTTTCTCCTCTTGTTACTCCTAGAATATACAGTGGATAGTAGTTTTGCATAACTGTCTAATCTTGTTATCTTTTCTTTCTTTTCTCTTTCTTCTTCACGTGGACTTGGTTGCTATTTTTTCATGGACTGGAGATGTTGTATGCTTTACATTGGTTTGTTCTAGCTCTCCCCTGCCAAGAAAATTGGTTCAGTCCTGCTAATTTCACGGGCCCGCTTGTCCCAACCCCAAGGAGAGTTCCAGAGTTCAAGAGTTGGAGAGTTCGACAGTGGTTGGTGCCACCGCGGGAGGAGGCAGCAGAGTTCTGTTTGGTGATTAGATTGGTTTAGTTTATGAATTGTTGTTCTTGAATAAAGAAATACAGCTTCCCTGCCCAGCTGTGTGTCCTCGAGTCTCTGTTAACCGCCCGTGAAACTAGCCCAGCCTGCTGGAGCCTCCGAATATAACAACAAATGGCGCCCAACGTGGGGCTGACCTGCGCATCTCTCAGATAAGTGAAGACAATTTGGCTACCTATGTACTATGGCCTTCTCTTCTGCTTGTGAAGAGATCTCCAAAGGCCTCTGCCCTTTCTTCACGAGACTGTTTCACTGTTTCTGGAACATTTATCTCTGAACCACTCTGTGGTTTCCACTCGCTCGGGCACACTCAGAAGAGCCAGCAGAGTCGAGAGGAGCCAGTGGGCGTGGGGCAAGGTGCGGAGCTGCCGTTTCCACCAGGTGGAGCAGCCAGCCAGCCAGCCAGCCAGCCAGCCAGTCGGCTGCACTCAGACAACCCACGCACTGCGCCCACAGCCCCGCAGCCCCACAGCCCCGCAGCCTGCAGGAGGCCGACGCCAGCATGCAGGAGCCTGATGCCACCACACAGGAGCCCGATGCCAACACGCTGGAGCCCGATGCCAACACGCTGGAGCCCGATGCCAACACGCTGGAGCCTGATGCCAACACGCAAGAGCCCGAGGCCAGCCCACAAGAGCCGGCTCTCCACCGTGTGGCACAGGACACTGGACACGTGATCCCTCCACGCTGCTCAGCCACTGCGAGCAGGACAGCAGACATGACAGGGCCATGGGGCAGGGCCGTGGTGGCCTATCATGGCCGCCACCCCTGGGCACCTCGGCCCACGCCTTCTACAAGGCTGGCCCGCCCGCCCTTGTGCTATGAATTCTGGACAGATCCTGAACCTCCTGGGCTCCCTGGCCGAGATCCTCAGCTCCGGTCTGAAGGCAGACAAACTGGGCACCCTGGCCGAGATCCTCAGCTCCGGTCTGAAGGCAGACAAGCTGGAATACGCAGAGATTCATGCAGAGATAGCAACCTGCAATTCCTTGAAGTGGAGCTGTGCGGGAGGCCACCTCCAGATGGTGACCCCACACAACAACTAAGACAGTATATATCTAAATTCGTGTTTAAAATGACATGTCTTCGTAACAAAGGTTTCTCTCCTTGTGTATTAATGACCATGTTTATGTGTGTTTAAAGTTTGATAAACAGTAACTTTAAGGCTAAATTCTTACTAGACAAAGTTAAATGAAAAAGGTTTTCAACGTAATTCTCATAAAGATAAAATTAACTTACATTTAAAGTCTGAGGTAAAAATTAGTTAACAATCAATATATTTTAACTAAGTTGGTCTAAACAAGACCTGTGCACACCTAGGGTGTGTCTCCATCTAGAATGGGTGTAACAAAAGGTTAAATAGACTTGTTGATATGTAAAACTCTCGATTACCTTCTCTATTAGAAATGGTAGATTACACAATGGCTATGCTAATTATTCTCATGCCTGAGGTTTATTTTCCTGTGCACACCTAGGGTGTGTCTCCATCTTGAATGGGTGTAACAAAAGGTTAAATAGACTTGTTGATATGTAAAACTCTCGATTACCTTCTCTATTAGAAATGGTAGATTACACAATGGCTATGCTAATTATTCTCATGCCTGAGGTTTATTTTCCTGTGCACACCTAGGGTGTGTCTCCATCTTGAATGGGTGTAACAAAAGGTTAAAAAGACGTTGTTGATATGTAAAAGCATCAAATTCCTTCTCTATTAGAAACGTTAGAATGCGCTATGGATATGATAATAACAAGTTGTGTTTCATAGTAAGTAAATTGCAGCCAGCTGCCTTTGGGACTCTAGGCCATTCCCCACCCCATGCAAATGACTGTCGAGGCAAGTACGCCCCCCAGAGGCAAGAAATGTTTTTTTAAGCTGATAAAGTTTAGCCCACAGAGGCAAAAAATGGCCTCCTCAGGCCTTCCCTTGGCAGCACACTGGTTCTTGTTACTCGCTTACATGTTTCTCCATGTTTGTGCCAGTTTCTTTTTTGAAAATGCCTGTATGATATAGGTTTCTGTTCACCCCACACCCCTGATACTGTAGTCATTTAGTTAAAAAGAAAAGGGGGAATTGTTGAATGCTTTACATTTGGTTTGTTTTAGCTCTCCCCCTGCCAAGAAAATTGTATCAGTCCTGCTAGTTTCGCGGGCCCACTTGTCCCCGCCCCAAGGAACCCGAGAGAGTTCCAGAGTTCCAGAGTTGGAGAGTTCGAAAGTGGTTGGCGCTGCCGCGGGAGAAGGAGGCAGTAGAGTACTGTTTGGTGATTAGTTTGAATTAGTTTATGAATTGTTGTTCTTGAATAAAGAAATACAGCTTCCCTGACCAGCCATGTGTCCTCGAGTCTCTGTTACCCGCCCGTGAAGCTAGCCTGGCCTGCTGGAGCCTCCGAATTTAACAACATGGAGACATTTTTTGGCTAACTGGTAGTGATTAAACTGCTTCAATACTTGCTTCAGTTGCTATTGTAATTCCTGAGGTTGGTGAGTGCATTTGTCATAAAGGTATTTAGGACAGTGTTGCTTATACGCAAGAAACAATAAGAGAGGAAAAACAAGCATAAAAATAAGAAACACATAAATCAAAAAAATGGGTAGATCAAAAATAAATAAAACTGCTACTCCAATGAATAAAGACAAGAGCCCAGAAGAAACTACAAATCAGCCAGAAGTAACCATAGATAAGAAAAGTATGCAAGCAATAATAAACTTATTAATCACAGAAATGAAAACAACATTAGAGGAATGGAATAGCAGTATTAGGGAAACAACAGTTGAGACCCCCAAAGAAAATACTGATTATCTTGAGGCAATTAGAGAACTGAAAGCTGAAATAGCTGAACTGAAGAAAGAAGCTGAGGGAAGGGAAATCAGACTAACAGAAGCAGAAAACAGGATTAGTCAAACAGAGGATGAGTTAGAGAAAACTAATAAAGAGGTGAAAGAGCTCAAAAAGAGATTGAGAGACACTGAAAACAACAACAGAGACTTATGGGATGATCTCAAAAAAGTAACATTCATATAATTGGCCTGCCAGAGGAAAATAGAGAGGAAGGGGAAGGAAACATTCTAGAGGAAATAATAGAAGTAAACTTCCCAGACCTGAATAACAGAAAGGACATCAAGATTCAAGAGGCCCAGAGAGTTCCAAACAGATTCAACCCAGACCTGAAGAAACCAAGACACATCATAGTCACAATGAGAAGAAGTAAGGATAAAGAAAGTATCCTAAAGGCTGCAAGAGAGAAACAAAAAGTCACATAAAGGGGAAAACCCATAAGAATATCTGCAGACTTCTCCACTCAAACTCTAAAGCCAGAAGAGAATGGCAAGATATCTATTGAGCCCTGAATGGAAAAGGGTTTCAACCAAGGATAATATATCCTGCTAGACTTTCATTCAAACTAGATGGAGGGATCAAAACCTTCTTAGACAAACAACAGTTCAAGGAGGCAACCATCACCAAACTGGCCCTGAAAGAGGTTCTAAAAGACCTCTTATAAACAAGAACATCACTATAATACTGGCAATATATCAGAGCAAACAAAAAAAAATTTTTGAACAATGGCACTACAATACATTAAATCCATAATATCAATAAATGTCAATGGCTTAAACTCAACCATCAAAAGGCACAGTGTGGGGGGATGGGTCAGAAAACATAACCCAGCCATATGCTGCTTGCAAGAATCCCATCTGTCACAACAAGATGAACACAGACTTAAAGTGAAAGGATGGAAAAATTTCATACAGGCTAACAGACCACAAAAAAGGGCAGGAACAGCCATTCTCATCTCAGACACAATAGATTTTAAATTAAATAAAGTAATAAAAGATAGGCAAGGACATAACATAATTATTAGAGGATCAATCATCCAAGAAGACTTAAAAAATATTAACATCTGTGCACCCACTGAAGGACCATTTAAATACGTCAAGCACTTACTGAAAGAATTTCAAAAATACATCAATAGTAATACAATAATAGTGGGAGACTTCAATACCCCACTCTCACACTTAGATCAACAAAGCAGAGAATAAACAAAGATACAAGAGAATTGAATGAAGAGATTGACAGACTAGATGTCTGGGACATTTTCAGAGTCCTTCACGCCAAAAAACTGGAATACACCTTCTTTTCGAATCTACATAACACATACTGAAGGATAGACCACATGTTAGGCCAAAAAGACAGCATCAATAAATTCAAGAGCATCGAAATCATCCCAAGTATCTTCTCAGACCACAGTGGAGTAAAACTAACATTTAACAACAAACAGAAAATTATTAGAAGTCACAGAATTTGGAAGCTAAAGAACATATTCCTTAAGAACCACTGGTTCAGAGAGTCAGTCAAGCAGGAAATTTAAATGTTCCTGGAAACAAATGAAAATGAAGACAAAACCTATCAAAATATTTGGGACACAGCTAAAGCACTACTGAGAGGGAAACTTATAGTCATTCAATCACATATTAAACACCAAGAAAAAGCTCAAATGAACGACCTTACTGCACACCTCAAGGACTTAGAGGAAGAGGAACAAAGGAACCCTAAAGCAACCAGAAGGACAGAAATCACTAAAATTAGAGCAGAAATAAAGAACATCGAAAATAAAAGAACCATACAGAAGATCAATGAATACAAATATTGGTTCATTGAAAGATTAAACAAAATTGAAAACCCCTAGCCAGACTAACCAAACAAAAAAGAGAGAAGACTCAAATTAATAGCATTGTAAATGATGGAGGAGATGTCACAGCTGACACCACAGAAATCCAGAGAATCATGTGAAACTTCTATGAAGAACTATACTCCAAGAAGCTAGAGAATCTGGAAGAAATGGAACAATTCCAAGAAACATATGCCCTTCCAAAACTGAACCAAGAAGAACTACAAAATCTAAATACACCAATCACAGACAAAGAAATTGAAACTGTTATTAAGAATCTCCCCAACAACAAAAGTCCTGGACCAGATGGCTTCACAAACGAATTCTACAAAACTTTCAGGAAACAGTACCTATACTTCTTAAGCTTTTCCATAAGATTGTAGAAACAGGAATACTCCCTTCCACCTTCTATGAAGTCAACATCACCCTGATACCAAAAGTTGATAGAACAGAACAAAAAAGGAAAACTATACACCAATATCTCTGATGAACATAGATACCAAAATAGTAAACAAGATCTCAGCTAACCGGATACAGCAGCATATCAAAAAAATTGTTCATCACGATCAAGTGGGATTCATCCCAGGAATGCAAGGCTTGTTCAACATCTGTAAGTCAACCAATGTCATTCTTCACATCAATATCATCAAAATGAATATTCTCCCCAGAGCCATATACAAATTTAATGCAATACCCATCAAAGTTCCTACTAGCTTCTTTAAGAGAATAGAACAAACACTACAATCATTTATCTGGAACCTGAAAACACCAAGAAATGCCAAAACCATCTTGAGGAAAAGAAACAGAAATGGAGGCATCACACTCCCAGACCTTAAACTATATTATAAAGCCATCATCAAAACAGCATGGTACTAGAACAAAAATGGTCACAAAGACCTGTGTAACAGAACTGAAAGCCATGAAATAAAGCCCCACACATATGGACATCTAATCTTTGATAAGGGGCCCAAAGCATTAAATGGAAGAAGGAGGCTCTCTTCAATAAATGGTGCTGGGAAAACTGGGTTGTAACATGCAGAAGAATGAAATTGAACCACTTTATCTCACCAGAAACAAAAATCAACTCCAAATGGATCAAAGACCTGGATGTCAGGCCAGAAACAATCAAATACATAGAAGAAAACATTGGTAAAACAGTTTCCCACCTACACCTCAAGGACATCTTTGATGAATCAAACCCAATTGCAAGGAAGATTAAAGCAGAAACAAATCAATGGGACTACATCAAATTGAAAAGCTTCTGCACATCCAAAGAAACTATTAAAGAAACAAAGAGATCCCTCACAGAATGGGAGATCTTCACATGCCATACATCAGACAAGAAACTAGTCACCAAAATTTATAAAGAGCTCAGCAAACTTAGCACCAAAAAAAGCAAATGACCCCTTCCAAAAATGGGCAGAGGATATGAACAAAACATTCACCTCAGAGGAGATCCAAAAGGCTAACAAACATATGAAAAACTGCTCTAGGTCACTGATTGTCAGAGAAATGCAAATTAAGACAACACTAAGATACCACCTCACTCCTGTAACAATGGCATACATCAAAAAGGACAGCAGCAACAAATGCTGGAGAGGATGTGGGGACAGAGGAACCCTTTTACATTGCTGGTGGGAATGTAAATTGGTACAGCCTCTGTGGAGAGCAGTCTGGAAAACTCTCAGAAGGCTAGACATGGACCTTCCATATGATCCAGTAATTCCTCTCCTGGGGTTATACCGCAAGGACTCCATAACACCCAAGCGAAAAGAGGTGTGTACTCCTATGTTCATAGCAGCACAATTCATAATAGCTAAAACCTGGAAGCAACCCAGGTGCCCAACTACAGATGAGTGGCTGAGAAAGCTGTGGTATATATACACAGTGGAATACTATGCAGCTATCAAGAACAATGAACCCATCTTCTCTGACCCGTCTTCGACAGAGCTAGAAGGAATTATGTTAAGTGATCTAAGTCACAAAGATAAACATGAGTATAGGATGATCCCACTCATCAACAGAAGTTGAGTAAGAAGATCTGAAAGGGAAACTAAAAGCAGGACCTGACTAAATTGTAAGTAGGGCACCAAAGTAAAAACCCTGTGGTGAGGGGTAGACATGCAGCTTCTTGGGCCAGTGGGGGGTGGGAGTGGGTGGGAGTGGGTGGCAGGGATGGGTCACAGTCTTTTGGTGGTGGGAATGGTGTTTATGTACACTCCTAGTAAAATGTAGTCATATAAATCACTAGTCAATTAATATGAGAGGGGGGAATTTAATTGTATGTCTCAAAGTTTTTAAAACAGAGACTGAGTGTTTTTAATATATAGGCTGTGTATTTGATATGTGGACTCTCTCAAAAGCCTAGACCAAGTAGATCAGAAGCAACCAATAGCACAGATATATACAAGATACTGGGTACTGTACAGCAAACCCTAAGAAAAAGACTTTTCAAAGTTAACCCAATTAACAAATAATGTGATGATGACATTAACTATCGATTGTCTTTTTGAACCCTAAGACAGCAGGAACCTCACATCTCCACAATAGAGCCTCTACTTCCCTCAGTCCTGGAACCTTTGGATAGGGCCCACTTTCCCGTATGCCTCTCCCAATCCATATCAAATAATATTGAATCTGCCGATCGCTACCTAATCAACACAAAGATTGCCACCTCAACATGCCTCAGCTCAGACTGTGTCCAGAGACTTCACGGTTGGAATGACTACCCTTCAGCTTCATTACTCGGGTGACATCTTTCCTTTCATAGTATTCTCTAATTCTATATCAGGTGGTTCACTTTCTAATAAAGTCCCAAAACCTAGATATACACTAGTTTTGGTGAGAGAGCACATATGTCCACACGTATCCATAAAGTACTTACAAAATATATACCTGAAAGCAGAAGTACACTTGAGTTTGCAGTGAGTACCCCCCTAACACTTCCTTTCCACTATTCCAAGCTTTGGGTCCATGATTGCTCAACAATTTCTTTGGCTTTGTACATTAACTCTCTTTTCAGTCACCAGGTTCCAGATGCCATTAGGATGCCGGTCAGGCTTCACTGGGCTGAAGAACCCACCAATGTGTCCTGGAGCTCTGCGTCCCCAGAGACCCACCCTAATAGGGAAATAGAGAGGCAGACTGGGAGTATGGACCGACCAGTCAGCGCCCATGTTCAGCGGGGAAGCAATTACAGAAGTCAGACCTTCCACCTTCTGCAACCCACAGTGACCCTGGGTCCATGCTCCCAGAGGGCTAGAGAATGGGAAAGCTATCAGGGGAGGGGGTGGGATATATGGAGATTGGGTGGTGGGAATTGTGTGGAATTGTACCTCTCCTACCCCATGGCTTTGTTAATTAATCCTTTCTTAAATAAAAAAAAAAAAAGGCTAGGTTTTTCCCTCCTGTTGCTTCTTCCTGTTTCCATGACAACAAAGGCACTTTCATTACATAGATATTGCTTTCTTTCTATATTGATTACAAGAAGGGAATTGCATTATAGCTGAGAAAGAGTTATTTAAGCACTCCCATCCCCGATATTATATAGATTGTCATTATGAATGGTCTGAATGTGTAGAGCTTCCTTTTTTTTTTTAAATCTTTTGAATATGACAGGAGGGAAAAGTTCACAGTCTCGTTGTATAAAAAGGATGAAAACTATACAGCTATCTAGAATAATGAGTCCACCTTCTCTGACCCATCTTGGACAGAGCTAGAATGAATTATGTTAAGTGAGCTAAGTCAGAAAGATAAAGATGAGTATGGGATGATCCCACTCATCAACAGAAGTTGAGAAAGAAGATCTGAAAGGGAAACTAAAAGCAGGATCTTACTAAATTGAAAGTAGGGCACCAAAGTAAAAACCCTGTGGTGAGGGGGACGGTACACATGCGGCTTCCTGGGCCGGTTGGGGGAGGGGGTGGTGGATGGGATGGGACACAGTATTTTGGTGGTGGGAATGGTGTTTATGTACACTCCTAGTAAAGTGTAGTCATATAAATCACTAGTTAATTAATATAAGAGGGGGAAAATTAATTGTATGTCTCAAAGTTTTTAAAACACAGAGTGAGTCTCTTTAATATATAAGCTGTGTATTTGATATGCGGACTCTCTCAAAAGCCTAGACCAAGTAGATCAGAGGCAACCAGTGGCACAGCTACATACAAGATACTAGGTACTATACAGCAAACCCTAACAAAAGGACTTTTCAGAGTTAACCCAATTACCAAATAATGTGATGATAACATTAACTATCCATTGTCTTTCTGAACCCTAAGATAGCAGGAACCTCACATCTTCACTATAGAGGCTATATTTCTCCCATTCCTGGAACGTTAGGATAGGGCCCACTTTCCCGCATGCCTCTCCCAATTCATATCAAATAACGCATCTGCTGATTGCAACCTAATCTGCACAAAGATCGCCACCTCAACATGCTTCAGCTCATCTGTGTCCAGAGACTTTACATGTGGAATGACAACCCTTCAGCTTCGTTACTCGGGTGAGACCTTTCCTTTCATAGTATTCTCTAATTCCGTCTCAGGTGGTTCACTTCCTAACAAAGTCCCAAAACCTAGATATACACCAGGTTCTGTGAGAGAGAGCATATGGTCCACATGTATCCATAAACTAGTGCAAAATATATAACTGAAAGCAGAGTTTGCAGTGAGTACCCCCTCAACACTTCCACTCCATTATTTCAACCTTTGGGTCCATGATTGCTCAACAATTTGTTTGGCTTTGTATGTTAACTCTCTTTTCAGCCACCAGGTTCCAGATGCCATCAGGATGCCGGCCAGGCTTCCCTGGATTGAAGACCCCATCAATGTGTCCTGGATCTCTGCTTCCCCAGAGACCCACTGTACTAGGTAAAGAGAGAGGCAGACTGGGAATATGGACCGACCAGTCAACGCCCATGTTCAGCGGGGAAGCAATTACAGAAGCCAGACCTTCCACCTTCTGCAACCCACAGTGACCCTGGGTCCATGCTCACAGAGGGATAGAGAAGGGGAAAGCTATCAGGGGAGAGGATGGGATATGGAGATTGGGTGGTGGCAATTGTGTGGAGTTGTGCCGCTCTTACCCTATGGTTTTGTTAATTTATCCTTTCTTAAATAAAAAATAAATTTAAAAAAGAAAAAAAAAAGAAGATGTAGTATCAAATGATATGGATCAAGAGACGCATGAAGGAAAATGAGCCAAGTATCAGAGGTTCCAGGACTGTAAGGCATATGGGTTTTATAGAGAATGAGGAAGGTTCCTTGCTGTCTTAGAGTTTAAGAAGGCAATTTACAGTAATTATTATAAGTTATTTGGGAATTTGGTTTACTTTGAAAATCTTGTGGTTATGATTTACTGTGCCATACAAGACCTTGCCATGATTTGTATCATTTAATTCTATTTATAAATAAATATATCTTATATACTGAAAAGACTGGTTGCTTCTGGTCTAAGATTTTAAAAAGTCATTATTAGAAATGCATTAACAATTTAAACCCATTAGTAGAGTTTAATCAGGTTACTAATCTGAAACCTTAAGTGCTTAAATTGAAGGAATATATACTCAGAAATGAGGTTTATGCATTGAAAGTTTTGAGAAATTCAATCTATTTTCCCCTCTCATATTGATTAATTAGTTATTTATAAGACTATAAGTCAATAGGAATATACATTAACACTATTACCACCAACACAGATCCCTATCCCAAACTACCTATAATGGAGCAGAAAAATAACCCTCCCTGTCTTCCCAGAGTTTTTTACTTACTATAAACTCAGTCAAATCCTGCTTTGTGTTTCCATTTCTGTTATTTCTCAAGTTCTGTTTAGGAGAATCATCCCATACTCATCCTTCTCTTTCTGACTTATCTCACTTAACATAATTCTATCTCCATGCAAGATGGGTCAGAGAAGGTGTGTTCATTATTCTTAGTAGCTGAGTAGTATTCCATTGTGTATATATATCATACTTTCTCAGCCATTCAGCTCTTGTTGGGCACCTGGAATGTTTCTAGGTTTTGACTATTATGAATTGTGCTGCTATAAACATAGGGGTACACATATCTTTTTGGATGGGTGTATTTGATTCCTTAGGATATATCCCTAGGAAATGAATTATTGGGTTATAAGGAAAATGCACATCTAGCCTTGTGAGGGTTCTCCAGACTGCTCTTCACAGGGATTAACTAGTTTACATTCCTGCCAGTCTAGCTTCATGGGCTGGAGAGAGACTCTGGGACTCTCGGAGTTGGAAGGCAATTCCACTGTGAGTTATATCAGAAGAGCAGCTGTATTTATACTTGCCAATTAAGGTGGAAACAGGATGTGACATAGAGAGGGTGGAGTCAAAAAAGAATGCAAACTACTGGTGGAGAACAGGGTGTTACTAGGAGAAGGGGTGGAGAAAAAAGAGTTCGAACCAGTGGGATTAAACCAATGCCCTGCAGGCAGGGTGGTTCCCAGGTAACACAGTGATTATGCAAATAGACCACAGTGATTAAGCAGTGCAACAGAAGGGGTCTTAGAAGCAGACCAACACATTCTCACCAGCAGTACAGAATTTTTCCTTTGTCCCCACAACCTCTCCAGCATTTGTTGCTGCTGTCCTTTCTGATGTATGACATTCTCACAGGGGTGAGGTGGAATCTCATTGTTGTCTTTATTTGCATTCCTCTGGACAATAGTTCATATGTCTGTTCGCCTTTTGTATTCCTTCTGTAGTGGATATTGTCTTCATATCCTCTCCCTACTTTTGAATTGGATCATTTGCTGTTTTGTTACTAAGTTTGATGATCTCTCACATATTTTGGTCATTAGCTTCCCATGTGATATATGGCATGTAAAAATCTCACCTTCTTTGAGGAGTCTCTTTAGGTGATGGTTTCTTTGTTATGCAGAAGCTTTTCAATTTTATGTAGTTATATTGATTTATTTTTGTTTTTGTCTTCCTTGTAAATGGGTCTTTACCATCAAATATGCCCTTGATATTTATATGGGAAAGAGTTCCTCCCATATTTTCCTATGAGTATTTGATATTTTCTGGTCTAACATCCAGGTCCTTGAAACACTGGAGTTTACTTTTGATTCTGGTGAAATAATGTGGTTCAGTTTCATGCTTCTTTACATTGCAACCCAGTTTTCTCAGGTAAAATACTGAACAAAATCCTCGCCAACCAGATACAACAGTATATTAAAAAGATTGTTCATCATGAGCAAGTAGGATTTATCTATAATTTCCTTATCTGCTTTTGGTATCAGAATGATGTTGGCTTCATAGAAGGGTTAAGGGAATATTCCTGTCTTCAGTCTTTTGGAAGAGCTTTAAAAGGAAAAGTATTAACTATTTCCTGAACGTTTTGTATAATTCATTTGTAAAGCCATCTTGTCCTGGACTTTTATTGTTGGGAAAGTTCTTAATAATTACTTCAATTTCTTGAGCTTTTTCTTGTTCTCTAATGTGTGCTTGTATGATTATGAGTTTCTCCCTAAGTACTACTTTAGCTGTGTCCAAATGTTTTCCTAGTTTGTGTCATCATTTTCATTTGATTCTAAGAATATTTGAATTTTTCTCTGAGTTTCTCTTTGACCTAGAGGTTGTTAAGAAGTATGTTGCTGAGTTCCATATTTTGAACTTTTACTAATTTTCAGTTTTTTGTCAAGTATTAGCTTAATTGTACTGTAGTCTAAGAAGATGTTTGGGATGATTTCAATGCTCTTGAATTTGTTTATTCTGTCTTTGTGGCCTAACATATGTTATATCCTTGATTATGTCCCATTGGAATAAAAATTATGTGTATTCTAATTTCTTGGTCTATAGAAATCTGAAGATATCCAGAAGTATAGATTATTCATCTCTTCAATTAAGTATCTTGTTTATTTACTGATTCTTTGCCTAGATGATCTAAGAGTGAGAGTGGAGTGTTCAAGTCTCCTACTGTTTCTGTGTTACTACTGATGTATTTTTGTAGCTCTCAGTAAGTGTTTGATGTATTTAGATGGGCCCTTATTCGGTGCACTTTTGTTAATTATTGGTAAATCTTCTTGGTTGACTGATTCTCTGATCAATGTTTGTCCCAGCCTATCTTTTATGACTATATGTATTTATAATCTATTGTGTTAGACATGAAAATAGCTGTTCTTGCATTTTTTTGTGGTCCAATAGCTTGTATGATAGATTTCATCCTTTCCCTTTGAGTCTGTTTGTTATGTTGTGTCATGTGCCTTTCCAGAAGAAAGTATATGGTTGGGTTGTGTTTTCTGATCCATCCTCCTACTCTGTGCCTTTTAATTGGTGAATTTCTGCCATAGAAATTTATTTATATTATGGATTTAAGGTATTGCAGTGCCATTATCCAATACCATTTTGAGTGTTCTGATATATGGCAAATTTTTTGGTGATGTTGTTCTTGTTTATAGGAGGTCTTTTAGAACCTTTTTCATGGAAGGTTTGGTGATATTTGTGTTCTTTAATTGTTGCCTTTCTGAAAATGTTCTTATCCCTCCATCAAGTCTGAATGACAGTCTAGCAATATATAGTATTCTTGGTTGAAACCCTTTTTCATTAACAGCTCAGCAGATATCTTGCCATTCTCTTCTGACTTTTACAGTTTTGTGGAGAAATCTGCTGATAGGATTTGGGTTTTCCTCTGTATGTGACTTTTTGTTTTTCTCTTGCAGCCTTCAGGATTTTTTCTTTATCCTTACTACTTTCTTTTTTATTTTTTTATATTTATTTTTATTTAATAAAGGATTAATTAACAAAACCATGGGGTAGGAGGGGTACAACTCCACACAATTCCCACCACCCAATCTCCATAACCCACCCCCTACCCTGATAGCTTTCCCATTCTCTATCCCTCTGGGAGCATGGACCCAGGGTCATTAAGGGTTGCAGAAGATAGAAGGTCTGGCTTCTGTAATTGCTTCCACACTGAACATGGGCGTTGACTGGTCGGTCCATACTCCCAGTCTACCTGTCTCTTTCTCTAGTAGGGTGTGTGTCTCTGGGGAAGCTGAGCTCCAGGACACATTGGTGGGGTCTTCAATCTAGGGAAGCCTGGCCAGCATCCTGGTGGCATCTGGAACCTGGTGAGTGAAAAGAGAGTTAACATACAAAGCCAAACAAATTGTTGAGCAATCATGGAACCAAAGCTTGGAATAGTGGAGAGGAAGTGTTAGGGGGGTACTCACTGCAAACTCTAGTGTACTTCTGCTTTCAGCTATATATTTTGCAGTAGTTTATGGATACGTGTGAACATAAGCTCTCTCTCACAGAAGCTGGTGTATATCTAGGTTATGGGACTTTGTTAGAAAGTGAACCACCTGAGATGAAATTAGACTGTACTATAAAAGGGAAGGTCTCACCCGAGTAATGAAGCTGAAGGGTTGTCATTCCACACGTGAAGTCTCTGGACACAGTCTGAGGTGAAGCATGTTGAGGTGGCAATCATTGCATTGGTTAGGTTGTGATTGGCGGATGCAATATTATTTGGTATGGACTGGGAGACGCATACGGGAAAGTGGGTCCTATCCAAGGGTTCCAGGACTGGGGGAAGTAGAGGCTCTATAGTGGAGATGTGAGGTTCCTGCTGTCTTAGGGTTCAAAAAGACAATCGATAGTCAATATTATCATCACATTATTTGTTAATTGGGTTAACTTTAAAAAGTCCTTTTGTTAGGGTTTGCTGTACAGTACCCAATATCTTGTATATATCTGTGCTATTGGATGCTTCTAATCTACTTGGTCTAGGCTTTTGAGAGAGTCTGCATATCAAATACACAGTCTGTATATTAAAAAGGTCCAGTTTGTGTTTTGAGAAACTTTGACTACTTTCTATTGTAACTATGATGTGTCTTGGTGTCTTCAGGTCTGGGCTGATTCTGTTTGGGGCTTTCTAGGCTTCTTGAACCTTGATGTCTTTTTTTGCTATTTAGGGTGAAGAAAATTTTTTTTCTATTATTTTCTCTAGGATTCTTTCTTTCTCTCCCTCTCTTTTTTCTTCTGGTAAGCTAATAATGTATATCTTACTTATTTTTAGGTCATCCCATATGTCTCTGTTGTAGTTTCCAGTGTCTCTCAATGTACAGTATTAACAGCAACAAATGCTGTTAGCTTGCTTAAATCAGAGAGGAAGTGATAAAAAGAAGAGGCAAAAAAAAAAAAAAGGAAAATGGGGGTGGCAAGAAGCTCCTCTTACAGGAAAATAGCACAAAAAATCACCAGTCAATACAACAACCACAGCATCTAATTTTGTTGAAACCAAAGGGAAGGAAATACAAGCAAACAATAATGAAAGAAATCTAACAAACAGCCTGCAGATTAAACTATACTGAATCAACTATAAGAAATCTCTCCCCACCAATGCAAAGCAAACACCAACAATTACAAAAAGCAATTATCAAACATAAACTTAAGAGTTAGAAGTAAGACAGAACAATAAAGTAAACTAACCAAGCAAAACCAAACCAGGCTCCTCCCACAGAAGAAGTCACAAACAGCTTGCAAATCAACCAATCAAAAAGCTCCAGTTCCTTTAAAAATGTGGCTTGGGTATTTCAGTAGTTAAGAATCAGTAAATTCCCACTCCTTCAGATGGCTCCCCACTGGACTCTGAGAAAAGGTTCTGCCTTAGAACCTTGCTTAATGAGTTTAACTCCAGGTGAAGGCCTCTTTGTCTGTAGCTGGCTCTCTTGCCAAGAGTAAGCAACACCTCTGGTAGTTTTTTGTTTGTTTGTTTGTTTGTTATTGTTTTTTGGTGGGGGAGGGGTGCAGAGTTAAAAAAATAACACTGACACTCCAGTTCTCCTTTGTCCTTTTTAGCAGCATCTGGACAGCTTGTAGCTGGGTTATAATGTTCCACCTTGGTTCCTTTTTGTCCCTTCCTCTGTAATTTCTCTTTTACTGGCCTGAATATCCTTTTCTTACTTGGAGTTCCCAGGTTTAAAGTGGCTTTTATTGCAGAGAGTAGGCCAGGTGTTGTCCTAAAGCTGAAATCTTAATTCAGTCACCCCCTATATCCTACTTTTATCTCAGATTCTCTCTGTCTCTATCCAAAAAAAAAAAAACCCAAATAAACAACATTAGAAAAAATTGATTTTTCTCCATGATTTTTTAATGAGAAAATATTAACATTGACCTGGAATGCACATAACTAAAAACAGTATATTCATACAATCTATATTTTAAATAATCAAATATATCAGTTTTTTCATCAATCATTTGCTACTTTGGGATTTTTATTATCATTCACTTTGTTTTTACTGTTTTGAATTAGTCTCTTATCAGATATAAAATGTACAAAAATTTCTTAGTTTTAGATACTACAAAACATTTTCAGAGTTGGATTTCATTGTTTTATTTGTGATGAGTAGGGGATTACAAATTTGTAAGATTACAGACTTCCACACCACACTCACCACAAAAGTTCTGTGTCCCAACCACCCAACTCCCAAAGATAACCACCATAGTCCTCACAAAGTCTTAGTCTTTTTTTCTTCTTCAAGTTCCTGTGTACTATTTCTCTATATTTCATACATTAGTTTATTTGGCAGGATAACATATTTGTGGCTAAAAATTCTTATATTTTAATGCTTTGAATATGTTGTTCCACTTCCTCCTTGCTTTAGGGTAGGGTTTGTAATAAGAAACCTGATGACAATTTGATGGTTTTACTCCTGCATATCTATTTATTCCTTTCCCTAGCATCTTGTAATTTTTTTAAATAAACTTTATTATTTTAATGTTTCCCTTTTGTTGCCCTTGTTTATCATCATTATTGTTGTTGTTGGATAGGGTGGAGAGAAATGGATAGAGGAGGGGAAAACATGAAGTGGGGGATAAAGATAGACACCTGCAGTCCTGCTTCACCACCTATGAAGTGAACCCCCTGCAGGTGGAGAGCTATTGGCTACTGAGGTCCTGATGCTGATCCATGCGCTTTCTGCTATGTGTGCTTAATCAGCTGCACCACCGCCCAGCTCCCATCTTGTAATATATATATATATTTTTTATCATTTCTCTTGTTTCTAAATACTTTAACTTTTATCTGCCTTGGTGTGTGCTATTTTGGATTTATAAGCTTGGGTGTTCAATCTGCTTCCTGAATGTTTTGTGAGTTGCACAGATGTGGAAAATTCTCTTCTTTTTTGATTTTCCTGAGAGTTAGGTTTTCTGGATATTTATACATATCCATGGGATACATATAGATAGCCAGTATAGATAACTTGGATGAAGTACTGTTTTTGGTTTAAAGGTTAGTACAGACTGTATAGGAGTTCCTTAGTCATACAAAATTATTTATCCTTTTGAAAGAAAGTTGGGTATATGTAACTATTGAGAAGGGTAGGAATTGGAGATACTGTCAGGGTGAAATAATATTAATCACAAATGCTTTTCTGGTCTGTGACAAATCCAAGACTAATTGTCTAAGATAGGGGCTTGAAAAATAACCTTATTGTATAAGTGTTTAATTTCATGGCAAAATGAAACTCTTTAGAATGGTATATCAATTTTGAAATTCAGTATGCTATATAATACAAGTTGCTAAACTAGAAGTCTATCCAAGTAATATTAAACCAGTGATGTTTTACAGCTCATAAGTAATGTTAGGAAATGAAAGCTTACTGATATGTACTGAATACAAAGACCTATGGATACATGTCTTAAGTCGTAGGCTCAACAATGGGGAAATATACACTTATCATTGCTCATCTTCAACTTACAAATGATGTTAATCATCTCTTAGTTCCACAAATAATAGCAAACATTTATTCATAGATAAAAGAAAACATATTTTCTAAACCGGTCAAAGAGTTAATAACACTATGACTGACTTTCCACACACTACAACCGAATACAAAATCAGAATTTAACTATAAACTTTTTGCTCTCTGAGATACTTGCAGATAATAGAGGAAATGACTTCACAACCCACCTTGGATAATGGTGAAAAGAATACTTGTATTAAAATAATTGTAAATGTGTTATAAACGGAAACTTGGAAATGCACTTTTCAAAATTAAGATAGAAGAGTTGCCAATACTTGATATTCATAAAGTGTTTTTCTATTTATATTTTTAGAATTGACATGTATAGATGAATAAAACTCTAGATACCATTTACTCCAATTTTTGTCACTTAGTTAAATTAATATAAATTTGGTTCATACATAGATAATTGCTCTGTCTAAACAAATCAATTTGGATATGATTTCTTCTTATATATTATACCAATTGTGGCTGACACCTACAGCTTTCTAATTCCTGTGCATGTCTATATTATTTGATTTTCTTGGGAAATTTTATAGATTATTATATGTTCTTTAATTGGTGAAAATAATTTTTTTTCAATAATGGGCTCTCCTTAATTCTATTTTAAATATATTTTATTTGTTAAAATTACCTCAGTTTTATAAAAGTAAAGGAAAAGGAAAAAATTGTGGCTGGGAATGGTGGAAATTGCAGGCACCAAGCTTCAACAATAACCCTGGTTGGAAAAAAAAAAGTTTTAGAATAATACTGACACTTAAATTTTATTTACTTATTTCATGTTTTACAGAAAGTCCAGAACAATGCTCTGGCAGATACTTCTTCTGCAGTTCTGACTTAGTTAATGCTAAATCTGCTTTAGTCAGAAAATATTGATGATTTCCTCAGTTCCTATAAATGATTCAAATACTTTTCATTACTTTAACTAGGCAATTCGGATTAATACACCTGCTCCTCAAAAACATGTGAATAAATACATACCTGTAAGTGAACATGTGGATTTTTTTCTTAATCATCAAATAGGTATTTAGGATAAACACCATTCTTGTAGAGTTTGAGTGTTCTGATATATGTCCTATTTATGATGGTCTGACTGTTTATAGAAGACCTTTCAGAACTTCTTTCAGGGCAAGCTTGATGATAGTTGATTCCTTCAACTGTTGCTTGTCTGAGAAGGTTTTGATGCCTCCATCTAGTCTGAATGACAGTCTAGCAGAATATAGTATTCTTGGTTGAAAGCCTTTCTCACTGAGCACTCGATAGATATCTTGCCATTCTCTTCCGGCCTGTAGTGTTTGTGTGGAGAAGTCTGCTGCTAATCTTATGGGTTTTCCTCTGTAGGTGACTCTTTGTTTTTCTCTTGAAGCCTTCAGAATCCTTTCTTTATCCTTATTCCTTTCCATTCTACATATGATGTGTCTTGGTGTCTTTAAGTCTGGGTTAATTCTGTTTGGGACCCTCTGGGATTCTTGAATCTTTATGTCTTTGATGTTGTCTAGACTAGAGAAGTTTTCAGCTATTATGGCCTGAAGAATGCTTTCTTCCTCTCCCTCTCTTTTTTCCTCTGGTAAGCCAATAATGAGTATATTGTTTCTTTTGAAGTCATCCCATAGGTCTCTGTTGTTGTTTTCAGCATCTTTTAATCTCTTTTTGAGATCTCTTCCTTCTTTTTTAGTTGTCTCTAATTCGTCCTTTATCTTGCTAATTCTGTCTTCAGCCTCATTGATTCTATTTTCTCTGCCCTCTACTGTTTTCTGGAGTTCATCTATTTTGTTTCCCTGTTCTGATACTGTTTTAGCTTGTTGAGCTAATTGTGTTCTTAGCTCAGCTATTTCAGCTTTCAGCTCTCTAATAACCTTGAGATAGTTAGTGTTTTCTTCCAGAGTCTCATTTGTTGTTCCTGTATTTCTGATTACAATTCTTTCAAATTCTTTACTCACTCTTGTGATTATTTCCTTAGCTAATGTTTGGATGTTGACCTCATTATTTTGTGCTTCACCCTTTGGAGGACTTTTAGGTGGACAGTTGTCCTGGTTAGTTTCTCCAATATTTCTTCCTGTTGGTTTACTATAGCAACAAAAACAATAAAATATCTAGGAGTAAACCTAACCAAAGAAGCGAAAGACTTGTATACTGAAAATTATGAGTCACTACTCAAGGAAATTGAAAAAGACACAAAGAAGTCGAAAGATATTCCATGTTCATAGGTTGGTAGAATTAACATAATCAAAATGAATATACTACCAAGAGCCATATACAAATTTAATGCTATCCCCATCAAGATTCCAAGCACATTTTTAAGAGAATAGAAAAAATGCTACAAATGTTTATCTGGAACCAGAAAAGACCTAGAATTGTCAAAACAATCTTGAGAAAAAAAGAACAGAACCGGAGGCATCACAATCCCAGATATCAAACTGTATTATAGGGCCATTGTCATCAAAACTCCTTGGTACTGGAACATGAATAGACACAATGACCAGTGGAATAGAATTGAGAGCCCAGAAGTGAACCCCCACACCTATGGACATCTAAACTTTAACAAAGGGGCTCAGACTATTAAATGGGGAAAGCAGAGTCTCTTCAACAAATGGTGTTGGAAACAGTGGGTTGAAACATGCAGAAGAATGAAACTGAACCACTGTATTTCACCAAATACAAAAGTAAATTCCAAGTAGACAAGGACTTGGAAGTTAGACCACAAACTATCAGATACTTAGAGGAAAATATTGGCAGAACTCTTTTCCGCATAAATTTTAAAGACATCTTCAATGAAACGAATCCAATTACAAAGAAGACTAAGGCAAGTATAAACCTATGGGACTACATCAAATTAAAAAGCTTCTTCACAGCAAAAGAAACCCTACCCAAACCAGAGACCCCTCACAGAATGGGAGAAGATCTTTACATGCCATACATCAGACAAGAGTTTAATAACCAACATATATAAAGAGCTTGCCAAACTCAACAACATGACAACAAATAACCACATCCAAAAATGGGGGGAGGACATGGACAGAATATTCACCACAGAAGAGATCCATAAGGCTGAGAAACACATAAAAAAATGTTCCAAGTCTCTGATTGTTAGAGAAATGCAAATAAAGACAACAATGAGATACCACTTCACTCCTTTGAGAATGTCATACATCAGAAAAGGTAACAGCAGCAAATGCTGGAGAGGGTGTGGGGTCAAAGGAACCCTCCTACACTGCTGGTAGGAATGTCAATTCGTCCAACCTCTGTGGAGAACAGTCTGGAGATCTCTCAGAAGGCTAGAAATGGACCTACCCTACGACCCTGCAATTCCTCTCCTGGGGATATATCCTAAGGAACCCAACATATCTACCCCAAATGATCTGTGTACACATATGTTCTTGGCAGCATAATTTTTAATAGCCAAAACCTGGACGCAACCCAGGTGTCCAACAACAGATGAGTGGCTGAGCAAGTTGTGGTATATATACACAATGGAATACTACTCAGCTGTAAAAAATGTTGACTTCACCATTTTCAGCCGATCTTGGATGGACCTTAAAAAAATAATGTTAAGTGAAATAAGTCAGAAACAGAAGGATGAATATGGGATGATCTCACTCTCAGGCAGAAGTTGAAAAACAAGATCAGAAATGAAAACACAAGTAGAACCTGAAATGGAATTGGTGTATCACACCAAAGTAAAAGACTCTGGGGTGGGTGGATGGGGAGAATACAGGTCCAAGAAGGATTCAGAGGACCTAGTGGGGGTTGTATTGTTATATGGGAAACTGGGGAATGTTATGCATGTACAAACTATTGTACTTACTGTTGAATGTAAAACATTAATTCCCCAACAACAACAACAAAAAGTTCTAACCACTTCAATAATAAAAAAAGAAAAAGAAAGAAAGACACCTGCAGACCTGTTCTACCGCCTGTGAAGCTAAACCCCTTCAAGTGTGTGGGGGGGGCTCAAACTGGGATCTTTACTCCGGTCAGTGTGCTTTGTGTCATGTGCGCTCAACCCACTGTGCTATCCCCTCCCCATGTAGACTATTGCTAACTACTGTAAAGTGGGATAGAGTACCTCTCTGGGGTTTCCAAGATGCTATTTGCTGAGTGAAACTTCATGGAAAAATAACACTCCCAATTCTTTTCACATGTACAAATCAGTACTACAGAGATCATTGTGATCACCTGTATCAACATAGGATCAAGGCCAAATTATCTTGGTCTTAAAGAAATATACTGATGATTTATTTTTTAATGTTACTCTACCAATAGACTTTTACTTAAGTATTCCAATGTTAGAAACTTTGCCTGTTTAAGACAGTTTTTTTTTTATTGGAGGTTCACAAATCATGAAAAATGCATGAGAGAAAAGTAAGAGCATCTATAACTGTATGACTTCATAAGTGTGACCATAAACAATTTTAGAAGAACCAATCTATGTTACCAAACAATTATCAATCATTTCTTCATAGGAAAAATATAAATGATTTTTAGTAGTAATTAATTTCACTTGTCAAATATTGACTGTAAAACAAGCAAATAGAGTGATACAGTAAATCTGAATTCATCAATTCAACAAATAACAACTGGATATCCTTATATTGCAGATATTTTCATAGATATTGAGAACATCTGTATCATCTGTCTTCATTTTCAATACATTTCTAAAAACTTGTATAAATTATAACATTTAGTCAAAATATATTCATTTCGTTCCCAAGAATCTTCTTAAACATTTCTACTTGTTTTCACAGGACTAAAAATATAATTTCATGTGTAAAATGTTATGTTTCCCTTTAAACATAGAAAGGCACCAACAAGTGCAGCTTCCTGTACAGGAATACCTTCCCAATATAATATCAAATACAATGGTCTACAACCACAGAATAGCGTACTTACATTTGAAAAGATTTGAAGTTTGTATAATAGGCTTGTTTTGAAAAGTTAAATTAAGGGGAGAGGAGGAAAATAAAAATATTTCTTACCCTGATAATTGTTAGTACAGTTTATTTCATTTTATTTTATTTTAACAAATTATATGGTGCTAAGAAATGAATATCACTTAAAAATGTTTTGTCAGGGGAGTCGGACAGTAAGGCAGCGGCTTAAGCGCATGTGGCGCAAAGAGCAAGAACCAGCGTAAGGATCCCAGTTCGAGCCCAGGCTGCCCACCTGCAGGGGAGTCACTTCACAGGCGCTGAAGCTGAAGCAGGTCTACAGGTGTCTATCTTTCTCTCCCCCTCTGTCTTCCCTTTCTCTGTCCATTTCTCTCTGTCCTATCTAACAACGACAACATCAATAATAACAACAATAACTACAACAACAATAAAAAGACAATAAGGGCAACAAAACGGAAAATAAATAAATAATATAAAAAAATGTTTTGTCACTGGCCCACTGTCTGAAGGGAAACTGGGTCAACATACTCTGACACTCGAGGAAGACTGGTCCTGAAATGAGTGCAACTTAGCATGTTTCTAGCTATAACCATGGAATGCAAGCTCAGACTGACAGGGATACAGAAGTTACACAGGCTCCTGTGCTGAATATGGGCCCCATATATACAGTTACAATTAACGTTATTTTTATACTTTTCCCCTATTTGGGAACTACTCTCTACCCAGATCCTAAATTCATCTTTCAGACAGAAAGAGATTGAATGAGGGAGAGACACCACAGCACCGAAACTTCTTCCTGTGTGATGCAAGCCAGCAGGGCTTAAACCTGGATCATGTGCATGAAAATTTTTTTCTCACTACCCTTCTGAGGAATTTTGATGGACCCCATAAATTTTAATTTGAACTTAAGCATATTTATAGTATTTATATATTGCTTGACATTTTGAAAATAGTGTGATATAAATACTGTTTCCAAGAATGAATTAAAGCACTTATAAAAGTTTTAGATTAGGGGGCCAAGTGGTAGCATACATTACTATTACTGAGGACCCAAGTTCAAGGTCTTGGTTCCCACCTATAGAAAAGAAGCTTCAAAAGTTGGAAAAGAGCTGCAAGTATTTTTCTTTGTGTCTGTATCTCACTGTTATTTTATTTATTTTTATTAGTGACAATATTAATTTACAAAATTAGAAGATGACAGGGTTGTAATTCTGTATCATCCCCACCATCAAAGTTTTTCTTTTATATTTATTTATTTTCCCTTTTGTTGCCCTTGTTGTTTAACACTGTTGTTGTTATTATTGTTGTTATTGATGTTGTTGTTGGATAGGACAGAGAGAAATGAAGAGAAGAGGGGAAGACAGAGAGGGAGAGAGAAAGACAGACACCTGCAGACCTGCTTCACCACTTGTGAAGTGATTCCCCTGCAGGTGGGGAGCCAGGGGCTCCAACTGGATTTTTAAGGTGGTCCTTGTGCTTTTCACCATGCGTGCTTAACCAGCTGTGCCAACACCCGACTCCCACCATCAAAGTTTTGTATTCCCACTCCCTCCATTGGAATCTACAGTGGTTTTCCCAAGGTCACAGATGTGTTGACTATTATTTCTATAACTACTTGTAGATAGATAGATAGATAGATAGATAGATAGATAGACAGATAGATATAGATAGATAGCCATTTTTTTCCCTATGGTTCTGGAACTTTGTTCCATTCTAAGTCACATCTACACCTATTACTACTTCCAAATATCTTTTTTTCCCTCTTCTCTTTCCAGGTCCTGATGGAGTTGGAGTTCAGAGCCCTCTGGTCATCCTTCCCTATTATTTCTCCCTCACTGAGAATATGGGTCAAAATTGTTTTGGGGTACACAAATGGTGGTAATTCTGGCTTCTGTAATTGCTTCTCTGCTGGATATGGGCACTGGCAGGTCTATCCATACCCCCAGCCTGTTTCTATCCTTCCCTAGTGGGATAGTGCTCTGGAGAGGTGAGGTTCCAGTATACATTGATGAGATAATCTCACCAGGAAATTCAGGACGTAAGTATGATAACATATGCAACTTGGTGGCTGAAAGATGTTAAGATATAAAGCAGGACAAAATGATTAATGAATTAATGAACAGGAATCAAAAAGTAGGAATAGAGCAGATGACAATAGGGATCTTAAGATGGAAAGAAGCTAGGAAGTCTATTTTAGGTATGTTCCTAGAGGGGCATGACTTTCGTAGTTTTTGCTTGAATTTGATATCTAACATTGAGGTGGGCTAAAGTATTGTCTGAGAAGATGGTATCAGAGTTGAGAATAGGGCTAGAAATTTGGATTCAGGCATAGAGTAAGTAGCTCCTAACCTTGAAGAAAATCTATGAAAAAAAATGTTTACCCCATCAACCTGACCCAGGGCCCATATATATTCATATTTAGCACAGGAGCCTGTGTAACCTCTGAGTCCCTGTCAGTATGAACTCTCAGCTGGGAAGATTCTAGTCTGTACTAGTTTCAGGGCCAATCTTCCTTGAGTGGCAGGGTAGAATGACCCAGCCTCCCTTTGGTGAGTAGGGCAGTCCTTATCATTGATACGTTATAGGAAAGACTGAACTGGTCCATAAGAGGGCTTATAATGCTGTTCCTGATGGAAGTGAACAGTGCTGTAAATGTACCTCACTTTTATAAAAATAAAGGAAAAGGAAAAAATGGTGGCTGGGAATGGTGGAAATTGCAGGCACCAAGCTTCAACAATAACCCTAGTTGGAAAAAAAAAGTTTTAGAGTAATACTGACACTTAAATTTTATTTACTTATTTCATGTTTTACAGAAAGTCCAGAACAATGCTCTGGCAGATACAATGTTAGGAATCAAACTTAGAGCCTCATGCATGCAAGTTCTGTAGTCTACCAGCTGAGAACACTCATTTGCTGATGTTTATAAATATCAATGAAAATAGAAAATATGTTTAAAAAAGGAATAGATAGTATATGTAGTGAATACTGTAAATTCAACCTTTTCTTTAGATAGAGGCAGAGACCATTGTTGTTTTTCATTGTTGTTGTAGCTATTATTGTTGTTGTTAATGATGTTATCGTTGTTAGATAAGACAAAGAGAAATGGAGACAGAAGGGGTGTTGTATGCTTTATATTGGGTTCTAGTTCTCCCCCGCCAAGAGAATTGGATCAGTCCTGCTAATTTCGCGGACTGCTTGGCCCCGCCCCAAGGAACCCGAGAGAGGGTTCCTGAGTTCCAGAGAGAGAGTTGGAGAGTTCCACAGTTGGAGAGTTGCAGAGTAGGAGAGAGTGCTTGCACCGCCGCAAAGAGACAGCAGAGTTCTGTTTGGTAATTAGTTTGGTTTAGTTTATAAATCGTTGTTTGTGAATAAAGAAATACAGCTTCCCTGCCCAGCCGTTGTCTCCGCGTCTCTGTTACCTGCCCGTGAAGCTAACCCAGCAAGAGCCTACGAATTTTAACAACAAAGGGGAAGACAGAAAGGGGCAGAGATAGACACCTGCAGACCTGCTTAAGTGCCTGTGAAGTGACTCCCCTGCAGGTGGGGAGCCGGGGCCTCAAACTGGGATCCTTATGCTGGTCCTTGCGCTTCACACCACATGCTCTCAACCCACTGCACTACTGCCTGACTCCCCTAATTATTTTATTTTTTTTTATTGTTTCCAAGGTTATTGGTGGGGCTAGGTGCCAGAACTAGGAATCCACCACTCCTGGAAGCCACTTTTTCTTTTCTTTCTTTTTTTCTGTTTTATTTGATAGGACAGAGAGAAATTGAAAGGTAGGGAGAAAAAAAGATAGATACCTGCAGACAGAACTACTCCAATGCTCATGCAGTGTTCCCATTACAGGTGGGGAGTAGGGACTAGAACCTGGGCCCTAGAGAATGGTAATTTGTGTGTACTGATTGCACCACTGCCTAGTGCCCCCAATACCGCATTACTTAACATGTAAGAAAACAAAAAGCCTATAGATTAAACGATTAAACTACCAATAAGGAGCTACTTAGATAAGCGTGAATAGATCCACATAATGGAAGAAATACTATGTTGTCACCAATGAATAATAGAATAATATTTATTGAAATGAAATGTGATAATTTAAATTTAAAATTAAAAAGAACATATAACCATAACAACTATATTTTATTTTTGTTAGTAAAATAGTTTGTGTTTACATAAAATTAAATGTATGGAAGGATATGCACACACTGAAAATATTTGTGGCTATCTGATAACTGAAAATTTTTTCTCTTTCTTTATAGACTTTGCATTGTGTACACTCTTTACAATAAACATGTACTTTGCTCATAATCATTAAAATAGCAATTTTCATTTGAAAATGTATGACAATGAATATATATAATTTTCAGATAAACAATTACACTGAAACAAATTTTTTTCATTATTTTGTAGCAAACATCTAACAAACATATTAACACAATTTATGTTATATTATATATGAAACCAAATATTTCTATATGAGTTTTAAAAAAGCAACTCAGATTAAAGACAATACACATTTGTCATAGTTGGATATGGAGTATGAGTTAACTCTATACTTAAATAGCTATTAATAAAATTTTACCACAGTTTTCAGCCCATCTTGGATGAGCTTGAAGAAGTCATGTTAAGTGAAATAAGTCAGAAACAGAAGGATGAATATGGGATGATCTCACTCACAGGCAGAAGCTGAAAAACAAGATCAGAAGATAAAACACTAAGCAGAACCTGGACTGGAGTTGGTGTGTTGCACTAAAGTAAAAGACTGGGGTGGATGAGGTGGGGTTGGGGGGAGCTCAGGTCCTGGAACAAGATGACAGAGGATCTAGTGGAGGTTGTATTGTTATGTGGAAAAATGAGAAATGTTATGCATGTGCAAGCTATTGTATTTACTGCTGAATGTAAAACATTAATCCCCCAATAAAGGAAAATAATAATAATAAAAGAAAACCCCATTGTTAGGATTTGCTATATCATACATGAACGAGCTCACCAAAATTTATGTCTTTGACGCTATTTATATATAGCTGTATCTTATAAAGTATCACCACCATGTGGGTGGGGGTAGAACACAAATCCTGGAAAACGATGACAGAGGACCTAGTGGGGGTTGTATTGTTATGTGGAAAACTGAGAACTGTTATGCATGTATAAACTATTGTACTTACTGTCGAATGTAAAACATTAATCCCCCAATAAAGGAAAAAAATAAATAAAAGTTTACATAAATTAGGTATTAATTTATCTACTTCCTAAATATTTTTGGTTTTATTTTTTAATTATTTTTATTTATTGGATGGAGACAGCCAGAAATTGAGAGGGTAGGGGATGTTAGAGAGGGAGAGAGAGAGACACCTGCAGCAATGCTTTACCACTAACAAAGCTTTCCCCCTGCAGGTGGGGACCACCAAGGTGAATTTGAACTAACATACATTAAAAGAAAGATAATTCAAATAAAATATAAAGGTTTTCTGAATACAGATAGAAGTAATAGATGGCTGAGTAGAAAAGGGAATTGTTAATGAAATCTGCAATCTAGCAATTAGACATAGCAGGCTAGGTAATGGAATTGCAATATAGAACAGAACATTTTCTCAGAACTTTAAAGCAGCCAAACATAAAGAAAGCCATACTGAATTAATAACTTTAATACAATAACTAGAGACATGTGTTTTAATTTAAAATCATTTTCATTTACTTTGAAACCTCTGTAAACATATGGATATAGTGAACAATTAAGAGAATAGAAGATGCTCTTGAAATTATTTTTCAATATCACTCTAAGGATTATTTTCCATGTATGTTTACACTGTAGAGGCAACTCGGTAAAGTGAGCTAATTTTCTTTTTAAGATAATTCAAATGTATATATTTTAATTTTTGCCCTGGTACTCCTTAGTCAATCTTCAAATATTCATTCTCATCAGAAATGCTTCTTTTCCCTTCCTTTTTATTTTGTCTTTATGTTATAGTGTGACCAGAACACCTGTCAGATCTAGAATATGGCAATACTTGGAATCAATTATGAGGCCACAGGCATGCAAATTCCATATGCTAACGCCAAGCAGTCACTCCAGACCTCAATAAAGTTTTAAGATGCAACTTACAATTTGAATAACTAATGCCTGAAGTAGTAATTTTCTAAAGCACTGACTGAGAAAACATCAACATAATTTTTTATCTTAGCATGAAGTTACTAAAGAAAATTCCCCCAAATTTCTACAGAGTCATTTTCAAATCTGCATTATGTTCACAGCATATTAAAAAGGAATAAATAAGTAAATAAAGGAAGATCACATCTCTTTAAAAGAGCACTTATTTCAACTAATAAAGTAAAATTATTGAGAAATGTTAATTAAATCATATATATTTTATCTGAGCAATTAGTTTCTCAAGAAGCAAATAAAATGTTCTGTGACATACTAATAGCATGGTCCATTTTGAGAATATTTTTATTCAATCACTACATTTAGCAGTATTGCCAAAACGAGGAAATATAATCAAACATTCATTAGTTAATGGGAAAAATGTGTGCAGGAATAAATTTAGTCTACACATGTTTAGTGATAATTTTAAAGTACAAAATAACAATTTTACAATTTAAAATGTTTTACTACAATGAGCAAGGTTTTATATTTTCACAATTTTTTCCAAAAGAAAGTACTTACTTTAAAACATAAACCAATAAGAAAACAGTGAATTGGCGTAAAGTAAGCTCCTATCAGAAAATAGCCCAAACTAAGTAGGCACCAGCTTAAGGCTGAAGCAATTTGGTCATTTCTTATTCTCACCGCCTGTGGCTGGTCTGGCCAAGGGTGACATGCAGGGGCTTGGAGCCTACTATGCGACCATTCATCTCATCCACTGCTTTGGTTGCCTCTTCAAAGGAGGAAAAACAAATTACACCGAAGCCTCGGCCTTGTCCCACTTCCATCATCACTTTAGCTCTGCTAATTGATCCAAAAGGAGAAAATTCCTCCTTCAATTTTTCATCATCGATGGTCTCATCCAGGTTCTTAATATAGATAGGTACCCCTGGAGACCTACTTTTTTCTTTTAATCTTAGCCGTTCAAATCTTCTCCTTAACTCAGCCAGACGCTCAATTTTTTTTTGTGCTCGCCCTACATACAAAACTCTCCCATCAATGGACCTTCCATGCAGGCCTAATACAGCCCTTTGGGCAGCATCATGTGTTTCATATTTCACAAATCCAAAACCTTTAGATTTCCCACTAGCATCTCTTATTACTTTTACACTCTCAGTTGACCCATAATCATTGAAAATTTTCTTCAGCTTTTCATCATCCATGTCATCGCCAAAGTTTTTAACGAAAACATTGGTGAAAATGGCTCTATCTCTGGTTCTGACTTCAGCAGCCCTCTCTTCTGGAAATTTGAATCGGCCAACATACACCTGCCTATTGTTGAGCCTTACTCCATTCATGTGCCAGATGGCCCTATTGGCAGCAGCAAGGCTATCAAAGTGGACATATGCATAGCCTTTAGAGCCCTTATCATCACATACGACTTTGCAGGAGAGAATGTTACCAAAAGCAGAAAATAAATAAAAAAGGGCCCTATTGTCTATGGATTTGTCTAGGCTTTTGATGAATATATTTCCAACTCCAGACTTTCTTAAACGGTCATCTGGCTGAGACCACATAAGGCGGAATGGTTTGCCATTAATCATATCAAAGTTCATGGTGTTCAGGGCCCACTCAGCATCTGCAGGAAAGCGGAAGTTAACATAACCATAGCCCAGAGGACTGCCAGTCATTGGGTCACGGCAGATTCGGGTGAAACGCAGAGGGCCGGCAGGCCTGAACTTCTTATATAACATGTCCTCCGTGACTTCTGGGTCCAAGTCACCTACATAAAGGGCAGCCTTGAGGTACTTCTTTTTCTTGCTAGCAGAATTAGGCTCCCCACTCCCCATCACTCAGAGTACAGGGCTCTCTTGGGAGGGAAAAAAAGTCTGCTTTCTCTAAGCTTTAGGCCAAGCAGCTGTTCAGGAACAGAAAAAGCCAATGCGAATGAAGCTAAGAGCAGACTCAGAATCACTGTTGAGGCTGAGAAAAATGAAGTTCAGAAATAGCTAGTCAGAAGGCTCAGGGAAAACCAAAAACAAACAAACAAACAAAAAAAAAACCGCATTAGACAAAAAAGCACCCCAGATAGCGAATCCATTTGCCCTATTATTTCCACCCATTCAGATTTAAAATCAGTGTCAAAAGCTAGTAGTAAGAAAAAAACATCCCGTTTCCCATTATATTGTAAGAAATCACCAAACAGCTGGCTGACTCCCCACATCTAGCATTGCCTTCAGATGCCTCAGACCCATTTCTGCAGAAATACAGGCCTTAATCTCCTGTTGTCTTAAAATTACATTTAAAAGGGCAGGGCCAGAAAGTGTATTCCTCCGCCGGCTGCGGGGCCAGTCTCAGGAGGACAAGCAGCTAACAGAGGCCCCTACACATATTCAGCGTCTGCGAAAGAACAGACTTGTTTACTTGGTGCCCTAGGACCAGCAGTAAAGCTGCAGGCTGCTGAAGGAACAGCGATGCAGACAGACAAACAGACATACAGACACGCGCGGGGGACTAGGGGACCTGAGACCTCCCAGAATCCCAAGATGCCCACTGGGTACGGACCGAGTGACGCCCGGTGATTTCCGCAGCATGAGACTCTTGGCAGATCCGAAGGGACTGACTGGCAGAGTCGCAGTGGGTCAGCTCTGACGCCAGGCAGTTCCAGACAGATGTGGGGCGGAGTCAGAAGTGAAGGGCAGATGGAGCAGACAGGCAGGAGCTCAGACAGATGGACACGAATTGCACTGATTAGGACATACATATGGAAAAGAAAACCCTGTGGTTGTGGTCGGGTGAGCTGGCGGTCGGGGCACAAAGAAACCTGGAACCTTACTAAGTAACTTCCCTCTTGCTCAGTGCCAAGAAGAGGAAAAGGAAAAGGAAAAGGAGAGGGAGATGAAGGAGGAGGAAGGAGGGAGGGAGGGGGGAGAGGGAGAGAGGAGGGAGAAAAAGGAGAGTAAGAGAAAATTGAAATTATAAAAGGCACAGTGTTGTGGATTTTTTTCTTTTATTACTTTAAAATATTGCCTTTAGACTGTTAACCATGAAATCAGAAAGGGAGGTCAAAGCATGGGCAAACCAGGACTTATATTTGTTGAACAATAATAACAAATGTTTTGCTTAAAAAATATTACATAGGATACATACTTGAGTCTGAATTTAAAAACTCAGAATTGGTTACTGAACTAGACTCCTTATCCAGTGCTAAAAACCACAAGGTCAAATGAAGCATGAGGAACCCTTGTGTTTGGTCTTTTTGCTTAGTTCATTAAGCTACAGCACAGTGGTATTATTCCCAAGAAGTAGGCAGAGTTCTTTTCACCTATTCAGTAATATTGTTTTAATTATTGTAGAATCATAAAATGTCTTTTAATGGTACTCAGTGTCATGGGTCATTGAAGATGTTTTGTCTCTGGAATGAAATATTACAAAATCTCAGACAAAAACTACAGAATCAACAACCAAAAAATACCCATAAATGAAATAAGCAAATAAAAACGTGGACTTTGTTTCCTCTTTTTTATTAATCATTTGTCATTGTTTCACAAAATTATAATATTTCAGAAGTATAATGTCGTACCCACACATAATGTATGCAAATCACCACTCCCTCCACCAAAATTCTGTACACATTCATAATCACTATAGTTGTTACAAAGTCCAACAGATTAGTTTTCCTTCTTGCTTTTTTTACAAGTACATTTAAAATTTTTTATATTTATTAATTTTCTCCTTTGTTGCCCTTGTTGTTTTTATTGTTGTAGTATTATTTCTGTTGTTGTTGTCATCGTTGTTGGATATGACAGAGACAAATGGAGAGAGAAGGGGAAGACAGAAAGAGAGGGGGAGAGAAAGATAGACACCTGCAGACCTGCTTCACTGCTTGTGAAGTGACTCCCCTGCAGGTGGGGAGCAGGGGGCTTGAACAGGGATCTTTACGCCTGTCCTTGTGCTTCCTGCCATGTATGCTTAACCCACTGTACTACTGCCCAGTTCCCACAAGTACATTTTTTTATAAGCACATCTCTTTACTTCACTTGGTATAATAGCATACACTGTCTTTCAAATTATACAATATTTACATTTTTTATTACAGAACAGTATTCTAATGAATATTAACTCGTAACTTCTTTATTCAGCCTTTTGTCCTTAGTCATTTAGATTGTTTACATATTTTGGCTCTTGTTTTCTTTGTTCTTGTGTTTGTTTGTTGGTTGGTTTTACCACACAGCACATGCAAGTTCTATGATTCACGCACCTAACGAAAACCACCAAACCACTATAGTTATTACAAAGACTTAGAGTTTGTTTGCTTCTGGTTCTTTACCCCCACCCCCACCCCCAAGTTGATCCATCTCAGTTCTCCAGATTCCGTACATGAGTAAAACATGATAGTGGTCACTCAACTAGTTGCGTATTTTGGTAGGTATCATCACCTCCAGTACCATCCATTGATCCCAAAGGCCACAAATCATCTTTTTTCTTTTTTTCAATTTCAGTGTAGTATTCCATGGAGATAAATCCCATAATTCCTTTACCCAGACATCTGCAATGGACATTTAGGCAACTTTCACTATTTGACTATTGTGAACAATGCAGATAAAACATAGGGGTTCATATGCCCCTTCAAATGAGTATCTGCCTGTCTTTTGAATTAATGCCGAATAATGGTATTGCTTATCATGAGGTGGATTTTTTTTTATTTGTTAAGAACACTCCATATTGTCTTCCAAAGGGGCTGCACTAGTTTGTATTTCCAATAGCAGTGTAGCAGAGTCTATTTTTCTCCACAAACTCTCCAACACCTATTATTTCCCGTTGTATTGATGTAAACATTCTCACAGATGAAGTTCCGGTGTAGTTTTGTCATTTCTCTAATGATAAATGAAGTGGAACTTTTTTTTCATGTGTCTGTGGGCCATGTGAATGTCTTATTTAGAAAACTGTTTAGTTCTTTGGACAACCTTTTAATAGAGTCACTATCATTCATTTCTTTACAGTTGTTTGATGTCAGATGCATGATGTACAAATAACTTCTCCCTTTTTCTGGGTTTCCTGGTTATCCTTCCTTGGTTTGTTTTCGATGTATAGAAGCTTTCTTGTTTCATGTAGTCCCATTTATTTATTATTACTTTCATTCCCCATGCATTTGGGTTTGAGTCTCCAAAAATATCTTGGACATGAAGGTCCTGAAAAGTTTGATTGATGTTTTATTCTATAAATTTTAGTTTCTGGTCTAACATCCATGTCTTTGATCCATTATTATTTGATTTTGGTGGTAGGTAGTGATCTAGTTTTACTCTTCTACAAGTGGCTGTCCAGTTTTCCAAGATCTTCTTTACCCCCACTGAATGGTTTTGGCCTCATTGCTATGTATTAGATGACAGTATATGTGTGAGCTCATTTCTGGGCTCTAGATTCTGCTCTAATGATCCAAGTGTCCCTTTTATAACAGTACCATGCTGTTGTAATTACTATTGCTTAATATTATAAATGGAAGTTAGGGAGAATGATACCTTTATATTTTCCTTTTTTTCCTCAGAAGAACTTTGATTATTCATGTTTTTGAAGCAATATGTTTTTGATATGTAGTTCAATATCCTTGAAAAAGGCTATTTGGATCTTGTTAGTGATTTCATTTAAACTATAGATTCCTTTTGGTAAAGTGGTCATTTCAATAATCTTTACTCTTCCAAACCAAGAACTAGGAATGTGCATCCATTTCTATGTGTCAGACTCTATGTATTTTAACAATGTCCTATATTTTCCTTATAAAGATACTAGACTTACTTCATGAAATTAATTTAAAGATATTTTATCTTTCTGGGATTTATTATAAATAAACTGGAATATTTTATTTTCCTTTCCTCTGACTTCTTATTTGTATACATAAATACCAGAGATTTATGTCTAAAGATATTGTTTGTAGCTTAGCTTTGATTTTATTAAATTAAATTATTTCTTTTTATGCCATTAATGTTATTTATTTTTCCATTTAAATTTGACTAGTAGCGGATTATATATAATATTTTAAGATTACTATGCATAGTTCCAAACCACTCCCAACAGTAAAATTCTGTTTCCGTACCCTCTGTCTCCCAAAGACAGCCACTACAGTTCTCACAAGTCTTAGAAACAGGTTGCTTATTTTTGTTTTTGTTTTGTTCTTGTATTGTAAGTTTATGTGTATCAGTTATCTAGATTCCACAAATCAGTGAAACCATTGGGTAGATGTCTTTCATTTCTTTATTTATTTCACTAACTCCAGTTTTATACATTTTATCCTAAAGGACATTATATCATTTTTTTATTGCAGAGTAGCATTCCATAAAATATATATCCCAAACTACTTTATTGGTCATCTGTTGATGGGCATTTTAGCTGCTTCCAAACTTTGGCAATAGTACAGCTATTAACATAGGGGTGTAAATGTACTCTTGAATTAGTGTTCAAATTTCCTTTGGATAAATGCCTAAGAGTGGTGTTGCAGGATCATAATGTAATTACATTTCATTGTTTAAGGACTCTTCATGCAATCTTCTAAATGGGTGGCACCACTTTATACCCATGCTAGTGCTGTAGCAGAGTCCATTTTGCTCCACATCCTCGCCAACACCTGTTATTTCCTGTTTTGTTGATGTGGACCATTCCTACAAGTGTGGGACTGAAAATCAGTGTACTTTTTATTTGCATTTCTCTAATGATAAGTGAATTTGAAGCATTCTACATATGTTGTTGATCTATGTGTATCTCTTATTTGGGAAACTATTTAGTTATTTGACCCACATCTTTATTGATTTACTTTTACTTCTTTTGTATATTTGTACCAGTTCTGTGTTGATGCTTGATATCAGTCACTTTTCACCTGTGGATGTGCAAATATCTTCTCCCATTTACAGCATTGACTGGTTATCCTTGTGTAGTGTAGAAGTTTTTTTATTGTTTTTTTTTTTTAGTTTAATGTAGTCCCTTTTATTTATTCATGTTTTTAGTTATCATGGTCATGAGTTGAATGTCCATCAACACCTTTGACTTGGTGATCCTGTAAAATTCCACTGACATTTTCTTCTATAAGTTTTAGAGTTTCTGGTTGGTCTAATGTCTAGGTCTTTGATCCATTCTGATTTGACTTGGTGTGATGTGTTAGGTGGTAGTCCCATTTAATTTTTCTACAGTAGCTGTCCATTTTCTTTTCTTTTCTTTCCCTTTCTTTTCTTTCTTTTTTTTTTTCCAGTGGCAGTACTACAAATCCACTGCTCCTGGAAGCCATTTTTTCCATTTTATTGCATAGTACAGAGAGAAATTGAGAGAAGATGACAAGAGAGGGAGAGAGAGAGAGAGAGAGAGAGAGAGAGAGAGGAGAAGATAGACACCTGCAGACCTGCACTCATGAAGCATCTGTCTATAGGTGGGGAGCAGGGACTCAAACCCAGATCATATCCCATCCTCTTCGTTTGAAGCTTCCCTATTCTATCTCTTTGAGAGTATGGACCAAAATTCCTCATGGGATGCAGAAGGTAAAAGGTCTGGCTTTTGTAATTGCTTCTCAACTGAACATGGACATTGGCAGGTTGGTCAATCAGCCTGTCTCTATCTTTCCCTAGTGAGATAGGGCTCTAGGGAGGTGAGGTTCCAGGACATATTGGTGAGGTCATCTTCCCAGGAAGGTCTGGATGGCATCATGGTAGCATCTGCAACTTGGTGGCTGAAAAGCAAAAAGATATAAAACATAATATTTTTTTTAATAATCAGGAAACTAAAGGGCAGAATAGAGCAGACAGAACTAAAGGTCTTGGTATGGAAAGAAGCTAAACAGTCCATTTTTGATATGGCAGAATATATATTTTAATAATGCTTATTCTTCTTATACAGGAACAAGGAATAATCTTCCTTAAATGTGTGCCCCTATCTATTTCTATTAACAATGTCCTATATTTTTTTCTTGTAAAGGTCATTCATCCCCTTCATGAGATTTACCCCAAAATATTTTATTTGGGGTTGTCTGATAGTAAATGTGATTCAGTCTTTTCTTTCCCTTTCCTCAGACTCCTTGTTTGTACCTAGAAATGCTACAGATTTATGTGTATTGATTTTGTATCTGGCTAAATTATTGAATTTATTAATAATTCCCCTTAATATTTTGGTGGTGTCTTTGTGATTCTCTAGGTATATTATCATATCATTAGTAAATAGTAGTAGTTTGATTACTCTATTTCCAATATGAACACATTTAATATCACTATCTTTTCTGATTTCAGTGGAAAGGAATTCAAGGACTATATTGAATGATCATGGAGACAATGGGCATCCTTGTCTGGTTCCTGATTTTAGGGGGGGAAAGATTTTAGCTTTTCTCCATTGAAAATAATGTTAACTGTAGATTTGTTAAAACTGTTCTTTATTATGTTGAAGTTCTGTCTTTCTATTCACATTATCTGGAAGGCCTTCATTATAAATGGATGTAGGATATTCTCAAATGCCTTTTTATGCATCAATTGATATGCTCATATAATTCTTTTTTTATTTAAGAAAGGATTAATTAACAAAACCATAGGGTAGGAGGGGTACAACTCCACACAATTCCCACCACCCAATCTCCATAGCCCACCCCCTCCCCTGATAGCTTTCCCATTCTCTATCCCTCTGGGAGAATGGACTCAGGGTCATTGTGGGTTGCAGAAGGTAGAAGGTCTGGCTTCTGTAATTGCTTCCCCGCTGAACATGGGCGTTGACTGGTCGGTCCATACTCCCAGTCTGCCTCTCTCTTTCCCTAGTAGGCTGGGTCTCTGGGGAAGCGGAGCTCCAGGACACATTGATGGGGTCTTCAGTCCAGGGAAGCCTGGCCGGCATCCTGATGACATCTGGAACCTGATGACTGAAAAGAGAGCTAACAAATGTTGGTATGCTTCTAATTCTACTTCTAACAACCTCTTCTGTTTCATTTGGTTTAATCCCCCCTGCTTAACACTGCATTCTATTTACATAACCACTGTTAACAAGCACCACCCGCCCTGCAGGGCACTGGTGGTTCAGTGGTAGAATTCTTGCCTGCTCCACCCCCTCTCCTTGTCACACCCTGATATTCACCAGTCACTTTTCTCTCCACCCTCTCTATGTCACATCCTGTCCCCACCCTACTTGGCTAGTATATATATATATATAAGGACAAGATTGTTTTCAGTTAGTTTTAGTTTTAGTCTAGCTCAGCTTGGATTGTGCTACATCCAGCATGAATAAAGAGATACTGCCTACAGCTCAACTATGAGTCCCAGTCGTCTGTCTCCCATCAGTGAAGCTCAGACCGATAGCCAAACAAATTGTGGAGCAATCATGGACCCAAAGCTTGGAATAGTGGAGAGGCAGTGTTAGGGGGGTACTCACTGCAAACTCTAGTGTACTTCTGCTTTCAGGTATATATTTTGCAGTAGTTTACGGATACGTGTTAACATATGCTCTCTCTAACAGAAACTGGTGTATATCTAGGTTTTCAGATTTTGTTAGAAAGTGAACTACCTGAGATGGAATTAGAGTATACTATGAAAGGAAAGGTCTCACCCGAGTAATGAAGCTGAAGGGTTGTCATTCCACATATGAAGTCTCTGGACACAGTCTGAAGTGAAGCATGTTGAGGTGGTAATTGTTGCGTTGGTTAGGTTGTGATTGGCAGATGCATTATTATTTGATATGTATTGGGAGAGGCATACGGGAAAGTGGGCCCTATCCAAGGGTTCCAGGACTGGGGGAAGTAGAAACTCTATAGTGGAGATGTGAGGTTCCTGCTGTCTTAGGGTTCAAAATGACAATCGATAGTTAATGTTATCATCACATTGTTTGGTAATTGGGTTAACTTTGAAAAGTCCTTTTGTTAGGGTTTGCTGTACAGTACCCAGTATCTTGTATATAGCTGTGCTATTGGTTGCTTCTGATCTACTTGGCCTGGGCTTTTGAGAGAGTCTGCATATCAATTACACAGTCTATATATTAAAAAGATTCAGTCTGTGTTTTGAAAAACTTTGAGACATACAATTAATTTTCCCCCTCTCATATTAATTAACTAGTGATTTATATGACTACATTTTACTACGAGTGTACATAAACACAATTCCCACCACCAAAAGACTGTGACCCATCCCTCCCACCCACTCCCACCCCCCACTGTCCCAGGAAGCTGCATGTCTACCCCTCACCACAGGGTTTTTACTTTGGTGCCCTACTTACAATTTGGTCAGGTCCTGCTTTTAGTTTCCCTTTCAGATCTTCTTACTCAACTTGTGTTGATGAGTGGGATCATCCCATACTCATCTTGATCATTCTGACTTAGCTCACTTAACATAATTCCTTCTATCTCTGTCCAAGATGGGTCAGAGAAGGTTGGTTCACAGTTCTTGATAGCTGCATAGTGTATATATAGTATATATATAGTGTATATATATCCATTGTGTATATATACCACAGTTTTCTCAGCCACTCATCTGTTGTTGGGCACCTGGGTTGCTTCCAGGTTTTAGCTATTATGAATTGTGCTGCTATGAACATAGGAGTACACACCTCTTTTTGGTTGGGTGTTATGGAGTCCTTGCGGTATAACCCCAGGAGAGGAATTACTGGATCATATGGTAGGTCCATGTCTAGCCTTCTGAGAGTTTCCAGACTGCTCTCCACAGAGGCTGTACCAATTTACATTCCCACCAGCAATGTAAAAGGGTTCCTCTGTCCCCACAGCCTCTCCAGCATTTGTTGCTGCTGTCCTTTTTGATGTATGGCATTCTTACAGTAGTGAGGTGGTATCTTAGTGTTGTCTTAATTTGCATTTCTCTGACAATCAGTGACCTAGAGCAGTTTTTCATATGTTTGTTAGCCTTTTGGATCTCCTCTGAGGTGAATATTTTGTTCATATCCTCTGCCAATTTTTGGATGGGGTCATTTGCTTTTTTGGTGCAAAGTTTGCTGAGCTCTTTATATATTTTGGTGACTAGTTTCTTGTCTGATGTATAACACGTGAAGATCTTCTCCCATTCTGTGAGGCGTCTCGTTGCTTAATAGTTTCTTTGGCTGTGTAGAAGCTTTCCAATTTGATGTAGTACCATTGGTTTGTTTCTGCTTTAGTCTTCCTTGCAATTGATTCATCAAAGATGTCCTTGAGGTGTAGGTGGGAAACTGTTTTACCAATGTTTTCCTCTAAGTATTTGAATGTTTCGGTTCTGACATCCAGGTCTTTGATCCATTTGGAGTTGATTTTTGTTTCTGGTGAGATAAAGTGGTTCAATTTCATTCTTCTGCATGTTACAACCCAGTTTTCCCAGCACCATTTATTAAAGAGAGCCTCCTTCTTCCATTTAATCCTTCGGGCCTCCTTATCAAAGATTAGATGTCCATAGTTGTGAGGAATGTGGATGCTTTTCTATAACGTTCTCGCCTACTGCATATATGTTTCCTATTTGTCTCTGTGTTATATTTTGTTTTGTCTCTAGTGTGAATGTTATCTCTGACTTATAATATCTATGACAGTATTTTTATGTTGGCCTTCATTTACCAACTTTTTTTGGATTCTTCTGTCTTCCCCTAACCGTTTCTGTATTTATGTTTCCCTGTTGTTGTGTTCCTGGTTCTATTCTACTATGGACAATCTCATTAAGAAGTGAACTTATGGGGAAGATGGCGGCCTGAGAAATCGCTAACAGCGAGTGCTCTCATAGCATCGTCGGCAACGGTAGGATTTTCTGCCTTTAGCAGGCCAGTCAATAAGGGGGGGGGCACCAAAGAAGTGATTACAGTTTAATTTGGGTTAACAATTAGAGCAAAGGTGACACGGACTAGCGGGGTGCCAGAATTTCCAGGAGGCGCCAGGCAAGGCGAGTGCGCCGGGCATTGTCCTCCGCCCGCCCAGGAAGGCAGCTCCTCCGCCGGTTGCAGAGCGCGGCGGGCAGAGGAACCAGAGAGAGCACTTTAGCTCGGGGGCTTTCTCTTGGGAGAAAGATGCTGCTTGCAAGAATCCCATCTGTCACAACAAGATAAACACAGACTTAAAGTAAAGGATGGAAAACTATCATACAGGCTAACGGTCCACAAAAAAGGGCAGGAACAGCCATTCTCATCTCAGACACGATAGATTTTAAATTAAATAAAGTAATAAAAGATAGGCAAGGACATTACATAATGATTAGAGGATCAATCAGCCAAGAAGACTTAACAATTATTAACATCTATGCACCCAACGAGGGACCATCTAAATACATTAAACACCTATTGAAAGAATTTCAAAAATACATCAATAGTAATACAATAATAGTGGGAGACTTCAATACCCCACTCTCACACTTAGACAGATCAACAAAGCAGAGAACCAATAAAGATACAAGAGAATTGAATGAAGAGATTGACAGACTAGACCTCTTGGACATTTTCAGACTCCTCCACCCCAAAAAAATGGAATACACCTTCTTTTCAAATCCACACAACACATACTCAAGGATAGACCACATGTTAGGCCACAAAGACAGCATCAATAAATTCAAGAGCATTGAAATCATCCCAAGTATCTTCTCAGACCACAGTGGAGTAAAACTAACTTTTAACAACAAACGGAAAATTATTAAAAGACATAGAATTTGGAAACTAAACAACATGCTTCTTAAGAACCACTGGGTCAGACACTCACTCAAACAGGAAATTCAAATGTTCCTGGAAACTAATGAAAATGAAGACACAACCTATCAAAATATTTGGGACACAGCTAAAGCAGTACTGAGAGGGAAACTTATAGCCATACAATCACATATTAAACACCAAGAAGAAGCCCTAATGAACGAACTTACTACACACCTCAAGGACTTAGAGGAAGAGGAACAAAGGAACCCTAAAGCAACCAGAAGGACAGAAATCACTAAAGTTAGAGCAGAAATAAACAACATCGAAAATAAAAGAACCATACAAAAGATCAATGAAGCCAAATGTTGGTTCTTTGAAAGATTGAACAAAATTGACAAACCCCTAGCCAGACTCACCAAACAAAAAAGAGAGAAGACTCAAATTAATAGAATTGTAAACGATACAGGAGATATCACAACTGACACCACAGAAATCCAGAGAATTCTGCGAAACTTCTATAAAGAACTATATGCCACCAAGCTAGAGAATCTGGAAGAAATGGAACAATTCCTAGAAACCTATGCACTTCCAAAACTGAACCAAGAAGAGCTACAAAATCTAAATGCACCAATCACAGACAAAGAAATTGAAACCGTTATTAAGAATCTCCCCAACAACAAAAGTCCGGGACCAGATGGCTTCACAAACGAATTCTACAAAACTTTCAGGAAACAGTTAATACCCATACTTCTTAAGCTATTTCATAAGATTGAAGAAACAGGAATACTCCCTTCCACCTTTTATGAAGCCAACATCACCCTGATACCAAAAGCTGATAGGGACAGAACAAAAAAGGAAAACTACAGACCAATATCTGTGATGAACATAGATGCCAAAATATTAAACAAGATCTTGGCCAACCGGATACAGCAACACATCAAAAAGATTGTTCATCATGACCAAGTGGGATTCATCCCAGGAATGCAAGGCTGGTTCAACATCCGTAAATCAATCAATGTCATTCATCACATCAATAAAAGCAAAGCCAAAAACCACATGATTATCTCAATAGATGCAGAGAAAGCCTTTGACAAAATCCAACACCCATTCATGCTCAAAACTCTACAAAAAATGGGAATAGATGGGAAATTCCTCAAGATAGTGGAGTCTATATATGGCAAACCTACAGCCAACATCATACTCAATGGAGAGAAGCTGAAAGCATTCCCCCTCAGATCAGGGACTAGACAGGGCTGCCCACTGTCACCGTTACTCTTCAACATAGTATTGGAAGTTCTTGCCATAGCAATCAGGCAAGAGAAAGAAATCAAAGGGATACAGATTGGAAGGGAAGAAGTCAAGCTCTCACTATTTGCAGATGATATGATAGTATACATAGAAAGACCTAAAGAATCCAGTAGAAAATTACTGGAAGTTGTTAGGCAATATAGCAAGGTATCAGGCTACAAAATCAATGTACAAAAATCAGTGGCATTTCTTTATGCAAACACTAAATCTGAAGAAGAAGACATCCAGAAATCACTCCCATTTACTGTTTCAGCAAAATCAATCAAATACCTAGGAATAAAGTTGACCAAAGAAGTGAAAGACTTGTATGCTGAAAACTATGAGTTGCTACTCAAGGAGATAGAAACTGATACCAAGAAATGGAAAGATATCCCATGCTCATGGATTGGAAGAATAAATATCACCAAAATGAACATTCTCCCCAGAGCCATATACAAATTTAATGCAATACCCATCAAAGTTCCACCAAGCTTCTTTAAGAGAATAGAACAAACACTAGAATCATTTATCTGGAACCTGAAAATACCTAGAATTGCCAAAACCATCCTAAGGAAAAGAAACAGAAATGGAGGCATCACACTCCCAGACCTTAAACTATATTATAAAGCCATCATCATCAAAACAGCATGGTACTGGAACAAAAATAGGCACACAGACCAGTGGAACAGAATTGAAAGCCCAGAAGTAAATCCTAACACCTATGGGCATCTAATCTTTGATAAGGGGGCCTAAAGGATTAAATGGAAGAAGGAGGCTCTCTTCAATAAATGGTGCTGGGAAAGCTGGGTTGAAACATGCAGAAGAATGAAATTGAACCACTTTATCTCACCAGAAACAAAAATCAACTCCAAATGGATCAAAGACCTAGATGTCAGACCAGAAACAATCAAATACTTAGAGGAAAACATTGGTAAAACACTTTCCCATCTACACCTCAAGGACATCTTTGATGAATCAAACCCAATTGCAAGGAAGACCAAAGCAGAAAAAAACCAATGGGACTACATCAAATTGAAAAGCTTCTGCACATCCAAAGAAACTATTAAACAAACAAAGAGACCCCTCACAGAATGGGAGAAGATCTTCACATGCCAGACATCAGACAAGAAACTAATCACCAAAATATATAAAGAGCTCAGCAAACTTAGCCGCAAAAAAGCAAATGACCCCATCCAAAAATGGGCAGAGGAAATGAACAAAACATTCACCACAGAGGAGATCCAAAAGGCTAACAAACATATGAAAAACTGCTCTAGGTCACTGATTGTCAGAGAAATGCAAATTAAGATAACACTAAGATACCACCTCACTCCTGTAAGAATGGCATACATCAAAAAGGACAGCAGCAACAAATGCTGGAGAGGATGTGGGGACAGAGGAACCCTTTTACATTGCTGGTGGGAATGTAAATTGGTACAGCCTCTGTGGAGAGCAGTCTGGAAAACTCTCAGAAGGCTAGACATGGACCTTCCATATGACCCAATAATTCCTCTCCTGGGGTTATACCCCAAGGACTCCATAACACCCAACCAAAAAGAGGTGTGTACTCCTATGTTCATAGCAGCACAATTCATAATAGCTAAAACCTGGAAGCAACCCAGGTGCCCAACAACAGATGAATGGCTGAGAAAGCTGTGGTATATATACACAATGGAATACTATGCAGCTATCAAGAACAATGAACCCACCTTCTCTGACCCATCTTGGACAGAGATAGAAGGAATTATGTTAAGTGAACTAAGTCAGAAAGTTAAAGATGAGTATGGGATGATCCCACTAATCAACAGAAGCTGACTTAGAAGATCTGAAAGGGAAACTAAAATCAGGACCTGATCAAATTGTAAGTAGGGCACCAAAGTAAAAACCCAGTGGTGAGGCGTAGACATGTAGCTTCCTGGGCCAGTGGGGGGTGGGAATGGGCGGGAGGGATGGGTCACGGTCCTTTGGTGGTGGGAATGGTGTTTATGTACACTCCTAGCAAAATGTAGACATATAAATCAGTAGTTAATTAATATGAGAGGGGGAAATCAATTGTATGTCTCAAAGGTTCTCAAAAGACAAACTGAATCTTTTTAATAGATAGGCTACGTATTTGATATGCGGACTCTCTCAAAAGCCTAGACCAAGTAGATTAGAAGCTTCCAATAGCACAGCTATATACAAGATACTGGGTACTGTACAGCAAACCATAACAAAGGGACTTTTCAAAGTTAACCCAATTAACAAATAATGTGATGATAATATTAACTATTGATTGTCTTTTTGAACCCTAAGACAGCAGGAACCTCACATCTTCACTATAGAGCCCCTACTTCCCCCAGTCCTGGCACCCTTGGATAGGGCTCACTTTCCCGTATGCATCTCCCAATCCATACCAAATAATATTGCATCCGCCGATCACAACCTAACCAAAGCAACGATTGCCATCTCAACATGCTTCACCTCAGAGTCTATCCAGAGACTTCACGTGTGGAATGACAACCCTTCAGCTTCATTACTCGGGTGAGACCTTTCCTTTTATAGTACACTCTAATTTCATCTCAGGTAGTTCACTTTCTAACAAAGTCCCATAACCTAGACATACACCAGTTTCTGTGAGAGAGAGCGTATGTGCACACGTATCCATAAACTACTGCAAAATATATACCTGAAAGCAGGATTACACTAGAGTTTGCAGTGAGTACCTCCCTAACACTTCCTCTCCACTATTCCAAACTTGGGATCCATGATTGCTCAACAAATTGTTTGGCTTTGTATGTTAACTCTCTTTTCAATCACCAGGTTCCAGATGCCACCAGGATGCTGGCTAGGCTTCCCTGGATTGAAGACCCCACCAATGTGTCCTGGAGCTCAGCTTCCCCAGAGACACACCTTACTAGGGAAAGAGAGAGGCAGACTGGGAGTATGGACCGACCAGTCAACGCCCATGTTCAGCGGGGAAGCAATTACAGAAGCCAGACCCTCTACCTTCTGCAACCCTCAACGACCCTGGGTCCATGCTCCCAGAGGGCTAGAGAATGGGAAGGCTATCATGGGAGAGGGTGGGTTATGGGGATTGGGTGGTGGGAATTGTGTGGAGTTGTACCCCTCCTACCTTATGCTTTTGTTCACTAATCCTTTCTTAAATAAAAAATTTAAAAATAAAAAAAACAAAATAAAAAAAAAAGAAGTGAACTTATTTTACTTCTTGTGTTCATGTAAACTCCTCTTATTAATTCTTGTACGACAGTAAAGAATGCAGTCTTTTTCTGAATGTTGGAGGAGATTTTTGCTTGTTGTTCATACTTGCAGGACAGAATATTCGTGGCTCACAATTCTTATTTTTTAACACTTTGAATATGCCATTGTATTCCCTCCTTGCCTCTAGATTGTGTAATCAGAATTATCACAAGATTCTGATGGTTCTACTTCTGTACGTCAGTTTCTTCTGTCCCCTATCAGCTTATAACATTTTTTTTCTTGTCCATTTTTTTGATTGATTTACTATGATGTGATTTGGTGTGTGAGGTTTTGCATTCAAAACTTAGCTGTTCATTCAGCTTCCTTATCTTATACGTTTTGAATGCTACCCAGGTGTGGACAATGTTCTACTATGATATTTGAATATGTTATTTGCTTCTTACCTCTTCGCTTCTACTTCAGAGATCATAATAACTCACACATTTAACTTTCTGATGGAGTCTGCTATTTCACAAAGAAGTGCTTCATGAAAAATTAAACTTTAGGAAACTAAACTTTTCCTCTTCAAGAGCTTAAATTGCCTAGTGGTGGCTATCTCTTCTAGGCCTGATATTTTCTCCTCAACATGATTTACTTTACTTTCTAGACCTGCTACCAATGCCTGAACTGCATTCATAGATATCTCCATATTATGAAACTTTGTTTCAATTTATTTTCTATATTTTGTAACTTCTTGGTAAAATGATCTTTGAGTTCTTGAATGTTTATCTGTATGATAGATTTAGTTTTTTTTTCTTTGTTTCCTTCTTCTTTTTTTTTTTGACTCATCTTTCCCCATTTAATAGTCTGAGCACCTTTGTCAAATATTAGATGTCCAAAGGTGTGGGCGATTATTTCTGGGCTTTCAATTCTATTCCACTGTTCAGTGTGTCTATTCATGGTCCAGTACCATGAAGTTTTGATGACAATGGCCCTATAATACAATTTGAATTCTGGGAGAGTGATGCCTCCAGTTCTGTTCTTTCTTCTCAAGATTTTTTTGGAAATTCTAGGTCTTTTCTGGTTTCAGTTAAACATTTGTAGCATTTGTTCTATTCTCCTAAAAAATGTGGTTGGGATCTTGATGGGGATAGCATTAAATTTGTGTATGGCTCTGGATAGTATATTCATTTTAATGATGTTAATTATTCCAACACATGAACATAAAATACCTTTTCACTTCGTGTGTCTTTTTCTATTTCCTTGAGTAGTGACTCATGATTTTCAGTATACAAGTCTTTCACTTCTTTGGTTAGGTTTATTCCTAGATATTTTATTCTTTTTGTTGCTATAGTAAAAGGGATTGGTTTCTGGATTTTATCTTCTTCCAATTTAGTGTTTGCATAGAGGAATGCCACTGACTTTTCATATGTTAATTTTGTAGCCTGACACCTTACTGTATTGCCTGATTATTTCCAAAATTTTCACGCTGGATTCTTTAGGTTTTTCTATGTATACTACCATGTTGTCTACAAATAGAGAGAGTTTGACTTCTTCTCTTCCAACCTGTATCCCCTTAATTCCTTTCTTCTGCCTGATTGCTATGGCAAGAACTTCCAACACTATGTAGAAGAGTAATGGTGATAGTGGGTAGCCCTGTCCAGAAATTTACTTTCTTTAAATGACTTCATAATGAGTTTTTTTTTTTTTAACTCAGTCTCCATCATTTTTCCAGATTTGTATCTTCCTGACAGTTTCCAGTTTCTAGCATCACTGATTGTGCTGTATTCTCAACTTGCACATTTAGTTTGGCTTCTGTTGTGATAACAGTTGATGGTATGCTGACTGTACTTGATTTCCCTGTTAACATATCATGGTGGGGGAGGGAGAATTCTATCACATAACTCTGAACTGGTTTAGTATCTGTACTGTCAACATACAATCTCCCAGTTGTGTTTACAGCCTCTGGGGGGTAACAGAATGGGAGAACTGATTTCTTCTGAGTGTTCAAATAACAAATAGGATTTATATACCTAGCCAGGTCCCAGGGCCTTATCAGGCAATGGAGATTTAGTTCTTGGACAGGTTTTTCCATAAATCCTTGTGGGCAGTACAATATCCAGATTCCGCTGAGTTCATAACTTGAGTGCCCCAAAATTCCTCACCTTCCTCCACCTATAACATGTTTTGTCATATAACTACCAAAATAGTGTGAGCCACCACTAATCATGCCTTTTCAAATGCTGAGAATCTTTCTCTCAACATTGTTCCATCTACTAACCAGACATGCCTGCCCCCACCTGAGGTTTTGTGAGATTCTGATAAAGTCTGACAAAGGAAGAATGATATAACTTGATGATATTTCAGGTGATTTTTTTATTGATTTAACTAGTTGTTAGACAGCTGCTGCTGCTATTCCATGCCTATGTCTCTGGAAGTCTTCAACATTTGATTTAATGTTAATGTAACCTGATCAGAAATCTGAATTAATGGAGTTCGAAACAAGATGAAAAAAGCATCCAGATGGACAAGAGATAAAGATATATCCCTACCAAGGAAGAAAATTCCTCTATAGAGCAACAAATCTCAATAAAGTGTGAGAGATAACCTGAGATTATGTGGGTACAAAGTGTGCTTGATATGTTGAGCATCCAATACTCCAATCCCATAGTCTTATATGTGATAATGGAAAGGGAGGGGAGAAAACCTTTAAAATTTTAACTAGGGTTAGTATCACAAAAATATGTCATATTGGTGACCTCTTACAATCTTTCTTGGTAAAGGACTACAGTATAGCATATTGGAATGTACTGTTCAAATACATGAAAGAAAGGACCACCCACTCCTAAGAAATAACTGAGCTAATTAAAAGTTTAAAGACAACTTGCAAGGGTATTTGCATTTTATAAACAAATACACCTACCTATTAGAGTCAGTCCCCATCTAACAGATAAAAAAGATATTGATATGAACATTGGCACCCTGAAGTCCTCTCAAAGCATAGGCTGCTTTCAAGAGAAGTCACTGCTTGCTGATCCACAATCAACCTGGTTATGTTTCATCCCAGTCCCTGAGTGTCCACTCAGATCATCAGCTAGGATTATATCTCAGGTTACTTTCAAATCCTTCATAGAGGGAAGTCCGTGGTAGTGCAGCAGATTATGCGCACATGGCACAAAGCGCAAGGACCTGCGGAAGGATCTCGGTTAGAGTCCCGAGCTCCCCACCTGCAAGGGAGTCGCTTCACAGGCGGTGAAACAGGTCTGCAGGTGTCTTTCTCTCCCTTCTCTGTCTTCCTTCCTGTCCCCGTTTCTCTCTGTCCTATCCAAAAACGACAACAATAATAATAACTACAACAAGAAAAAAAAAGACAAGGGCAAATCCTTCATAGAGCAAGTTTTCCTCCCACCTCCTTGGTCTGCTTAACTGCAGAATGCAAATTCTTTCAACAGTAAAACCTAGTTGATAGGCTCACCTGACATTGTCAATACAGCTGCTGTCAGCCACTCACAAATGTAAATGTCCAACAACAATCCAGATGCACTTGATTATGGACACTGAACCCCTATCCATCTTATTTTTAATTTATTTTCATGTATTTACTTTTTATTTGAGAATTAATGGTTTAAATTAAATATAGTTGCTGATAAACGTGTAAATTTTGTACAAAACACTCCACCATCATGAAGCAAGACTTGACAGATTGCTTCTCACCTCTCTTTCAGAGTCCTTTACTTTGGTACAGTACACTAAACCCAGTCCAAGTTCTACTGAGTGTTTTCCTTTTCTATTCTTATTTCTTAACTTCTGTCAATGACTGAAATCATGCCAAATTTATCCTTTTCTTGCTGGATTATCTCACTTAGCATAATTCCTTCAAGCTCCATCCAAGATGAAGTTAAGAAGGTGATTTCATCATTCTAAATAGCCGAGTAGTCCATTGTGTGTACATATATTACAAATTTCTTGACCACTCATCTGTTGTTGAACTCCTACATTGCTTCCAGGTTTTGGCTATTACAAATTGTGCTGTTGTGAATATAGGTAACACAGATATTTTTTGGTGGATATGCTTGATTTCTTAGGATATTTCCCAGGGGGAAATTGACAGGTCATAGCATATGTCTATTTCTGGCCCTCTGAAAGTTTTCCATATTGCTTTATTTCATTCCCACCAGCAGTTCAGGAGGGTTCCTTTGCCTCCAAAGCCTCTCTAGCATTTGTTGTTACTATTTTTTTCTGAAGTATAACATTTTCAAATGAGAAAAGTGGTATTTCATTATTGTACTTATTTTCATTTCTGTGATAATGACTTGATACATTTTTTCATATGTCTGTTAGCCTTTAGGATCTCTCATTTCTCTCTCTCTCTCTTTATTAGGGACACTTAATGTTTTACAGGCACAGTAAATACAATAGTATGTACATGCATAACATTTCCCTGTTTTCCACATAACAATACAACCCCCAATAGGTCTTCTGCCATCATGTTCCAGGACCTGAACCCTCTGCCGCCACCCACCCCAGAGTCTTTTACTTTAGTGCAATACACCAACTTAATTCTAAGTTCTGCTTAGTGTTTTCTCTTCTGATCTTGTTTTTTAACTTCTTAGGATCTCTCTTTTCATGAATATTCTGTGCATATTCTCTCTCCATTTTTGGATGGGTCATTTTTGTTGCTGTTGTTTCTGAGTTTGGTGAGTTATTTATATATTTTGGTTATTGGTCTTTTGTCTGATGTGTGGCATGTAAAGCTCTACCATTATGTAAGAAAACCTTTTGTTTGGGTGGTGGTTTATATTTTCTTTACAAAATTTCAATTTGATGTAGTCATATTGATATATTTTTGCTTTTGTCTTCCTTGCAGTTAGAATTGTGTCATTGAAGATGTCTAAAAAATTTACATGGAGGAGTCAGGCAATGGTGACCCTGGTTAAGCACACATGCCACAGTGTGTAAGGACCTGGGTTCAAACCCCTGGTACCTAGCTGCAGGGGAAAAGCTTCACAAATGGTAGAGTGTCAGGTGTCTCTGTCTCTCTCACTCTATATCTCCCCTTCCGTTCTCAACTTCTGTTTCTATTTAATAATAAATAAATAAATAATTTTTAAAAATAGATGGGAAAGAGGGTTCCTCTATATTTCCCTCTATGTATTTTATATTGTCTGGTCTAACATACAAGTTCTTGATCTATTTGGAGTTTACTTTTGTTCATGGTGAAATGCAATAATTTAGTTTGGTTCTTCTGCACATTTTAGCTCAATTTTCCCAACACTACTGAGGAGACTCAAATTTCTCCAATTAAGAATTTTGGGTCCCTTGTCAAACATTAGATAACTATAGGTATGGGGGTTTATTCCTGGGCTCTCAGTTCTATTCCTTTCATCATTGTGACTATTTTTATTCCAATTACAGGGATTTTTTTCAGAGATAGCCCCATTCTCTGAAGGGAGGTTGTACAACATACTCTACTGCTTGAGGAAAACTGGTTCTAATATGCCTAGAATGTTTCTAGCCATGACCACAGAATTCAAACTCAGAACTAAGGGATGCAGAGGTTACATAGGCTCCTGTGCTTAATATAGGCTCCAGATAAAATCAATAGGATTTACAGTTAACAATATTTATATACTTTCCCCATATTTGGGAGCTACTTTCTGCACTGATCCAGCTTTTGTTGCTGTTGTTGTATTCACTGAGGATTTTTCATGATTTCACTTGTGAGAGGAATTTGGTTTGGTGTGACTTTTCCTCCCCCCCCCCTTTTTTTTTTTTTCTTATTTGGTGTTTTAGTCATATATACCCAATTTTAATCTGAACACAGAGACACTTCATCTCATTTTCCAAAGGCTGTGGCAGTGATAGATATTAGAGCAACAGCCTGAGAAACTCCTGAATCAGATCACAAGGTGACTCACTTCAGTTGTCTGGGACTCAACAGATTAGAAGTCACACAAAACAATAACTGAACAGCAAACTATGAAACACCAAAAATGGTTAAATAAAGTAAAAACAACAATTAATAATGACTGGAGCCCAGAAAAAAATTCGTACTTCCTATTGCTCTACTGATCTCAACAAATCAGTGCAATCAGTGCCAACATGCCACATTATGCTATCACTGCCTCTTCCCTTCTGATTTGTTTCTAGAGATACTGAACCTGAGATATCAACCTTCCAACTCCATTAATTAGTGATACTTTTCCTAACACATGGGACTACCTAGTTCCATTTCAAATGGCACAGTCTCTAACAAAGTTACAGACCTTATATATATAGGCTAGGGCTTGGGTACCGAGTATGTATACATGTATCCAAAAGTTAGAGGCAACTATATATCTCAAAATAAAAGTGCTTAATAGTCCTCTATGACTTGCCTTAGGCCTAACAAACACAGAAGGCAAGTTGAAAGGCCTATAAAAAGCACCACAATTTGTCTAATCAAATATTTACTACTTAGGCTTAAATACTATCCTATTACATTCCCTACTTCACTTCCCTATATCACTCTATCTGCTCAACTAACTACTCAAAAGAAACTAAGTAAGCCATATCTCTAAATCTCTTCTGACAGTATCAGCATTATTCTCACCCCTTAACAAGCTTTAGAAGAAACACTGTATACAATTGATCAAGATTATATATATATACATATATATCAACTAAAGAACAATTATTTTCCTTATGTTAACTTTTATTAGACTCATCAAACAAGTAAATGCAGTAGAACTTAAGGTTAACTTGCATCACACTAAAACCCTTGGTCTATTTCCACCCTAACTTAAGGCGAGACCCCATAAACCTAATAAAAATTTGGACATAATAAATGTCACTTAACACTTTAACAACTGGGAGAAAGCCTATGCTTGTAAGATAAAATGAAAATGAAGATAAAACCTAGGAGAATATTTGGGACACAGCTGAAGCAGCACTTAGAGGGAAATTCGTAGCCATACAGGCACACATTAGAGAACAAGAAAAAGCTCATCAACAGTCTGATGGCTTACCTTAAAGACTTAAAAGAAGAAGAACAAAGTAACCCTAAAGCAACAAGAAAGACTGAAATCACTAAAAGCAGAAATAAACAACATGGTTTTCCATGTTGTTTTTCTTATTTTTAAGAGAAACATACAAATAATCAATGAAGTTATATATTTTTTAAAGTAAACAAAACCGACACACCCTTGGAGAGGGAGAAGAATCAAAGAAAGAGAACAGTAAATTATAGCGGAGATATCACAACAGATGCCACACAAATTCAAAATATCATGTGAAGCTTCTATGAACAATTATATAGCACCAAGCTAGAGACCTGGAAAAAATAGAAAAAATCCTGGAAATATACACCCTTTCACAGTTTCCCACCTACATCTCAAGGACATCTTTGAAATCAAACCCAATTGCAAGGAAGACTAAAGCAGAAACAAACCAATGGGACTACATCAAATTGAAAAGCTTCTGCACATCCAAAGAAACTATTAAACAAACAGAGAGACCCCTCACAGAATGGGAGAAGATCTCCACATGCCAGACATCAGACAAGAAACTAATCACCAAAATATATAAAGACCTCAGCAAACTCAGCACCAAAAAAGCAAATGACCCCATCCAAAAATGGGCAGAGGAAATGAACAAAACATTCACCTCAGAGGAGATCCAAAAGGCTAACAAACATATGAAAAACTGCTCTAGGTCACTGATTGTCAGAGAAATGCAAATTAAGACAACACTAAGATACCACCTCACTCCTGTAAGAATGGCATACATCAAAAAGGACAGCAGCAACAAATGCTGGAGAGGATGTGGGGACAGAGGAACCCTTTTACATTGCTGGTGGGAATGTAAATTGGTACAACCTCTGTGGAGAGCAGACCTTCCATATGATCCAGTAATTCCTCTCCTGGTCTTATACCCCAAGGACTCCATAACACCCAACCAAAAAGAGGTGTGTACTCCTATGTTCATAGCAGCACAATTCATAATAGCTAAAACCTGGAAGCAACCCAGGTGCCCAACAACAGATGATTGGCTGAGAAAGCTGTGGTATATATACACAATGGAATACTACACAGCTATCAAAAACAATGAGCCCACCTTCTCTGACCCATCTTGGACAGAGATAGAAGGAATTATGTTAAGTGAACTAAGTCAGAAAGATAAAGATGAGTATGGGATGATCCCACTCATCAACAGAAGCTGACTAAGAAGATCTGAAAGGGAAACTAAAAGCAGGACCTGATCAAATTGTAAGTAGGGCACCAAAGTAAAAACCTAGTGGTGAGGGGTAGACATGCAGCTTCCTGGGACAGTGGGTGGTGGGAGTGCGTGGGAGGGATGGGTCACAGTCCTTTCGTGGTGGGAATGGTGTTTATGTACATGCCTAGCAAAATGTAGACATATAAATCAGTAGTTAATTAATATGAGAGGGGGGAAATCAATTGTATGTCTCAAAGTTTCTCAAAAGACAAACTGAATCTTTTTAATATATAGGCTATGTATTTGATATGCGGACTCTCTCAAAAGCCTAGACCAAGTAGATTAGAAGCATCCAATAGCACAGCTACATACAAGATACTGGATACTGTACAGCAAACCATAACAAAGGGACTTTTCAAAGTTAACCCAATTAACAAATAATGTGATGATAATATTAACTATCGATTGTCTTTTTGAACCCTAAGACAGCAGGAACCTCACATCTCCACTATAGAGCCCCTACTTCCCCCAGTCAAGGAACCCTTGGATAGGACCCACTTTCCTGTATGCATCTCCCAATCCAAACCAAATACTATTGCATCCGCCGATCACAACCTAACCAACGCAACTATTGCCACCTCAACATGCTTCACCTCAGACTGTGTCCAGAGACTTCACGTGTGGAATGACAACCCTTCAGCTTCATTACTCGGGTGAGACCTTTCCTTTTATAGTACAGTCTAATTTCATCTCAGGTAGTTCACTTTCTAACAAAGTCCCATAACCTAGATATACACCAGTTTCTGTGAGAGTGAGCTTATGTACACACGTATCCATAAACTACTGCAAAATATATACCTGAAAGCAGGATTACACTAGAGTTTGCAGTGAGTACCTCCCTAACACTTCCTCTCCACTATTCCAAGCTTGGGATCCATGATTGCTCAACAAATTGTTTGGCTTCATATGTTAACTCTCTTTTCAATCACCAGGTTCCAGATTCCACCGGGATACTGGTCAGGCTTCCCTGGATTGAAGACCCCACCAATGTGTCCCGGAGCTCAGCTTCCCCAGAGACACACCTTACTAGGGAAAGAGAGAGGCAGACTGGGAGTATGGACCAACCAGTCAACGCCCATGTTCAGCGGGGAAGCAATTACAGAAGCCAGACCTTCTACCTTCTGCAACCCTCAACGACCCTGGGTCCATGCTCCCAGAGGGCTAGAGAATGGGAAAGCTATCATGGGAGGGGGTGGGTTATGGGGATTGGGTGGTGGGAATTGTGTGGAGTTGTACCCCTCCTACCTTATGTTTTTGTTCATTAAACCTTTCTTAAATAGAAAATTTAAAAAAATATCTAAGTCAATCAATGTGATTTGACACTATAATAAAAGCAAAACCAAAAACCACATGATTATCTCAATAAATGCAGAGAAAGCTTTTGGCAAAATCCAAATGCCTATTCATGCTCAAAACACTACAAAAATGGAAATAGATGGAGAATTCCTTTAGATAGTGAAGTCCATATACAGCAAATGAAGAGGCAACATCATATTCAATGGACAGAAGCTAAAAGCCTTCTCACTGAGACCCAGGACTAGAAAGGGCTGTCCACTATAGCCATTACTCTTCAACATAGCATTGGAAGTTCTTGACATAGAATTCAGTGAAGAGAAAGAAAATTCAAAGGAATGCAGATTGGAAGGGAAGAAGTCAAACTCTCACTATTTTCAGATGATATGACAGTATACATAGAAAAACCAAATAATCCAGCAGAAAGTTTCTAGAAGTCTATTAGGCACTATAGCAAGGTGTCAGGTTACAAAATTAATGTACATTCCTTTACATAAACAATAAGTCAGTAGAAGATATCCAGAAATCACTGTCATTCATGACTGATAATAAAATCAATAAAATATCTAGGAATAAACCTGACCAAAGGGGCTGGGTGGTGGCACACCTGGTTAAGTGCACATGTTACAATGTGCAAGGACTTGAGTTTGGGCCCCTGGTCCCTATCTGCATGGGAAAAGCTTCATGAGTGGTGAAGCAGTGTTGCAGGTGTCTCCCTGTCTCTCTCCCTCTCTATCACACCCTTCCCTCTCAAATTCTGGCTGTCTCTATCCAATAATTAATAAAGATAGTTAAAACAATACCTGCCCAAAGAAGTGAAAGACTTGTATACTAAGAGTAAGTAAACCAGTTTGAGCTACAGGCGGTGAAGTAAGTCTGCAGGTGTCTTTCTCTCCCCCTCTCTGTCTGCCCCTCCTTTCTCCATTTTTTTTGTCCTATCCAACAATGACAACAATAATAACAACAACAACAATAAAACAACAGTGGCAACAAAAGGGAATAAATAAATATTTTTAAAATTTTAAAAATTAAATTAAATTAAAAGAAAAAAACTATGAATCGTTATTCAAGGAAATAGAAAATGATACCAAGAAATGGAAAGATATGCCATGCTCATGTACTGGAAGAATTAATATCATCAAAATGAATATTATTTTTGACAATATTTTAATTTTAAAACCATAAAATAAGGGGTACAACTCCACACAATTCCCACCACCAGCTCTCCGTATCCCATCCTCTCCTCTGATAGCTTTCCTATTCTTTATCCCTCTGGGAGTACGGACCCAAGGTCATTTTGGGATGCATTGTGGGTCTGGCTTCTGTAATTGCTTCCCCGCTGAACATGGGCATTGACTGGTTGATTCATACTCCCAGCCTGCCTCTCTCTTTCCCTAGTAGGGTGGGGCACTGGGGAAGCAGAGCTCTAGGGCACATTAGTGGGGTCGTCTGTCCAGGGAAGTCTCATCGACATTGTGCTAGCATCTGGAACCTGGTAGCTGAAAAGAGAGTTAATATACAAAGCCAAACAAATTGTAGAAAAATCATGGACCTAAAGGCTGGAATAGTGCAGATGAAGCATTAGGGAGGTCCTCCATTTTGTAGATACTAGCTTTTTTCCCCTGAGCCTGAAATCTGATATACAGGTGGATCCAAGTTATTGTCTAGGGAGATGATGTCATGGCTGGAAAAGGGACAGAAAGCTGGATCAGGGAAGAGAGTATCTCCCTTATATGGGAAAGAGGCATAAATATTGCTGACTGTAAACCCCATCAATTTGATTTGGTCTGTGGCCCATATTTAGCTTAGGAGCCTATGTGACCTCTACATCCCTGTAGATCTTTGCTCACATTCAGTGGTCATGAGTAAGAACATTCCAAGCTGCCCCAATATCAACCCATCTTTCTCAAGTGTATCATAGAGTATGTTGTCCATCCTCCCTTCCGAGGATGGAACATTCTCTACCATTGTTGATCCAAGTTGAGGGAAAGGTCCTATGGGGGGCCCACAAAGGGGTCTATTTTATTGTTCCTGATAGAGATGACTGGTAACAATGGAGAGAGGGATTTATTTGAGGTATAGGCCCATCATGTCTGTTTGTGAATCTCAGGACTTCCCAAATAGGTCCCCAGCAGATGGGGTGGCCTGATAGTGACTAAGGTGTCACCGTTAAAGTATGCCAGTTGCTTGCCCTTATTCAGCTTTTGCAGTCCTTGCTTTGATAAGGTTAGCTTTGAAGTGAGTGAGAGAACTGTAATAGGAAGTAGGTGAGGAGGGTATCTAAGTCTAAGTAGACACTATTTCATTAGGAACTTTATTGTGCACTTTTGCTTTCAGGTATATATTTTCCTCTAAATTATGGATGCATGTGAGCATATGCCCTATCTCATGAGACCTGATCTATATCTAGGCTTTGGGACTTTGTTAGGAAGGAGACCGCCTGAAATGGAATTAGAGAATCCTATAAGAAAACAATGGTCTTCCCTGTGTAATGAGGCTGAAGCGTCGGCATTCCACATTTGACACCTCTGGACACAGTCCAAAGTGAAGCATGCCAAGGTTGAACTTCCAAAATTTCTGACTTTTAGTAATTTTCTATTTGTTGTTAAATATTAATACATCTTGACCTCTCCAAGCACATGACTTTACCAATATGTCCTGGAACCTCACCTTTCCAGAGCCCTACCTCACTAGGGAAAGATAGAAACAGGCTGGATATATGGATCAACCTGCCAATACTCATGTCCACCTGAGAAACAATTACTGAAGCCAGTACTCCCACCTTTTGCACCCCATAAAGTATTTTAGTTCATACTCCCAGAGGGAGAAAAATATTAGGTGAAGATGACTAGAGGGCTTCGAGCTCCAATTCCATCAGGATCTGGAGAGACAAGCAGAAAAAGGGACATTCAGAATTAGTAATAGCTGTAGGTGTGACTTAGAAAGGAAGAGAAGGCAGGGCCATAGAAAAATTGGAAAAATATATAAATATAGACAGATAGTCATAGATATAATCATCCCACATTTGTTACCTTGAAAGAAATACTGAAGTTTCCAGTGGAGGGAATGGAGACGTAGAACTCTGATGTTAGGAAAGGTGAGGGATTATACCTTTCTTATCCCATAATTTTGTAAATCAATATCAAATCACTAATAAAAATTACTTAAAAAATTAAAAAGAGTGCATCACAACAGGCTGTATAGAAAATATCGGTAATAAATTATATTGATTGTATACTCTAAAAAATAACTGGTGTATATGTTTTAGAAAAGCAGCTGCCTACTGATTATATTTTTATAAAATCTCCAATATGTATAAAGGACAGCAAAGAGTTTGTATTGCTTTAAGTCACACTTTTGCAAGGCTGAAGCACATCCTATAAAGGTGAAATTTTACATGTCGAAAGCTTGAGATTTTCTAATTAAAAGTAAAAATGGGGGGACTTTCTGTAGGCACCTCGTTAAGCATACATATTACCAAGTTCAAGGACCTGGATTTGAGTCCCTGCTCCCAGTCTGCAGGGGTCATGCTTCAGAAATGATGAAGCAGGTCTGCAGATATTTATCTTTCTCTCCCTCTCTAGATTAGATAGATAGAGAGAGATAGAGAAATAGAGAGATAGATGATAGATAGATGATAGATATCTAGATGATTGATAGATGATATATTAGAAAATAGATGATTGGTAGAGGAAATCCAATGGTAGTGCATCAGGTTGAGCTCATGTGGTGCAAAGTGCAAGGACTGGCATAAGGACCTGGCTCCTCACCTGCTGGGAAGTCGCTTCACAGGCGTTAAAGCAGGTCTGCAGGTGTCTATCTCTCTCTCCCCCTCTCTGTCTTCCTCTCCTCTCAATTTCTCTCTGTTCTATTCAACAACAACGACATCAATAACAAAACAACAACTACAGCAACAATAAAAAGACAACAAGGGCAACAAAAGGGAAAATAAATAAAAAATTTTTAAAAAGATGATTGATAGATGTAGATAGATAGATAGATAGATAGATAGATAGATAGATAGATAGATAGATGATAGGTAGGCAGACACACAGTTGTAGAAATAATAGTCAACCCGTATCTGTTGTCTTGGGAGAGCCATTGCCGTTTCCAATAGAGGGAATGGGGACACAGAACTCTGATGGTGGGAATGATGTCGATTTGTACCCATTATCTTATAATTTTCTAAACCAGTATTGAATCACTAATTTAAAAAAAACTGGCTAATTTATCTTATTAGAGATTTAGAAAATAATCAAAAACTTTACTAATTAAGAAGTGTTCCAGTCAAGAAAAAGCATCATTCAAAGCTGTAGGAAAATTTATGAGATTTTTGCTCCTCCTTTCCCTATTATCTTCATAGAGCAGACTCGCCTTTCCCTAAAGTCAGCCGTTGAAGCTCACAATTCCTTATATCAAACTGGAGGGATTAGATATAATAATATTTTAACAGCTGAGTAGTATTCCACTGTGACATGTACCACAACTTTCTTGCCTACTCATTTGTCATTGGATATATGGATTATATCCAAGTTTGAGCTACTAGCAATTGTGCTGTTATGAGGTGTACACAGATCACTTTGGGTTGGTGAATTTGGTTTTTTTGTATAATTCTCCAGGAGAGGAATGGCTGGGTCCATTTCTAGTGTTCTGAGAAGTCTCCAAACTGTTTACAACAGGGGTTCAATCAATTTGCATTTATATCAGTAGTGTAGAATGGCTTGATAAAACACATAAAAGAAAATATTTGAAGAACACTTAACAATGTTTGTTTCAGAGAATCAAGTCAAACATCAAAGAAAACAAACAAAAATTAAAACAATGAGCCTATATCAAATTGAAAACCTTCTACAAAGCTAAAAAAACACCAAAACACAAAAATACCTAACATAACAATAGAATGTCTTTGCAAATCATATATTCTACAAAGGTTCAATTACCAAAATATGTAGAGAGCTCACTAAACTCAGTAACAACAGCAAAAACAACCCCATTGAAAAATGTGAAGATAGCGTGGATAAAATTTTCACCATGAACATATTCAGATGTTCGACGGGCACATAAAACATGCTAAGATTCACTAAATATTAAATAAATGCAAATAAAGACAGTGATGAGATACCACTGTACACCACTGGGCACCATTATCTCTGACTAATTGAAATGGGTGTCGATGGTTTAATATTCAATATGGAAATATTATGAAGAATGCAATATAACTTTATGCTCACACATCTCAATAGTAATTATGATTTTTTACATTGGCCTTTATCTAGACTGCACAGCATGAGAGGTGTGCAGTGACTCATAGCCTCTGATGTAGGAACAATGAATGATTACTCAATATTTGACATAGTCTTAAAGATCAAGGTAACTGGACACCAACCTCACAGCCTAAAGGAGGTCTGTGTCGTATGAAGCTGTGATCTCTGGGTTTCTTGCCTTCATCTTAGTTTATTTCAAGATGATTCAAAGGAATCCTAAGACAGTTTATATGAGCAGAAAATTTTCATATGAGAACAAATGAAGTGTGACATCCACATCGAATGGTAACACTGATAATGAGAGGTATAGACAAAGATAGCCTCTAACTAACTTTTAAGATCTTTTCTAAGTAGCATTTTAAGGGGATCTCAGCAGATTTTTATGGATGCAGTGTCCAGTTAATTATGTAATCCCCATTCAAATCTATCTATCTATCTATCTATCTATCTATCTATCTATCTATCTATCATTTATCTAGTTGGTGTTATTCAGGAGCTTTGGCACCCAGATCTTTGGCTCCATTTACACCTATCCATGTTGAGGAGTTACAGATCTTTCCTGACCATGCAGACTAAGTAGGGCATAGATTGCACAAGCCTGTGGCTAATACAAAACCCAGCATGCTATGTGGGATATACTCCCACAGAGAATAATAGAATTTGTGCAAAATGACTGTCATGTGATACAAAGTACTCATTTCCTTCCAGCTGTACATTATCCCTAATGTAGACATACTACATGGTAAGGCAAGTCACAGATAACTGCTTGAGAAGGGACATTGCAATACAAGGACAATTCAAATATCGTATTTTAATTTACTTTATCAGTTTCATATAAAGAGTTATTTTGCAGGCTAGGTAGATAGCATAATGGTTATGCATAGAGACTCTCATGCCTAAAGGTCCAGAGCCCCAGGTTCAGTCCCCTGTACAACCACAAGCCAAAGTAGAGCAGTGCTCTTTTGTGAAAAAAAAAAAGAAAGAAAGAAAGTCAATTTGCCATTGGACTTTGGAGTATGACATCCTCAGTTTGATCTCCAGCATTTCATGTGCTAGAATGATGATCTGGTTCTCTATGTGTGTATCTGTATGTATCTCCAATTAATAAACAAACAAGTTTTCAAAACAAAAGTGATTTTACCAGTGAGATAAAGACATATATGAGTAACAGTTGCTAATGCTCATCTCTTTAAGTATTTTATTATGATATATCTTTTGGGATTAACCTATCACTTTTCAGTTTTAATAAATTCTTATAGGCTAAAGAAACATCCTTACTAATTGAGAAATTTACATTTTTTCTGATACATTCTATAATTAGATGATTTTTTACTATAGATTTAATATTGATTTACAAATTATGAGATAATAGGGGTATAATTCCACACTGTTCCCACCACCAGAGTTCTGTGTATACGTTCTCTCCACTGAAAACTGCAGTAGTTTTCCCAAAGTTACAGATATGAATTGACTATTATTTCTATAACTATATTTATATATCTGCCCATTTTTTTCAGAGAGCTTTTTCCAGGTGTCCCTGCTTTGGGTTATTTCATCAAGACAGTACAGAAAAACAGAGGAAAATATTTCATATATGAATGTCTGCTTCTTTTTCTTCTTCTTCTTCTTCTTTTTCTTCTTCTTCTTCTTCTTCTTCTTCTTCTTCTTCTTCTTCTTCTTCTTCTTCTTCTTCTTCATTCTTCTTCTACTCCTCCTCCTTCTTTTTCTTCCTCTTCCCTCCTTCTTTGCTCCCTGCTTCTCTCTCCCCCTAACCCCATCCCTTTCCCCTTCTTCTCTTGGTCTTCAAGATTCTGGCCAACTTTCTCAGATAGAATAAGGACAGAGAGGGAGGAATCAAGCCTTTGTATTTACCTTGTTACTTTATTTAGATGATACATTTTGTTTTCATTTTAATTGTGATTAATAGTGAGTTACAATATTTTTAGGTTTATAGTCCCACATCACACACACCACCAAAGTTCTGTATCCCCAGCCTCTCAATGCTAACCATCACAGTTCTCAGAAAGTCTTAGGTAAACAAATTCTCTGGGGGGGGGGGGCGCAGGAATGGCTTGAGATGGCATTGTGCACAGTGGTGGAGGACTTAAGTTGGCAGTAGGGGGGTTAACTTATACCTATCACAGTATATAAGAAATTGTATTAAAAATATGTCCACTGTGGATGGATAACAATATGAATATGTCAGTATCACAACTTTACATTTTTCACAGCAGTCAGTAACCAGCTAGCATTCCCTGCCTTAAGTTTATATGAAAATCTTGAGAATCTTTTCAGCCACCAGGTCCCAGATGCCATCATGATGCTGACCAGCCTTCCCTGGACTGAAGACACCACCATTGTGTCCTGGAGCACCGCTTCTGCTTCCCCAGAGACCCACCCTACAAGGGAAAGAGAGAGGCAAGCTGGGAGTATGGATTGACCAGTCAACGCCCATGTTCAGCGGAGAAGCAATTACAGAAGCCAGACCTTCCCCTTTATGCAACCCACAATGACCCTGGGTCCATACTTTCCAATGGGAAAGCTATCAAGGGAGGGGATGGGATATGGAGATTGGGTGGCAGGAATTGTGTGGAGTTGTACCCCTCCTATCCTAAGGTTTTGTTAATGTCTCCTTTCTTAAATAAAAAAGAAAGAAAGAAAAGAAAATCTTGAGAAATCACTTAGTCAGTGTCTTATTTGGATATTAGGCCCTTATCAGGGTGACTTTGCCACACTGTCTTAGATCAATCAGCAGTTGTATTTGCATTGAGTTCCTCTTATCCCCTGTGACAAAATCTCATTCTGCAGTGTGGACCTTAAGATTCATTTGACAGTTTCTAATTTTATCCCCAGACACTTCCCAAATCCTAAGAAGATGGTGTATGCACTGGACACCATTGATAATACAGAGTTCCAGAAGGAAAATGTAATGGTAAATACTTCTTGTATCTTCTGATGTGACCACACTGAGCTTCAGTGGTAATTGCACTTCCAATAATGGCTTTAGGGACAAGAAAAATTAAAGAAAAAAAAAGTGACACAAGGATTATTTAAACCAAGGTTTTAACTTTTAGTAAAAACAAGAATGGACAAGACAAGGTAGTTTTAGATGGTTAAGAGTCTACTGAGGAAAACAGTCAGAGATTTGTCCCTCAGGAAAAAAAAATCCATGAAAAAGATATTAAAGAAAACTTAAACCTATGTTAACTGACAAAGATGTTTCTATTTTGCTATTTTATTGTTATGTCAATGCATTCCCACTTCTATTCATAGACGAAAATAGAACTGATTTCTGTGTTCTTGGCACCTATAGACATTTCATTTTTCTCCCTTTATGTCAAGAAAGTAAGTACTCCTTTTCATATGGTGTGTTTTTTTTTTCCTGTTGGTTAATCATGGAAAGTGTTTTTTACCTCCTAAAGCCTTGCATCTTTTCAGAAGAGAAATTTAGTGTGTTATTTTGGCTCATTTTACAGTTTTATGTAACTTTAAGGCTTTGTTCCTTGGAACATGATTCATAGTAGATCAACTTCTTGATGTTTATTGGCTTAATCTTATTATAGGGACTGAAGTGGGTTTAACCTCTGCTTCTGTATATCCACAATCCATACTAGCTTTGTAACATTGCCCCCTGGGCCTTTGTTTTATTGGTATCAGAGACCAGTTATGCAGATGACTTCCCTAGTGTTTCCAAATGGGTAACCTGAGGAGAGACACTAGTCTTGCATCTCTGATTCATCTTTTTCTTATTTACTTACCCTAAGACTGTTACACTGATGACTCCCTAACAGAAGCAGCTGAACTCTCACTGATGAAAAGTCACCAACTAATTCACGTAATCAAACTAGTTATGTAGGTGAGTACAGATAGAATGTGCTCCTATTTGATCTCTGGGGTAATCAAATAACAAATCTCTTCCCTTTTTCCACCCCAACCCCATGACCAACTTGAAAGTATTAGACCAGGCTCTCATTTGAGTAAAAGAAATACAAAAAGTTTCTCGGCCACAAGCATTTGCTGGATTCAGGTCCCTGTTTTCAATTGGTCTGACTGAAGAATCTTTTGTGAGGGAAAATGATGTTGCTGAATGCTTGGTTTTCAGCTGGGGTCTGGGCAGGCATTCATATAGTGAGAAAATCATATATATATCAAGAGAAATGAAACTTCTGAAAGGTAATGTGACTGCAGCTAAAAGGGAAGTTAAGGAACATAGGAGTTCAGCAGTGTCCTAGGTTTTATTCCCGAAAAGCTGCAACATGAAAGCAAAATTTTCTCTAGGCAAGGGTGCCTCTAGGAAGTCCTCTGCTGCCTTCTCCTGGCAGCGAGCAGTTACTACCTAAATCTATCTCCATCTCATCCCCAAGTCCCTTTCAGTTTAGAGTCCCCCACACCCCGCTCTGCCTTCTGTCTTGCTAGCCCAAATGGTTGGGGATGTATAATGTGCATAATGTGCATTGAGTGGGGACCAAAAAGGCTACCTAACAGTTCGTGCTGAGCCGTTTCCTACCAAGCCGGCAGGCAATTCACTGGTTCACTCCTTCCCCACCCCCCTCACAAACACTGTCTTCCTCCATTAGCTCATTCTCCTTCATTCCCCCTTCCCGCCCTTAACTGTCCCTCCCCATCGCCATTGAAAAGGGCTGTCTCAGCACAGTCTCCTGCAGTCGGTCAACTGTCAGGACTGGAGGAGTGGCTCGTCCCTACTGCACGCAACTGTCCACGCTGCTAAGCAGAAGGCAAGCAGAACAGACCATACAGAGCGACTGTAGCAGCGGTGTCACAGGCGACCCAAGGCTATCCAAACAATACAGTACCGGAGCCCGAAAAACCTTAGAGGCAGCTCCCAGGAAACCAACTAATTCTAGGACGGTGAGCTGTGGTGGTAGCGCTGTTACTACAATTGTAGCCTCCTTGGAGCTGGCGGAAGTGTTTTCCCTTTTTCACTTACCACCTCTTTGTACTGTAGAGGCTTCATTCACTGAGTAAGTATCTGGTTAGGGTGCCAGAACAAAATGCAGCCTGTAAGGTGTGTGTCCTGCGCAAAATGTGCGGAGATTTCCTGCAGCTTGTGGCTTGAGGTTTCATTGTAACCAAACAGCAGCTTTAGAGACATTTTGGTAGTTCTCCTTTCTTCCTTCCAAGATAAAGGTAAGGTAGGGGCAAAGGGGGTATAATTTCGGTGGTGGGGGTGGGGTGGGTTGAGGTAGTGTCTGAGTTGGGGGTGGGGCAGAAGGTTAAAAAAAAAAAGAAGTAACTAGTAATCTTGCCCTCGGTTTGGCTAGGTTACTTTGTGAAAATGTTTTTCTATCAAAAAAATGTCCGCTCATGAAATCTCCCTGACCTTGAGCAAAAATGTCTTACACTTTAATTAAACGAATACAGTCAGCATCAGTGAGATTGAGAGATATCCTAAGATTGGTACAAATGACAAGAAAAACACCACACCCCGGACTTTTTGGCAAACTCTGAGAGGTCCTAGTATATCAGCAATCTTTCCAGCCCTGTCAGACCTTCCACTGCTGTGTCACGTTCGTCCCACTATTTTTGAGGACTCCGGGGTTGAATGAGTCATGCTTTCTGTAACTACTGAGGGTTGACCTTTAGAATTGAGCAGAAGAGAGCACAATAAGCCTCCTGCAAGTGCTCAGGGTTACTGGGAATATTCCACTTGGTGCTCTGGTTCCTTCCTTCCCACCTTACTGGTACAGCGTAGTCTGCACTACTAGATGTAAAAATGGTAGCTATGGAAAATTCTGCCTAACACATGCGCGCACAAACACATACACATACACTATAAATTTACAATTGTGCATGTGTAAACCGCGTCTTCTTTAGAGACTTTAAATGAGGTCTGCCAGGTTGTGGAGACATGACTAGCACAGGAGCACTTAGCTGCTGATAGACTACAGTAAGTGTGTGTGTGTGTGGGGGGGAGACATGTCACTTTCCTAGAGTGTATAGCAGGATCTACTTCTTTCTTCTCCTAAGGAAAGCTTTAGTAGAGATCAACTGCAGTTTACCTCTCAGAATGCAGAATGATGCAGTACTTCCTGAGCTGCTATGGCCGCCTTTGTAGTTTCGGTATCCCAGCTTTGTAGTGTGAATGAATCTGCTCGCCTCTTGTAACTGGTCCTAAAGTCACAGCAGAGTGTCACTACCAGAATGTCGATTTTGAACCTGGGAATCTTTATTTTGCGTCATTGCGGCATAAACCTACAAAGCTGAAGAGAAGGGGGATTAAGATAGAAAGAATAAAATCCTTTCCAGGATGATTTCAACCAGAGGAGCTGCTTTTGTGTGAAGGAAACTGCATGGAACCAAATTATTAAAAATAACAATATGCAGGGAATAGTAAAGAAAACACGAATGGGGGGGGTGATGGTTTTAAAGGAATCACATATATGCTTTTAGCACTACAAGGAGGAAACATCCTGAGGTGCTTAAGATTCCTGAATACCGAACAGAGTGCCAGAAAAGGTATTGTACCATATGACTAAAGTGATGCTTCTGCTCCCTGTTCCTCCATCCAGAACACTTGCTCCTCAGAATAGCTAAGAGGTGCCCAAAGCTGGGGGGAGGCACTGCAGCATAGCCAAAGCTGTTTTTTTCTTCTTCTCTCTCTCCTCTAACCCCACTTCTTCCCCTTCTTCCTTCTTCTTTACCTTTTCTTCTCCGGGGGGCGGGATGGGGCTCAGTGCTCAGTGCCTACTTTTAAAAATCAAGACATAGACACACACAGAGAGAAAAAGGGAGAAGCCAAATCAGTGAAGCTCCCTTCCATGAGGTAATGGCCTGGCTCCAACCTGGATGGTGCAATCAGCCTCACTATTCAAGTGACATCTTTTTTTTCTATGTACTGTTTTGAACTAGGGTATCAAACACAAATTTGTGGTCTCACTATACTTCTTTTTTCATTTTCCCAGCCTCCTTTCTCTCTCCTTTCCAGAATGCACTTACCTAGTGATATGTTTTAGAGGGCAACAGCTGCAAGGGAGACCATGATTGCCAGTGTTAAATTTTCTCTTTTCCAAGGATTTTAAGCAATGGGGATTTGAAGACTGGAGTCTTCAAAATACAGCTAATTCTTCAAAAGAAACCTCACTGGAAGGAGCAAAGTGGGGGGAGGAGGGATAGGAGGCAAAAGCACCAGGTTTTCCTCATTAGGAAAGGGACTGAAAAGTGGAGGTTGTAGAAAAAGTCAAGCAGCGGAGTGGAGAGGGGCAATATTCTTTATTGCAAAGGGGGACAGATCTACATGCCAAATTTAGAAGATAGTGTGCTTTAAAATAGGAAAGACTGATGCTTCCCTTTTGACTTTGACTTTGCTCTTTTCTTTTTAAATAGTAAGACTCTGCTTTTCCAAATTTGAGGCTAATCTATTTCCCTAGGTTGTGTACAGTGTTTTAACTTTGGAAGAAGGCCCAAACAGCATAATTGTAGAATGGTATCTAGGCTAAGAGGGAGAAGATTGAGACTGGGCTTACAGAGGCAATTTAGGCTGCATAGTTATATTACCAAGAGAAACACATTCAAAGAGGATCTTTAATTTTTTGGTATGGAGGCAACTAAGGATTTGGTGGAAAAGGGACAAAATCAAATATCAAATAATTCATTATTGTTGTAGATCAAGAATTATTATTTTTTTGTTAGTGGAACTGACAGTTTTTGTGTATTTGAAATATAGGAACGGGAAAAATTTAGAATAAACACAATCACTTTCTAGAGTTCAACTATTTGCTAAGAGTTGAAAGGAGCCTTTTTATTTCAAGAAACCAGAATGCAAGTCTCTTGGACACTGAAGCTTTGTTGAATTTGGGCATCTGGGAGTACTGGCAGGAGGGATTGCATATTTCCCATTATTTCTTCACCTAGTATTCAAAACTGTATTATTATTATTATTGTTGTTGTTGTTGTTGTTGTAAGATAGAATCCCTGATAACTTCCAATTGTTGTTGGCAAGAATAAATTTGGTAAAGATTTTTAAAGTAAGGGATTCTCCTTTTCTCTATGCAAGCATTCCATAACAGCTTTTAACCAGAATTGATAAGGTTTTTGGAAACTTGTCTGCGCAGATAAAGAGAGGTATACCTACAAGAGAACAGCATATAAGCCACATTTTTTAAGCTGTATTGATGAAATATGCATGGCTGCCACATTTCCTATTAGTGGAAAGAAAAATTATTCAGAGTTCTAACCTTCAAAATTTGTGTTTCACATTTTTTAGTCTAGGTTATCTGCTTATGTATTAAGCAAATAAATTTAAAAACAAATATTAAGTTACTATAACAGAATATTGAATTATTAAATAATATGAAAATATGATTTGAATCACTATTAACCAGGAGACATCTTATGAATGTATTTTTTTTGTGATTGATGTGAACATCATTCACTAGATATTCAATCAGAACATCAATGTGACTGATGCTCCAATTAACTATAGTAGAAGAAGGAACCAATATTTGCTAAAAGTTGAAATAAGATTTATAAAACGTCCTCTACCTATAATACATAGACATTCCTACTCATAGGTCAGGCAGGAAGTAGATATGGGGAGAATCAAAAACACGTAAAGAAGAATGTAGGTAGACATGCTCTTTTATGAGGTTAAGACATAGGCATTTACCCTGTAAAAAATAAGTACAGAACAGGGTCCAGGGAAAGGAGAAGAAGTGTACATGAAATCCAGGCATATATACTTGTCAGACTCCAGAAATAATCAGGGATAAAAGTGTGAGTAAGGGGCAGACTAGATTTACCTGCACACTGTAGACTGAATTATATGCTGCTAGGTTTAGGGGGTTCAGATTACATAGGGCTGTCATTCATTGGGGGAATTAGATAGGATAGGAGTATCTAGAAAGGTGTTTTTCCTAAATTTAGATCCTTCCTCTGATCTGACACTATTTTTTTCATTTCAGAACTGTCAAGCATCAGGTGCATGATGGGAACTCTATCAATTAGCATGGAGATTTTATTATAATGCTAATAAAATGAATCTCAGGTTTGCTTAGGGGATACCTCATTCACCTTATTGATTATAGCTGGTTCCTTCCACATCTTGTTTCTACCTGGTCTTTAAAAGAAGTGTTCAGTCTCATGTCTAACAGATTATATATTTTGTAAGACATTAATTTGTTTATTTTTTTAATACGTAGTATGATAATTCAGAAGAATAAGCAATATTTAATAATGAATTTTAAATAGCAACAATAGTTTACAAATAATATGTTAAAATTATTATTTTAACACCATAATATCGGGGGCCAGGCAGTGGCACACCTGATTAAGCGCTCATGTTACAGTGCACAAGGACCCAGGTGCAAGCCCCTGGTCCCCATCTGCAGGGGGAAGCTTCATGAGTAGTGAAGTAGAGCTTCAGGTGTCTCTCTGACTTTCTCCCTTTCTATCTCCCCCTCCCCTCTCAATGTCTCTCTGTCTCTATCCAATGACAAACAAATACAAATATTTTTTAAAATAAACACCAAAATATGAACCAAAGTTAGACTTATTATTATTCTGTTTTGCACTATAGCACATTTTAAACTAGCTCCAAGTTGAGTATAGACCCAGGGACAAAGTTTTTAGCATGACATCTCTTTCTTTTTATACCCAACAAGTATCTAAGTAACCTCAGACAACGTTTAAATCACTGTCCTACTATATAACAAGGATATAAATATAAAAATCTTGCCTCTAGTATAACAAGTTATATGACATGTTTATACATTTTACAAATTTATCTTAATTATTTCAGACCTCATACACAATGGTCTCATTTCTTTTGCCTATTCCTTAGAGTGTATCTAAGTTTGAAGAAATCAAAGGCCATGAAAGTGATTATTGGGGAAAGAAAAAATGACAAATCATAATAAATCAAATGGTAATAAAAGAACTCAGTATGCTATTGTTTTTTTTAAAAACTATGTTCATCTATACAATCTTAACATATTGTATGATACACACATGTATGTGCACACACATGCACAGCAAGTAAGAGAGCTTGTTTGTTTGCTTTGTTTTCCTGAGAGTTCATTTTTCAGGCTTTTGTGCATTTTCCTATTGTTTGTCTTTTTATTTTTCTTTCTTTCCTTTTTTAAACTTCTTTTTTTAATAAAGAGTTAATGGTTTACAGTATAATATTTTTTTCACTACACTCCCATCACCAAAGGTCTGTGTGTCTATTCTCACCCTAATAGATAACCATTATAGTTCTTCTAAAACCATAGATAAAGGTTGATTTTTTCACATTCCTATATTCAAGTGTCTATATTATAAATATGGGTGAAATCATTCTGTAGTTGTCCTTTACCTCTTTACTTGCTTCTCTAAGCATAGTCTTCTCTAATGCCATTCACTTAATCCCAAGGGGCATGACACCCTCTTTCTCATTTCTGAGTACTACTCCATTGAGTATATACCCCATAACTTTTTTTTAACAGAGCACTGCTTAGAGCTGGCTTACATGGGATTGTACCTGAGACTTCAGTGCCTCAAGCATGAGAGTTTCCATGTATAACCATTATACTCTCTACCCTAACACCCCATATTTGTTTTACCCAGTCCAGTCATCAGTTGAAGGGCATTTCAGTTGTTTCCAAGTTTTTCCTATTGTGAATAAAGCTGCTTTGAACATAAGGGTGCATATAGCCCTTCAAATCAGTGTTATATCTTTTGGGTAAATGCCTAGTAGTAGAATTGCTGGATCATAAGGTATTTCCACTTGTATTTGTTTAAGAATTCTCTTTACTGTTTTCCATAATGGCTGTACCAATTTTCACTTGCACCAGCAGTGTAGTAGAGTTCCTCTCTCTCCAAACTCTAACACTTAACTATCATTTTATTGATGGAGCTCATTTTCATAGTTGTGAGGCAGAATCTCAGTGTGGTTTTAATTTGCATTTCTCTACTGACACTGATGAGTGAACTGGAGCGTTTCTGCATATGACTGTGGACCATGTGTGTCTTTTTATTATAGAACTGACATTTTAAAAATTATCTTATTTATTTATTCTATATGACGGAACAGAGAGAAATTGAGAGGAGCGGGAGAGGGAGAAAGAGAGAAAGATAAAAAGAGAGAGAACTGCAGACCTGCTTCTCTGCTTGTGAAGCTTCCCTCCTGGAAGTGGGGACCGTAGGCTTGAACCCAAATCCTTGCACACTATAATGTATACACTTAACCAGGTGTGCCGCCATCCTGCCCTGAGAACACTGTCTATTCATATCTTCTGCTCACTTTTTATTTGGCTGTTCTTTTTCTTTTTGTTGATGTTTAACAAATTTCTCTGGTTATGACAGTGAGGATAGATGTCTTCCAGCATTATTAGTCTAGGCTACCTAACTCATCCTACTATCCTGGCTTTATTTTCTATTTTACCTCTTGGTTATTTTTTCTACTCCCCTTTTCTCAGTATAAAGACCTCTACTTCAAACTAATTTAAAGATTTTGACAAAGTCTCTTTGCCAAGATTTATTGTTGATTTTGTGTGTATTATACTATTCTTTAAAATATGGTTTACAGTGTAATTGCACATATTTGTTATCAGTTTATTATGCCTATAAAACATATGTTTTTCCATAGATCAATTTATATTCCCACAAGCAGTACAGAAAGGTTCCTTTGCCTCCACAACCTCTCCAGCTTTTGTTGCTGCTATGTTTTCTGACGTATGACATTCTCGTAGTAGTGAAGTGGAAGCTTATTGTCTTCATTTGCATTTCTCTGACAATCAGTGACTTGGAGCATTCTTTCATAGGTCTGTTGACCTTTTGGATCTCTTCTTTGGTGAATACTCTGTCCATACCTTCTCCTCATTATTGGATGGGGTCATTTGTTTTCTTCTTGCTGAATCTGGCAAGTTGTTTATATTAATTTTGGTTATTGGCCCCTTGTCTGATGCACATATTGTAAAGATCTTCTGCCATTCTGTGAGGAGTCTCTTTGTCTGGGTTGTGGTTACTTTTGCTGTGCAGATGCTTTCTAACTTGATGTAGTCCCATTTGCCTGTTTTTGTTTTAGTCTTCTTTGTAATTGGATTTGTATAATTGAAAATGGCTTTAAAATTTGTGTGGAAAAGAGTTCTGCCAGTATTTTCCTCCAACTATTTGATAGTTTCTGGCCTAATATTCAAATATTTTATCCCATTTAATAGTCTTGGAACCTTTGTCAAAGAGTAGATGTCCATAGGTGTGGGGGCTTACTTCCGGGCTCTCAATTATATTCCACTGGTCAATGTGTCTATTTACGTTCCAGTACCAAGCAGTTTTGATCACAATGGCCTTATAATACAATTTAATATCTGGGAGTGTGATGCCTCCAGTTCTGTTCTTTCTTCTCAAGATTGTTTTGGAAATTCTAGGCCTTATCATGTTCCAGATAAATATTTGTAGCTTTTTTCTATTCTCCTAAAAATTTTGGATGGGTTCAAAGTGGGAATTGCATTAAGTTTGTGTATGGCTCTGGGTAGTATAATCATTTTGATTATGTTAATTTTTCCAACCCATGAATGTGGAATATCTTTCCACTCCTTCATGACTTTTAGTATTTTCTAAAAGAAAATACTATGAAAATACTATGAATAGTGACTCATAATTTTCAGCATACAAGTCTTTCATTTTTTGGTATGGTTTATTTCTAGCTATTTTATTGTTTTGTTGCTATAATAAAATAAATTGATTTCTGGATTTTTTCTTCTGCTACATTAGTATTGGCATAGAGCAATGCCACTGACTTTTGTATGTTAATTTTGAAGCCTTACTATATTGCCTGATACTTTCCAAGAGCTTCTTGTTGGATTCCTTAGGTTTTCCAATGTACATTATCACATCATCTGCGTATTACGAGAGTTTGACTTCTTCTCTTCCAGTCTGTGTCCCTTTTATTTCTTTCTCTTTCCTGATTGTTATAACAAGAAATTCTGACACTATGCTGAATTATAATGGTAATAGTGGACAGCCCTGTCTAGTATCTGATCTGAGGGACATGCTTCTAATTTTTCACCACTGAGTATGATGTCTGCTATAGGTTTACTATGTATGGACTTCACTCTCTTGAAAAAAATGTTCCTTCTGTTCCCATTTTTTGTAGTGATTTGATCATAAAGGGATGTTGGATTTTGTCAAAGGCTTTCTCTACATCTATTGATATTGTGGCTTTTAGTCTTGCTTTTATTGATATTGTGGATCACATGGATTAAATAACGTATATGAAACCAACGTTGCATCCCTAGGATTAAGTCCACTTGGTCATGATGAACGATCACTTTAATATACTGCTTTATCTGATTAGCTAGGATCTTGTTCAGTATTTTAGCATCTGTGTTCATCAGAGACATTAGTCTGTAGTTTTCTTTTTTGTTGTGTCCCTATCTGCTTTTGTTATCAGGGTGATTTTTGGCTCCATAGAAGCTGGAAGGGAGTATTCTTGTGTCTTCAGTCTTTTGGAAGAGTTTTCAAAATAGAGGAATTAACACTTCCTTGAAGGTTTTGTTGAATTCATTTGTAAAACCACCAGGACGTTTATAGTTGGGAAGGTTCTAATAACTGTTTAATAACTGTTGCAGTCTTTTTTGGCTTTGATTAGCCTGTTCATATTTTATAGTTTCTCTTTGTCTAAATTTGGATGTTTGTATGTATCTGGGAACTCATCCATTTATTCCAGGTTCTCTAGCTTGATGTCATATAGTTGTTCGTAGAAGTCTAGCATGGTATGTTGGATTTCAGTGGTGTCTGTTTTGATAGTTTCTCTTTCTTTTATAATCCTGTTTATTTCAATCTTCTCTTTTTTGTTTTCCGAGTCTAGCTAACAGTTGTTGATTTTCCTTCCTCTTTTGATAAACTAGCCTTTAGCTTCATTGATCTTTTGTATGATTTTCTTATTTTCATTGTTATTTATTTCTGTCTTAACTTTAGTTATTGCAGTCCTTCTGGTTGCTTTAGGGTTTCTTTTTTCCTCTTCTAAGTCATTAGGGTGTACATTCAAGTTGTTTATATGAACTTTTTTCCTCCTTTCCTAGTGTGTGCTTGTATAGCTATGAACTTCCCTCTCAGGACTGCCTTAGCTATGTCCCATCCCAAATATTTTGATAGCTCATATTTTCATTTTCATTGAATTTTCAAATATTTTTATTTATTCCTTAATTACTTCTTTGATCCCATAGTTGTTAAGTAGTTTACTGTTGAGTTTCCATACGTTGGGACTTTTACTAATTTTTTTTTGTTGTTATTAAATGCTAGTTGAATTCTATGATGGTTTGAGAAGAAAAACTTGGGTTGATTTTGATGCTCTTGAACTTGTTGAAACTGTCTTTGTGGCCTAACATCTGGTCTATCCTTGAAATGAGCCATGTAGACTTGAATAGAATGTGTATTCCAGTTCTTGGAGTGAATGACTCTGAAAATGTCAAATAGTTCTCCTTTACATATTTCTTAATTTAATTCTCTCATTTCTTCATTATTTTTCTGCCTAAATGATCTCTCTATTTGGGAGAATGGGGTTTTGAAATCCTCTACTATTACTTTGTTGCTGTTAATAATATTGCTGTATCTCTTTCAGTAGATGTTTTGATGCATTTAGATAGCTTCTCATCAGGTGCTTAGAAGTTATAATTGTTAACTCCTGGAAGTCGAGCAGTAGCGCAGCGGGTTAAGTGCATGTGGTGCAAATCACAAGGACCCACGTAAGGATCCCGGTTCGAGCCCCAGCTCCCCACTTGCAGGAGAGTCGCTTCACAGGCCATGAAGCAGGTCTGCAGGTGTCTATCTTTCTCTCCCCCTCTGTCTTCCCCACCTCTCTCCATTTCTCTCTGTCCTATCCAACAATGATGACATCAACAACAATTACAACAAGGGCAACAAAAGGGAATAAATTTTTAAAAATTTTATAAAAAATAATAATTGTTAACTCATTTTTAATTAACTGATCCTCTAAGCATTAAGTAATTTCCATCCCTATCTTTTTTCCATTTCATTTATTTTAAGGTCTATAGTGCCAGAGATGAGAATTGCTGTCCCTGTGCATTGGCTTGTATGGTAGTTTTCCATCCTCTCATTTTGAATCTGTATTTGTCTCATTGAATTAGGTGAGATTCCTGCAGTCAACATATGGTTGAGTTGTGTTTTCTGATCCATCTTTCTACTCTGTGCCTTTTAATAGGTGAATTCAAGACATTAAAATTTATTGATATTATAGAATGAAGATATTTTAATGCCATTATTCTAAGCTTTTAGAGTGTTCTGATATATGGCATGTTTGTGCTGATGTGGTTGTTTACAGGAGACCTTTCAGAACTTCTTGCAGGGCAGGATTGGTGATAGTTGATTCCTTCAACTGTTGCTCATCAGAGAAGGTTTGTATGCCTCCATATAGTCTGAATGACAGTCAAGCAGCATATAATTATCATGGTTGAAAGCCTTTCTCATTGAGAGCTCGATAGATATCCTGCCATTCTCTTCTGGCCTTTACTGTTTGTATGGAGAAATCTGCTGCTAATCATATGGATTTTCCTCCTCTGTAGGTGACTTTTTGTTTTTCACTTGCATCTTTCAGGATACTTTCTTTATCCTTACTCCATTTCATTCTAAATATTTGTCCTGGTTTCCTGAGTTAATTGTGTTTGGGACCTTCTGGTTTTTTCAAACCTTTAGGCCATTTATGTTGCCTAGAGTAGGGAAGTGCTCAGCTATTATGTCCTATAGAATGATTTCTTCCACTTCCTCTTTCTTCCTCTGGTAAGCCAATAGTGTGTGTATGCCTTCTTTTGGAGTCACCCATATGTCTCTGTTGTTGTTTTCAGTATCTCTTAATCTCTTTTTTAGTTCTCTTACTCCATTCTTAGTTTTCTCTACTTCATCCTTGATCTTGCTAATTCTGTTTTTGGCCTCAGTTATTCTGCTCACTATCCCCTTTGTTGTTGTTTGTATCTATTTTTTACCTTGTTCTGATACTGCATTAGCTTGCTCTTAGCTCAGCTATTTCAACTTTCTGATTGCCTCAAAATAATTAGTGTTTACTTTCAATCTCATTTGTGGTTTTGCCATTTATGATGATATTATTTTCAAAAGTTTTCCTCACTCCTGTAACTACTGCTTCAACTAATGTTTGGATGTTGTCCTTATTCTTATGTGTTTCTACAGTTTGTGGACTTTTATCTGGGCTTTTGTCCTGATTCACTTATGCAATATTTCTTTTGGGTTTAACCATTGTATATGGTGTGTTGTGATCGCCTTCTCAGTAGTTTTCAATTCACTGATCCCACTTTCCTGGATTGACTTGTGTCTAAGTAAGGTACTTATAGAGTTTACAGTTATGTAGCATTAAACTGTTTCAATCTTACCTTATCCCTGAGGTGAAGTACAGTGGCTGTTAAACCATCTTATGTTCTTTATATTCTCTGCAGGCTATGGGAGCCTAAAGGCTTTGTAACTCTAAGTAGATTTTTAAGCTTGATCACTCACTCATGAGGAAAAGCTAGAGTGACAAATAGCACACTGGTGATGCAAAGAGACATCCAGACCCGACCATCCAAAGTTCTGGGCCCAATCCGTGCTCTGCCCTCAGCCAAAGCAGAGCCACACACTTCTCTGTGGCCCTGTGCTTCTGAACAAATACATAAAAATGATTTCTGAGGGAATTATTCACCCTTTTTCTTAGTTTATCAGGAGATCAATGTGAAAAATCTTCTACTATACATCCATGTCTCCAGACCACTATGAGTGTAGATTTTCTCCTGAATCACCCGGCCAGTCGTCTGCCCCACAATGTCAGTATAGGGCTTCCTTGCTGCTGTTCCAGGCCCTGAGGGACAATAGCAGTTGAGATACATAGTTGTATATTCATGAGGTTCAGGTGATCTTCTCCTCCTTTCAGCAATCTTTTTGTTAATAAAACTCAGACTGAAGGTGGTGTGTCAACTGGCAAACTGCCAGACTGGTACCAACCACTCCCAAGTAGGTATGTAGTTTTAGCCCCAGGAATCTCTCCTTAAGCCTTTCCCTGTCCATGAGCCACATATGTTTGCACTCACCTTTGCCTGGATTGGAGGGTTCCTGAAGTAATTCTAGTCCTACTTGTTTTCTCAGGTGATCTTCTTTGCTATTCCTGATTGATCAAGGAGAGCAAAACACAGCTGTTGCTATTCCAAAGCCAAGCCTCCAGAAGTCCTGGTAATCCATATCAAGCTACTGGATCCACCTCTTAGAAGTGTCCTTCCTGCCTCACGTGGATTGGGCCAACAAAAAAATCCAGGTAAACAAGCAAAATTCCAATGCTGTTTGTGGACTCAGACAGAACTTCATATTACCCCATTATTTTTTTTTATGTACCCTCTTGACATAGCTCATTCTTTTTGTTTCCTTCAGCAAAAATATTAAATTTTCTCTTTATTATTTGTAATATTTTCCACTTGATCTAAATTTTAATATTTCCACATATCATCCTTTAGAGAAATAGTTCAACACACAGAGTTTTATGGTCTTTGTCATATATGTATATATACCATCCATAGTTCCATATTCAGTGAGTTTTATTCCAAATTAGTAGAGATTGTAAGGGAAGAATAGTGTGTCATAAATACAGATAATATATTCTTTCAGCAGCAGCTTATAGAAATCCTCAACTTTGGTAAAAAAAAAAGCATATTTATAAAATATGCCTGAGTCTATAACATTACAAGCTATATGTCCTTAGCAGAGTCATATTATCAAAAAACTTTATTGATAGTTCAGTTTACTAATATTCCAAAATGGATTGATATATTTATGTTAATCTACTGCTGTACCAGAGATACAATATAATTGTTACACACTTTCTTGTCTTAGACTCACAGTCTCCAGGTTCAGTGTAGGAATTGTGTAGTATTTTGGGAGAAAATATATAATTCTTTTGAAAAAGGTGTTATTTGCAATAGAATTTATTCATAAAAACATCATCCACAAATGTGGTATTTGGTAGAAGAAAATATCAAATAACATATATACCATGATTCTTCAATTCTTATGTTTCAAAATAACCTGGCCTGTGGCTGGAGTCAAGAAATAATTCATAAATAGCTTGCCTACTTTTTAAATTTTTTATTTATAAAAAGGAAACATTGACACAAAAAACATAGGATAAGAGGGGTACAAATCCACACAATTCCCACCAGCAGAACTGATAGCTTTCCTATTCTTTATCCCTCTGGAAGTATGGACCCAGGGTCATTATGGGGTACAAAAGGTGGATAGTCTGGCTTCTGTAATTGTTTTCCCGTGGAACATGGGTGTTGACAGGTTGATCCATACTCCCAGCCTGTCTCTCTCTTTACTTAGTGAGTCAGGGCTCTGGGGAAGTGGCTCCAGGACATATTGGTGGGGCCGTCTGCCCAGGGAGGTCCTGTTGGCATCACGGTACATTTGTAATGTCACCTGTCAGACATTTCAAATCACCCCATGTTACAGACTTTGTTACCAGATCAGTTGTCATGGAACAGTCTTCAGCAGTCCTGAATCTCCTCTTCTTTCTCACAGGAACCAGGACCTTTAGTTGCTGGATCTCTGGGAGAAGATTTTGATTTGCATGATGCCAAGCTATGATAGGGTTTCTTTGCTTTAGCAGATATCCAAATAAGTCCTTATGTGATAGAACTGAAGCTTACCTTCTAACTCCAATTAGCAATTTGTCATGTCTCTGCCAGGAAGGACCATGTGTCTCATCCGTGTATAATAGTAAAGGTTTTCAAATGTCCTCTGAGGGTGCAGTATGTCACTCAGCTGCTGTTGTGTCCATAGAAGAGCAATTAAGAAATAATGTAAAACTAAGTATTTTATCTAATTGTTCCTGTGGTGTTAGGGAATTCTGGGTCTGTCTCTCTCTCTCTCTCTCTCTCTCTCTCTCTCTCTTTGACAAGGAGTTGTCTTCAAAAGACCGATAGCTCTTTCTACAGTTGCTTATCCATATGAGTAGTATGGAATGCCTATTGTATGTTTTGTATTCCATTGTTAGATGAAGAAAAGAATGCCTTAGAGGTATAGGCTGGGCCATTATTTGTGTAGCTGTTATAACTAATCTGCCTTGTCATTTCCCTTGGTGATAGATCCAGGTAAACCTGAATGCGAATGGACATGCATAATGTATAATCAGGATGTGCCTTTCTGTATGACCTGTTGAAGTGTTAAAAACACATGAAAGAGAGATTTATCAACTCCTTCATGTAAAAGAACATTTTTCTATAACCTTGATACAACCTACTTCTTATGCTGAATCTGCTGTTATGTTGAAAGTCTGATCATGAAAATATTGTAAGGCACTTATGGCAATAGCTAACTCTGCTATTGATGCAGAGAAAGTATTGCCATTCATTGTCTACTTTCCAAGTAAAAGCTCTTCTTCCTGAATTACCAGAGCTACCAACAGAAACTATAAGGGCAACAGGAATAGGGGAAGGAGATACACATGCTTTTTAATTTTATTTAAATGGAAATATTGACAAGACTATAAGATAGAAGGGATGCAATTCCATACAATTCCCAACCCCAGAACTCCGTATCTAATCCCCTACCTTGATAGTTGCCCTATTCTTTCATTAAATATATTTTTAATATCCATTTATTTATTTATTCCTTTTTATTGCCCTTGTTGTTTCATTGCTGTGGTTATTATTGTTGTTGTTATTGATGTCATCATTGTTCGATAGGACAGAGAGAAATCTAGAGAGGAGGGAAAGACAGAGAGGAGGAGAGAAAGATAAATACCTGCAGATCTGCTTCACTTCTTGTGAAGTGACTCCCCTGCAGGTGGGGAGCCAGAGGTTCTAACTGGAATCCTTACACCAGTCCTTGTGCTTTGTGCCATGTGTTCTTAACTTGCTACGCTACCGCCCGACCCCTTATAGTTTTCCTAGTCTTTAACCCTCTGGGAGTGTGGACCCAGGGTCACTGTAAGGTACAGAAAGTGGAAGGTCTGGATTTTGTAATTGCTTCCCCACTGAACATGGGCATTGACAGGTTGATCCATACTCCCAGCCTGTCTCTCTCATTCCCTAGTGGGGTAGGGCTCTGGGAAGGTGAGGCTCCAAGACACATTTGGTGGGATAGTAAGGTTGACATCATGGTAGCATCTGGAACCTGGTGGCTGAAAAAGAGTTAAGATATAAAGCAAAAAAAAAAGTTCATTAATCATGAAGTTAAATGCAAGAATATAGCAGGTGAAGATTTGGAGGTCTCTATTTTGGAAAAAGCTAGTTGGTTTATTTTAGGTATATTCCAAGAGGCCCATGACCCAACTAGTTTTTGCCTGAGCCTGACAGCTGATATGCAAGTGGACCCAGGTTATTGTCTGGTGAGATGGTGTCATATTTGGAAAAAGGACTAGAAAACTCGATCAGGGAGGAGAGTAGCTCCCAAATATGGGGAAATTATATAAATATTGTTAACTGAAAACCCCATCGATTTGATCTGGGGCCCATATTCCACACAAAAGCCTATGTAACCTATGCATTCCTATAGGGATATACATGCTTTAAGAATAAGAGGTAATAATGTTAATGAGTATAGTAATTTATCTTTAGGAAGTGTAAAATCAATATGATCAAGAAAATCAGATAAAGCAATTTGTAAAGACTCAGAAAAATTCTAGTGTAGAACAAAAATCATTTTATTTATTTATTTTGTTTATTCCCTTTTGTTGCCCTTGTTTTTTTGTTGTTGTTGCTGTTGTAGTTATTATTGTTGTCATCATCGTTGGATAGGAGAGAGGAGGGAAAGACAGAGAGAAGGAGAGAAAGATAGACATCTGCAGATCTGCTTCACTGCCTGTGAAATGACTCCTCTGCAGGTGGGGAGCCGGGGCTCGAACCAGGATCCTTACGCCGGTCCTTGCGCTTTGGGCCACCTGCGCTTAACCTGCTGCACTACAGCCCGACTCCCACAAAAATAATTTTTATGAATACTTTGATGAATAATATCATGACCAGTTCCTGTGAGCATGTGACAGCTATGTCTATCTTGAGCTATTAGATTGCACTTCAGTTCAAATTGAGTGTTTATTTTCTTTCTGGGTATATGAGGGATGTATACCCACTCAGTAACTCCCAGATATGGGTTAAGCTGGCCTAACATTTCTGTTGGACTATGGCAAGTGGGTAGAATAAACAGATGAGTGGGTTTTCTTGAAACCTTTTTAGCTGTTCTGATGAAATCCAGTCCTCTATTTGTATTAACTCTTTCTTGGCTTCCTCTGTAAGGAAGTGAGGAGAGAACAGATCTATTTCTACCTTTAAGCAATTAAACAAATGGGTTAATTTTTAGGTTGGAATTTTTATGGATGATCTAAGCCAATTAATATTGCCTAATAATTTTTTTAACTCATTAAGAGTCCATTTTTCAGGGATATTTAATTTAACATCTTATGGTCTGATATATCTTTGAGAGATAATATATCCTAAATATTTTCATGACTCTAGCTTTTGTAGTATTTCTGGTGTTATAATCAAGCCTTGCAAAATAGTTTGCTATTGTACATGAGCAGCTTGCTTCTCCTAAAATTCTTTCATCTGCATTGATCAAACCAATGGAAGCCTTTTGACACTTATAGCATTTTTTTTGTTTTGGCTTTTAATTATTATTATTACTATTTTACCAGATTGTCTACATTGATTTCTTTTTTATTATTACTGATTTAACAATTATCAACAAGACCATAGGATAAGAGGAGTGCAATTCCACACAATTCCCACCATCAGAGTTCCATATCCCTTCTCCTCCATTGGAAATTTTCCTATTCTTTATCCCTCTGGGAACATTAACCCAGGATCCTTACAGGGTGCAGAAGGTGGAAGGTCTGGCTTCTCTAATTGCTTGTCTGCTGGACATGGGCATTGGCAGATTGATCCATACTCCCAGCCTGTTTCTTTTCTTTTTAAATCTTTATTTATCGGATAGAGACAGCCAGAAATCAAGAGGGAAGGGGGTGATGAGAAGGAGAGACACAGAGAGACACCTGCAGCACTGCTTCACCACTCGCAAAGCTTTTCCCCTACAGGTGGGGATTGGGGGCTTGAACCATTGCTTGAGCATTGTAATACATGCGCTCAACCAGGTGTGCCACCACCCGGCCCCCATCCTAGCTTGTTTCTGTCTTTCCCTAGTGGGGCAGGGCTCTGGATAGGTGGGGTTCCAAGACACACTGGTGAAGTCATCTGCCCAGGCACGTCAGGTTGGAGTCATGGTAGCATCTGCAACTTGGTGGCTGAAAAGCATTAAAATATAAAGCAGAACAAATTGTTTAATAATGAAGATCCTAAAGGTAAGAATAGAGCAGATGAGATTTGGGGTCTCCATTTTGGAAAAAACTAAGAAGTCTGATTTAGGTATATTCTAAGGGGCCCATGACTTTACTAATTTTTGCTTGAACCTGACAGCTAACATGCAGGTAGGCTAAAGGTATTGTCTGGGGAGATGGTGTCAGAGTTGGAAATAGGACCATAAAGCTGGATCAGCATAAATCCTCTTGTGGGACTCTACAGGACTTTGCCCTCAATGTGGAACAACAGTAGGGACTGCCCTACTGTCCAAAGAGAGGCTGGGTCAACATACTCTGCCACTCAAGAAAGAAGAGTCCTAAAATTAGTGCAGCCTTGAATGTTCCTAGCTATGACTATGGGATGCAAGCTCAGACCTACAGGGCTGCAGAGGTTACACAGGCTTCTGTGCTGAATATGAGCCCCAGATCAGTTCAATAGGGTGTAGAGTTAACGGTACATATATACTTTTCCCATATTTGGGAGCCACTCTCTAAATTGATTTCTAAGGTGACCTTGATTGCTTCCCATGGTTAATTTTTTTTGTTCTTCTGAAACTATTGAGGCTGCAATGTAGCTGCAAGAGCCTGAGCTTGTAGGTGAGTTTAAAAGTGTGTGTACCCACTGTTGGCAGGTCTTGATCATCTGAGCTATGTTAGGATCTTGTGCCCTCATAAGTCTAAGACTTCTTGACAATCTTTACTAGCATTTTCAAAGTCTAAAAGTTTGATTTAAAATGTTGGTTGTTTCACTGTTATCCATTTGTCTATAAATGGCTTGTAATCTATTTATAAAATTAATATAGCTTTCATCTATCTTTTGGTGGTCAGTGGCAAAAGAACCTGAGGGTGATCCAGCCTGTGAAATAAACTTCTAAGCCTTAATGGCAGCCTGTCTTGCCAGGCTTAATTCTCTTTGTGGCATTTAGGACTGAGCAACAGGTATTTTATAGTTTCTTTCTCTTAGTAGCATCTTAAAGTGGATGCCAGCCTGTTTGTACTATTCATAAGAGAGGCTGCTATATCATGATATTCTTGCAGCCGTAAACTATAATGACCTACAGGTAGCACAGCTTTAACCAAATTTTTCTAATTGTATGGAATTAATTCATATTAAGAAGAAATAGCTTCTATTAATGCCTTTAGTAAAAGGACTTTGACACCATTATTAATTATAGTTGTACAGAGTTCTTCATAAACAGCTAAATGTAAACTCTCATGAGTAAGATCTCCTGGTATTCTTAGGACTGGAAATGAATGAATGCCTTCTGACTGCCTCCCTTCTCGGAAACATTTTTCTATTATGGACTCAAAATCTGAATCATAGTCCATATCACTCACTATCTGAGCAAGTGTCTGGCCTTGCAGGGAAAGCTAAAGGCATAGAAGTGACCTGTGTTGTTTCTGAGCTTGACTTTGCTGTATAGACAGCAGAGCTGAGGGTAGGGGGGACTGTAAATCTCTCCTTAGCCTAGGTGCTGCTACTGGCCATAGAGGAAGCTGCCCCACCCTGGCAGCCACACTGCTGAGCTTTCTGGGGAGAGAAGACTGCTGAAACAGAGTCTGAGGCAGGGAGTCAGAAATTGCAGGAGAGGACTGTAAAGTTCCAGTCTGTAAAGGAACAGAAGCTGACACATAATTCAAAAGCTGGTGTGAGGGTGGAGGTAGATGCAAAAGTTCTGGTTAAAGAGGAGGGAGCTCCTAAAGGGTTAATGGATTGTCCTGTAAAAGAGTTAGAGAGAACTCTGCTGGAGCCAGCAACTCCTGCAGTGGTGGTGCAGGAGGGAGAAGCATCTTTTTACTGCTACAAATTGGCACAAACGATTATGCACTGGTGAAGAGGGCTGAAAAAGTGTCTGGGGACTAAAGGGTGCTTTTTCTTTTTGAGGGACACCTAGAAACTGAGACTTGCAAAGGAGGTAGAGACAGGAAGGAGGCAAGAAAGGTGGCAGATCTGCCAGTAGGTGTGGGGAGCAGCTGCAGGAAGGTGCAGGTCAAGGGAAGAAAGAGTCCTGATTCAATTTTACATCATCCTGGCTATCTTGATCTTTTTCTCTGTGGGGAAGATGACTGGATCAAATTTAAAACATTTCTACAGATTTTTCCATGTGTACAGTGAGATGCCTTTATAAACCCTATGGCAAAATGGAGTCCTTTTCCTGACTGTATCCCAATCTTCTAGTTGTAGACTTCCCATATTTGGAAACCATGAATAATGAATTTTAATAAGTTGGAGTAAATCATTTAAATATTTGGCAGTAACCCTGTACTCTGAAGATTTTAAGAAACTCAACATAAGAGAGAGGAAGGCCTGTTCCTGCCTTGTCAGTCCTGTCAGTCTGTTACCTATTTTCTTTTTTTTTTTTTTAATTTTTTATTTAAGAAAGGATTAGTGAACAAAAGCATAAGGTAGGAGGGGTACAACTCCACACAATTCCCACCACCCAATCCCCATAACCCACCCCCTCCCATGATAGCCTTCCCATTCTCTAGCCCTCTGGGAGCATGGACCCAGGGTCGTTGAGGGTTGCAGAAGGTAGAAGGTCTGGCTTCTGTAATTGCTTCCCCGCTGAACATGGGCGTTGACTGGTCAGTCCATACTCCCAGTCTGCCTCTCTCTTTCCCTAGTAGGGTGGGTCTCTGGGGAAGCTGAGCTCCAGGACACATTGGTGGGGTCTTCAGTCCAGGGAAGCCTAGCCAGCATCCTGGTGGCATCTGGAACCTGGTGATTGAAAAGAGAGTTAACATATGAAGCCAAACAATTTGTTGAGCAATCATGGATCCCAAGCTTGGAATAGTGGAGAGGAAGTGTTAGGGAGGTACTCACTGCAAACTCTAGTGTAATCCTGCTTTCAGGTATATATTTTGCAGTAGTACAGAAGCTGACTTAGAAGATCTGAAAGGGAAACTAAAAGCAGGACCTATTTTCTTAAAGAGACAGTAAAAGAGTAGAAAGGGTTCAATGCCAGAGGATCTTTCCTACCAAACTTTTAAAGATTTTTAGTGTGAGATTCCAACTGGATTGTTCTGCAAGCCTGTATTCCATGTCAGGTCTGGCAGCCACCTTAGTGGTGTTTACTGGCTGATGGAGGAATCATTTTTTTTTTAAACAGAGTCTGTGTTTTAGCTCCAACACCCATTACAGGCAGTCAAGTCTAAGCAGAGAACTGGTGGACTGTCTAGCAATGCTGCTGGTCTAGCATGGGGGTGCTTCTTCCCAGGCACGTGCTCTCTGGGTTGGAGAGAACTCGACCAGAGCCAGCCTGGGCTGCTACTCACTCAGCGATGCAGGAGAAAGAGTCTTGAACTCCTGGAAGAGTGGTAATGCAATGTCTTTATTGATCAGGGTGACAACGCTTTTATGGGATAGACCTGGAAGTGGCAAGTCGGAAACGGAAATGGCTAGGAAAGGGGGTGGAGAAAGGCAAAAGCGGGCTGGGAAGGTAGAAATGTTGGGAGGGTCTTAGCTGGTGAGATTAATGTTATCCTGCAGGCGGGGAGGGTCTCAAGGTAGAAATAAGATAGATCAAAGGAATGGGATGGGTGGGGATCTTTCAGGCAAACCAATGATTATGTAAATAGGCCATAGTATCAGGAATGCAGGGTGGAGCAGGGGAGCTGGCTTAATGTCCTACACAATGCAAGGCTGTGTCTAGGCCAAATGTCTACAGTTGCTCACCAACCTTACCTAGTCTCATGCATCAGACTTTGCTGGAAAATAAAATAATATGCACAAAGAGAAGAAACTAAAGACTGGAAGAGAGAGAGAAAGAGAAAGAGACAGAGACAGAGACAGAGAGAGAGAGAAAGGCCCTAGCCCAAACCTCCCTCAGACACTGAAAGTGTATCTTCCCTACCCCTGCTCCACTTTCCCTGAGCCTGGACATCCAAAATTTCCCCTTTCTGGGACCTGGGAGGTGTGTTTTTAGTGGATTTTCAGTTTTACCTTAAGTTCAGTTCTGGAGTTTCACATCACTCTTAATCCTCACAGGGTCATGACAGGATCCTCAAATGATCTTCATACAGGGCACCAGAATCGAGGAACAGGTTCTACTGGTCCTTGAGACTGAGATCTCCACTAAGGCTTATGCAAAATATTAGTCAAACAAGGAAAAATATTCTAAGACTTAAGTTCTTCTAAAGAATGCTGGTGTAATAAATACCCTTCTATCTAAGGGAGACAGAATAAGTGTGCACACTAATAAAAAATAGTCCATTTTTAATAGGTCTGTAACCAAGAAATTCCATAGAAGGCTTACATAAGCAAGAAGCATAATGGCTACATCTGGAAAAGTGTTTGGGGGTAACAGAAAAGTTATAGATTACATAGGGTAAACATTGAATGGCACGTACATCTGAGGACAAGTACAATATTTTCACAGTTCTACTAGCTAATCCCAAATGGTATCAAGGTAGGTAATGTCTCTAAAGATTAACAGGTCACGTAGTTTCCCATCAGTTTTGGGGTGATTATTATTGCACAGGGAAAGACTTTGGCCTCTTTCAGTACCCACTGACCTCTGGGAAGCCATGGAGTTGTCAAGCCTTACAGAGTGATTGATTAAATCATAGTTTGTGCTAATAAAAATATAAATAAATCCAGAATATCAAGATGTATATATAGTATTAGATATTTCCCAGCTTGGTGATTTATTTCTGAGATCTCAGTTCTATTTCACTGGTCACTGTGTCTATTTTTGTTCTAGTAGCATGACTTTTTTTTTATTACTGTAGCCTTGTAATACAGTTTGAGATATGCAAGTGTGATGCCTCCAGTTCTGTCCTTTTTTATTAAATATTGTTTAGGAAGTTCTAGGTATTATCTGGTTCCAGATAAACTTGTATAGCTCTATTCACTTAAAAGCAATTGTTATGATCTTGATAGAGAACTCATTAAATCTGTATATAGCTCTCGGTAGAATATTTATTTTAATGATGTTAATTCTTCCAATACATGAACCTGGGATAACTTTCTACTTATTTGAATTTTTTTCTATTTACTTGAAAAAGGACTCATAGTTTTCAGGACAAAAATATTTCACCTATTTTGTTAGGATTATCCCTAGATATCGTATTGGTTTTGCTGCTGCTGATTTGCACTGATTTCTGGATTTCTTCTCCTTCTGTCTTAGTGTTTTCATAAAGAAACACCACCAACTTTTGTAAGTTAATTTTGTAACCAGATATCTTACTATATTGCCTAATAAATTCTAAAAGCTTCCTGCTGGATTCTTTAAGTTTTTCTGTATCATCTCCAAATAGTGACAATTGGACTTCTTCTCTTTCAGTCTATATCCCTTTAATTCCTTGCTCTTTTCTGATTGCTATGGTAAGAAGTTCCAATACTATGTTGAACAGTAATAGTTATAATGGGAAGTCCTGTCTAGTGCCTGATCTGAGGGGGAATGCTTTCAGTTTAACACCACTGATTATAATGTTTGCTGTAGGGTTAATGTATATGGACCACACTAGGTTAAGGAATTTTCTGTCTATTCCCTTTTTGTAAAGTTTTAATTAAAAAGGGTGTTGGATTTTGTCAAAGCCTTTTTCTGAATCGATTGAGATGATCATGTAGATTTTGTTTTCTCTTTTATTGATGTGGTAAATCACATTAATTGATTTACATATATAGAATCAGTCTTGCATCTCTGGCATAAATCCCACTTGGTCCTGATATAAAATCTATTTAATATACTTCTGTATCTGGTTAAATAGAATTTTTATAATATTTTAGTATCTATGTTTATCAGATATATTATTATGTAGTTTGTGTGTGTGTTTATGTGTGGAAGGAAATATTCGTATGCCTTCAGTGTTTTGGAAAAGCTTAAAAATTATAGTTATAACTCTTTCTCGAAAGTTTTTGTAGAATTCATTTGTAAGGCCATCTGGTCCTGGACTTTTGGGGAAAATTCTTGATATGTGTTTCAATTTCTTTGTATGTGATGGACATGTTCATGTTTTCTTATTTGTCTTGTTTCAATTTTGGAAGGTTATATGTTTCTAGGAACTCTTCCATTTCTTTTTAATTAATTAATTTATTTTTATTTAATAAAGGATAAATTAACAAATCCATAGGGTAGGAGAGGTACAACTCCACACAATTCCCACCACCCAATCTCCATATCCCACCCCCTACCCTGATAGCTTTCCCATTCTCTATCCCTCTGGGAGCATGAACCCAGGGTCGTTGTGGGTTGCAGAAGGTGGAAGGTCTGGCTTCTGTAATTGCTTCCCCACTGAACATGGCGTTGACTGGTCAGTCCATACTCCCAGTCTGCCTCTCTCTTTCCCTAGTAGGGTGTGTCTCTGGGGAAGCGGAGCTCCAGGACACATTGGTGGGGTCTTCAGTCCAGGGAAGCCTGACCGGCAACCTGATGACATCTGGAACCTGATGACTGAAAAGAGAGTTAACATACAAAGCCAAACAAATTGTTGAGCAATCATGGAACCAAAGCTTGGAATAGTGGAGAGGAAGTGTTAGGGAGGTACTCACTGCAAACTCTAGTGTACTTCTGCTTTCAGGTATATATTTTGCACTATTTTATGGATACTTGTGAACATATGCTATCTCTCACAGAAACTGGTGTATATCTAGGTTTTGGGACTTTCTTAGAAAGTGAACCACCTGGGATGGAATTAGAGAGTATTATGAAAGGAAAGGTCTCACCCGAGTAATGAAGCTGAAGGGTTGTCATTCCACACATGAAGTCTCTGGGCACAGTCTGAAGTGAAGCATGTTGAGGTGGCAATCATTGTGTTGATTAAGTTGCGACTGGCAGATGCAATATTATTTGATATGGATTGGGAGAGACATACGGGAAAGTGGGCCCTATCCAAAGGCTCCAGGACTGGGGGAAATAGAGGCTCTATAGTGGAGATGTGAGGTTCCTGCTGTCTTAGCGTTCAAAAAGACAATCGATAGTTAATGTTATCATCACATTATTTGGTAATTGGGTTAACTTTGAAAAGTCCTTTTGTTAGGGTTTGCTGTACAGTACCCAGTATCTTGTATATAGCTGTGCTATTGGTTGCTTCTGATCTACTTGGTCTAGGCTTTTGAGAGAGTCCGCATATCAAATACACAGCCTATATATTAAAAAGACTCAGTCTGTGTTTTGAAAACTTTGAGACATACAATTAATTTCCCCCCTCATATTAATTAACTAGTGATTTATATGACTACACTTTACTAGGAGTGTACATAAACACCATTCCCACCACCGAAAGACTGTGACCCATCCCTATCTTTTTAAATTTGTTTTTACTTAAGAAAGGATAAATTAACAAATCCATAGGGTAGGAGGAGTACAACTCCACACAATTCCCACCACCCAATCTCCATATCCCACCCCCTCCCCTGATACTTGATTCCTCCAACTGTTGCTTGTCAGTGGTTTTTATGCATCCATCTAATCTGAGTGACAGTCTAGAAGCATATAATAGTCATGGTTGAAAGCCTTTCTCATTGAGCTCTTGATATATATCTTGTCATTCTCTTCTGGACTTTGGTGTTTGGAGAAATCTGCGGATAATGTTAAGGGTTGTTCTCTGTAAGTCACTCTTTGTTTTTCTCTTGCAGCTTTCAGGATCATTTCTTTACCCTTATTCCTTTTCATTCTAAATATGATGTGTCTTTAAGTCTGGGTTAATTTTGGGGACCTTCTGAGATTCCTAAACCTTTATGTCTGTTATGTTATCTAAAGTAGAGAAGTTCTCAGCTTTTATATCCTGTAGAATGCCCCCCTTTCTTCCAGCAGTAATCCAGTAATGGATATATTACTTCTTTTGAAGTCATCCCATATGTCACTGTTGTTGTTTTCAGTATACCTTAATCTCTTTTTGAAATCTCTTACTTCTTTTTTTAGTTTTCTTTAATTCAGCCTCAATCTTTCTATTCCTGTTTTTTGTCTCACTTATTCTGCTCTCTATCCCCTCTGTTGTTTACTGTAGCTCAACTATTTTGTTACCCTGTTCTGATACTGTATTAGTTTGTTCATCTAGTTGTGCTCTTAGCTCAGCTATTTCAGTTTCAGCTCTCTGATTGCTTCAAAATTACTAGTGTTTTCTTTCAGAATCTTATTTGTTGTTTCCCCATTTCTGATTATATTACTTTCAAAAGCTTTCCTCACTCCTGTGACTATTGCTTCAATTAGTGTTTAGATGTTGTATTAATTCTTATGTGCTTCTAACTTTGGGAGGATTTTGTCTGGGTTTTTGTCCTGGTTAATTTCTCCAATATTTCTTCTTGGTTTAACCATTGCATATGTTGTGTTATGTGGTCCCTCTCTCAGCACTTTTCAATCCACTAATCACACTTGCCTGTATTGACTTATGTCTAAGTAAGGTAGTGAGAGTTCACAGTTTTGGAAATTAACAGTTGTTTCAATGTTATCTCAATCCCTAAATTGAAGCACAGTGTCTGTGAGTTCCTCTTATGTTGTTCTGTACTTCTCTGCAGGATATGGGAGCCTGAGGGCTTACTAACTGTCAGTAGATTTTTTAGGATAATCACTCACTCCTGACCAAGAGATAAAACAAGGTGGGGGAGAGATAGCACAATGGTTATTCAAAGAGACTCCCACACCCTGAGGGCCCAAAGCCCCATGCCCAATTATATACTTTGCCAGCAGTCAGAGCCGAGGTAGGCAGTAGTCCTTGGCCCTGTGAGTTTCTAAACAAATCCTGTTTGTATTCTGTGGTTTCTGAGGCAATTATTCACAATGTCTCCCAATTCATCAGGAGAAAATTTGGAAAGGCTTCTACTATACAGCCACACCTCCAGACCACCCAGAGTGTAAATCTTCTCCTGAGTTTCCTGGTCAGTTCTCTTTCCCCTTATGTCAGCGCAGGGTCTCCCCGCTGCTGTTCCAGTCTTCTAGAGACAGTAGCAGTGTAGATTCACAGTTGCAGTTGATGAGACTTAGTGGGCTATATCCTCCCTCCAGCAGACTTTTGGTGATAAAACTCTGAGTGGAAGTGGCATGCCAACTGACAAACTGCTGGGCTGTTATAAGCCACTCCCAGGTAGATTCCAACTTTTATGCACAGGAATCTCTCCTTAAGCTCCTCTTTGTCCACAAGCCACATGTGCTTGCACTCATCTGTGACTTGGTGGGTTCCCAAAATAATCCTAGTCTTGTCTTGTTGCCTTCTCAGGTGATCTTTTTTGTTATTCCTAGTTGACCAGGAGAGCAAAACACAGCTGATGCTAACACCTCACCATTATTTACTTGAACAGTATCTATCTTTTATGTCTCCCCTTTTATAAGTTGTCTCCTTGTTGGGGATATAGCATAATACTTATGCTAAGGAAATTTCATGCCAGAGACACCAGATTTCTGGGTTTAATCTCCCACACCACCATAAACCAGAGCTGATAAGTGCCCAGAAAGGGGGGGCTGCATAATAGTTATGCAAACTGACTCTTATGCCTGAAGCTCCCATGTCCCAGGTTCAATCCCCCATACTCCATGCCACCATAAACTGGAGCTGAGCAGAGCTCTGGAAAAAAAATGTTTTAGGGGATGGGTGGTGATATACTGTCTTAAGTGCACACATTATCATGCACAAGGGCCTATGTTTAAGTCCCTTGTCTTCATTTACAAGGAGCAAGTTTCATGAGTGGTGAAGTTAGTCTGCAGCTGTTTTTCTTTTTCTCTCCCTCCTGTCTCCCACTTCCTACAATTCCTATCTGTCCTATCACATTCTTGCCAACATTTGTTGTTTTGGTCTTTTCTAATATATGACATTCTTGCAGGTGCAAAATGGTATCTAATTGTTGTTTTCTTGCAAATATCCCTTTGCTATTCTAAGATATTGAATTAAATATTTCAATTTTTTTAGTGTCTTTATATATCTTAGTATACTATAGTGTTTTATTTCACATGTTTCATAACTGCTCAATTATTTTACATATATTTTAGTTCTCTTAGTGACTATATATACTTTGTTTCCTTTTACATTGTAGTGTAAAATTCATAATATGAAATAAAAACAAAATTATCATTATTTTATATAATAATGTGAGTTTTCCTAGAATTTCATTTGATCATATTAAATTTGAGCATTTAGCTGGTATGAATTTGATGATTTTATTAATTTCTTGTCCCTTTTTCTCTTTTCCCTTTGACAGTTTTCTGTGGGTTTATAGAAAAACTGTAACAATTTTACCTGGTATGGACTTGTTGTCTGGGACATACATATTTGCTGTCCTGTTAGCATGTGTCGTGTTTCAGTCTGGCGCCCAGGAGAAGAATTATGTCGTCCAAGAAGAAATGCCAGAAAATGTCCTGATTGGCGACTTGCTGAAAGATCTCAACCTGTCACTGACTCCAGAAAAATCCCTAACATCTCCTATGCAGTTTAAGCTGGTATACAAGACTGGAGATGTGCCCCTGATTCGAATTGAAGAGGACACTGGCGAGATCTTCACCACAGGAGCTCGCATAGATCGTGAGAAATTATGTGCCAGCATTTTGGTGGAAGCCCATTGCTTTTATGAAGTGGAGGTTGCTGTTTTGCCTGATGAAATATTTAGACTAGTAAAGATACGTTTTATGATAGAAGACATAAATGACAATGCACCATTATTCCCAGCAACTGTTATCAACATATCAATTCCAGAGAATTCAGCTATAAACTCTCGATATGTTCTTCCAGCCGCCATTGATCATGATATAGGAATAAATGGAGTCCAAAGTTACCAACTAATTAAGGTGCGTTTTAAAAAACATTTACATAAATACATCACTTTCTAAAAGATAAATGAAGGATCTTAGTATACTTTAAACTTTGAGTTAGTCATTGCCCCAATTTCTGGAAATCAAAAAAAAAATTGAGTGCATTTTTTCCAGTTGAGCGGGGTTAAATGAAGCTTCATTTAATGTTTATATAATTTCAAACATTTGTTTCCCTTCACAATCTGTAATGTTATAGTAATCAAATCAAGAACCTCCCCCATATTTTACTTTAAGTTTGTTAAAGCTATTAATGGGAGAGAGAGAGAAAGAAACAGGTCATCACCCTTTTATACACAGTGATAGGGACTTACAATGAAATCCCTGCACTTTACTCTTTGACCGATTTTCCTGGCATCAATAACTTAATTTTAATTTATTTAATCATGACTCTTGCCACAAACTTGACCTAAATAGACAGTAAGAATAAGCCCATAGATATACTGTTGTTTTTTTCAGTGATTACACTAAATAGAAATCTTTATCCTGACAATGAATAAGATAGTGCACCAGAGAGCTTAAGAGAACACTTAATGTTAAGTATTTCTGCATATATACAGAATGGAGATTTCTCAGAATACTAGATACGGACATACTCTATGACCTAGTAATTTCCTCCTGGGGATTTACATAAAAGAGACCAAGCATGTCTCTTGAATTTTCTCAATGAGATTAAATTTTAGAGACATTGCTATCATTGTTTTACTTTGTTCTAATTATTTGAGAATAGAGACATTTTTATATGTCATTAAAGCATAAGTAAGCTTGCTATACAACAATATTTTTTTAATCTAGAGGCCATGTTTTAGTTTGGTTTTGGATCTTGAGGTGGGGAAGTCAGAAGGAAGAATATCTGGAATATTCAGTATACCATATCTATCAAGTGAATAAGCAATTCTTTTTAATTACCTATAATTGTTTTGAGAATCATATTTTACTATGCTGAGTAGTACAATTCACATGAATGAATTTGGAAAATCTATATGGAAGCTATGTATAGATTTCATAGATATAGTCAAGAGTTTTTTTTCCAAGTTTTTAATAAATATTTAACTCACTATGGTCAGTGATAGAGCATACCTGGGAAGGAACATGCACTGTCATGTGTGCTGCCTGGTCCACAACATCAGTACTCTACTTGGGAGTGCTACAACACTGGAAGGAAACTTCTCAGCTTTAATTCTCTCTGTCTCTGTCTCTGTCTCTCTGTGTCTGTCTGTCTGTCTGTCTCTCTCTCTCTCTTTCTCTTGTCAGTCCAGAGTAGTGAAGCCTCAGAGATGACTAAACATTAACTGCATGCCCTAGTTAGATCTACCATAATGGCCAAAGTTTGGAGAAATTTGGAGATAGCTCATTCAGTAAGATATGGACTTTTCATGTTTGTACCCCAGGTTCAAGACCCTGGAAACATGTTCTGTGCTTTGTGGTACCAGAAGAAATTTTGCTGCTGTGATATAACACTCCCTTTCTCTTTCTTTCACCCTATCTTTCTGTGTGAATAAAAAAGTGACCTGGGAAATATGAAATTCTGTATATGTGAAACCCTGAATCTGAAAAAAAAAAACTAATGGGGCCAGATAGTGGCACACCTGGTTAAGTGCTCACATTACAGTGAGCAAGGACCCAAGTTCAAGCCTTGGTCCCCACCTGCAGGGGGAAAGCTTTACAAATGATGAAGCAGGGCTGCAGGTGTCTTTCTGTCTCTCTATTCTTCTCTACATTCCATTCCCCTCTCAATTTCTCTCTGTCTCTATCCAATAATAAATAAAAACAATATGAGAAAAATGAAGATTAAATAAATAAGATATTTTTTTATGTATCAGCTAAGAATTTTGATTTGGAAGATGTATAATACTGGAAAACATTTCAGATGCCAATACTTTATGAATATATATTTACTTATATTCAGGAAAAAAGGTTCTTCTCTTTTTTAAATATGTATTTATCTTCATCAGCAGGAGAAAGAGAGAGAGAGAAAGAGAGAGAGAAGAGTGAGCATTGCTCAGGTCTGGCATAGCACATTGTGTTGCTAGATATTGAACATGAGACTCTGAGACATTGAGCATGAAAATCTAGTATACCACCACTGTAGAATTTCTCAAAACTTTTGTGTTGAACAAAGACAAGTGAAGTGCAGAGTTCTATATGAGTATAAAAAGGATAAATGAAAAGAGAAGCAATGGATGATTTATTGTGTAATGTACTTTCAGTGGTATTTCATTATCAAATTAACTGAAGAACTAATCAAGATTCATTAAGATATAGATAACAATTTTGAACTTAACAATGACTGGTGATATCACCTTTAATTTAATACTGCTTCCCTTTAGTTTCTTTAATTGAAATATGGGGACAACAGTTGTAGCTGTAAGAATATAGAGTAGATATTTAAGAATATAGGAAGAATAACTTTAAGTATAGAGTAGATAAACCTATGTTTTTGTTACTATTATTATATTTTACATTCAGGGTTATCCTTGGGGCTCTGTGCCAACATTGAAAATCCACTGCTCCTGCCATTTTTTCCCATTTTATTGGATTAGAAAGAAATTGAGAAGTGAGGGGTAGACAAAAAGGGGGAAGAAAGATTGACATCTGCAGACCTGCTTCATCACTCATGAAGCTCCCCACCCTGCAGGTAGGGAGTCCGGGGTTCACACCCGGATCCTAGCACATGTTCTTGAACTTTGTACTGTGTGTGCTTAATCATATGCACCACTGCCTGGCCTCTGATGAACTTATATTAAATATTTAGTGATTATAGAACTGTGAGGTTTAGCGCATTAAAATTTAAGTTTTTAGTAGAATAGCCACTATTACTAATGCAATATTTTCTTTTTATATATATTTTATTGGGTGGATTAATAGTTTACAGTAAATACAGTTGTTGATATATATGTAAAATTTCTCAGTTTTATGCAAAAACATTCTTACACCCAGCCTAGGTCCTCCTTCACCACCATGCATCAGAACCCAAGAGACCCTCTCCTTACCACAACATTGGTGCAATATATCAAACCCAGTCCAATTTCTACTTTGTGTCTCCCTTCCTGTTCTTATTTCTCAACTTCTGTCTATGAGTGAGGTCACCCCATATTCATCCTTCTCTTTCTAGTTTATATAACTTAACATGATTTCTTTGAGCTCCATCCAAGATGAGGTGACAGAAACAAATTCAACATTCTTAATAACTGAGTAGTATTCCATTGTGTATATATACTACAACTTTCTCAGTCACTCATTGGTTGTTGGACACATAGGTTGCTACCAAGTTCTGACTATTACATCCCAGAGATTCCTCTCCTAGAGATATATCCTAAGAAGACAAACACACCTATCTAAAGAAGGTCTATGTATACCTATGTTCATAGCAGCACAATTTGTAATACTCAAAACTTTAAGCATATCTTCTTTTTTAAAATATATTTTTAATTTTATATTTATTTCTTTTCCCTTTTGTTGACCTTGTTGTTGTAGTTGCTATTGTTGTTATTAATGTTGTCATTGCTGAAAGAAATGGAGAGAGGATGGGAAGACAGAGGAGGAGAGAAAGATAGACACCTGCAGACCTGCTTCACCGCTTGTGAAGCGACTTCCCTGCAGGTGGGGAGCCGGGGGCTCGAACAAGGATCCTTATGCCCATCCTTGCGCTTCGAGCCACCTACACTTAACCCATTGTGCTACTCCCCGACTCCCTTAAAGCATATCTTCCGGGAGTCCGGTGGTAGCGCAGTGGGTTAAGTGCAGGTGGTGCAAAGTGCAAGGACCAGCATAAGGATCCTGGTTCCAGCCCCTGGCTCCCCACCTGCAGGGGAGTCGCTTCACAAGCAGTAAAGCAGGTCTGCAGGTGTCTATCTTCCCCCTCCCCCTCTCTGCCTTCCCCTCCTCTCTCCATTTCTCTCTGTTTTATCCAACAACAACAACATCAATAATAACTACAACAATAAAAAACAAGGGCAACAAAAGGGAAAAATAAATTAAAAAACCAATTTTAAAGCATATCTTCTAAATGATCTTTCCATAGTGCTGGATTGTAACTTTCATAAGATATATAGTAACTCCTGTTCACATATGGCTATTGAATATTTGAAATAGGGTTAATATTATCTAGACAAATTTTTATTTAATTGGGATAGTGAGATGACTCATTTAGACAGTGCTTCTTTGACTTGTGTGTGAACCTGGTTTAAGCCCGTCCTCTTCCATTCCGAAGGAAGTTTCAGTGCTGTAGTCTTTTTCTCTTCCTCTCCCCCTCTCTGTCTCTATCTAAAAATAATTCAGTTGTAATGTATATGATTAATGTCTACCTTATTAAACAATGTAGTCTATACAGAGAGATAGTTTCCTAGAAAAATTAATAGGCTAGATCAAAATGAGACTAAATCAAACATTAATAATCAAGTCTCTGATTACCCAAATGCCCTGAAAAATACATTGCTTTGAAATGTAACATTTATGTTCATTTTATTTTGGTTTTGTTTTGCCACCATGGTTTTTGGTAGAGATTTGTGCCCTCGTTTTCCCTTTCTTTCTCCTCTTTCTTTCATTTGATAGGACAGAGATAAATTGAGAGAGAACAGAGTGAAACATCTGAAGCCCTGCTTCACCACTTGTGAAGCTTTCCCCCTGCAGGTGGGGACTGGGAGCTTGAACTTGGGTCCTTGCAAATGGTAATATGTGTACTCTACCAGGTATGTTACCACCAAGCCCCCCAAATGCAGTGTTTACTTTATCTGAATACTATGCAACACAAATAAAACAGATATAATTAATAACATTATTTTACTTTAGCTAAAATTTATTTTATTTTATTTGCATTTTTGGTAGACTGTGATAAAATTAAAAACATAGGTTCATAGTAGCTACTATATTTCATATATTTTCAGATGTTATCCTTCTGTAATTTTACAATTTGTAACAGAAATATTTTATAAGGTGAAATTGACAGGTGAAATTAATAATAATGATAGGCCTTTATTTAATAAATAGAAAATAATTTATTTTGAAGTATATGTAATACAGATTCATTAATGAGATTTTCTTCAAAGTTTTACATGAGTCCTTTAAAATACAATGTGTATCTGACACTTTTTAATTATTTTATTTAATTTATTTTAATGAAAGAGAAATCAGAAAACTGCCAATCTCTGGCTTATAGTGGTGCTGGAAATTGAGCCTCAGACATAAAAGCTTTTGTATAACTATTATGCTTTCTCCCCAGCCCTTCTCTTTCATCTGCAGATCAGTTTGTATATACTACATTACAGGTGCATGATTGTCTAATATAACTAGTGGCAAATTTATTAAAACAAAGGTCCACTATTTTCAAAATAATAGACTAATGTGTATTTTTACAAATTTCAAAAGAAATTTCTACGAAGGCTATCAAATGAAAAGAACAGTAGCTTTGGTTTGTTTTATTTTTGTAGTTGATAATAAACACTTGTTCTAGAAGTGATTGCATGTATTTCTTGACTGCTGTCACTATATGTACTTAAATCTTAGAGGTAGATATTCCCTAATATTTAATTTTCTTTAGAATATATTCTAAGCCAAATTATATACCTGACCCCATTTGTATGACCACAATGGTAAAATAGTTCCCTTGACTTCTTGTTAAAATTAGTGCACATTGTGATTGGGTAGGTGATTCAGAGGGTTGAATGTATACGTTGCAGATCGGAACCACAGGTTTTTATCCCTCATACCACATACAACCAAGAAGAATCCTCTGGTCATTCTCATTAAAAAATTACAAAATGTCTTTTGCTACAATTTGGATGGAATTTTAAGGGACTTCGGTAAGTTCATATGCCAGAAGAAAGAATAGTGGATCATCTAACTCATAGGTGGAATTTAGGAAACAAAGGAATGGAAAATACTAGGTGAATTATTAAACTATGGTATATTGTAACAGATCCAAAGTGTCAAAAGTGGAGAGGGAAGAGGGTGCTGAATAGGGATTGAGAATGAGTGTCCTATGGTAGACAAAGATGACAGTTTGGTGATTAATTTGTTGTAATGACACTTATCATGAAAATATGTCAGTTTGTTCACTAATGACAGTAACAACAATGCAAATGAACAATAAAGATATAATAACAGTGAATAAAGAAAATTTTAAAGTAATAAATATGGACACTGTGTGGTGAAGCCCCTAACTGATGTACATTTTACCATGCAGAAGAAACCAGGTTCAAGCCATCACTCACCACCCGCAGGGGGGAATCTTCATAAGCAGTGAAGCAGTGCTTCAGGTATCTCTGTCTTTACCTCTTTATATCTCCTTTCCCTCCCATTTTCTTTTTATCTCTATTCAAAATAAAAATAAAATAAAGCAAAAAGAGGGTTTTAAAGTAAATGTAATAAATACAAAATACAAAGTATAGCCCTGGTTATGGAGAGTATATGACATGTGGTTTTATTTTCTTATTTTTAAATATGTATTTTCAGATACTTTTAAAATTTATTAATTGATTTTGTATAAAGACAGGGAAATTAAGAAGGAAGTTATATATAGTTAGATAGATAGATAGATAGATGATTGATTGATAGATAGATAGATAGATGAATGATTGATAGATAGATAGATGATAGACCTGCAATACTACTTCACTACTTAAGAAGCTTCCCCCTACAGGTAAGGACCAGGGGTTAAGCTCAGGTCCTTGCACACTATAATGTGTATGCTCAACAAAGTACACCACCAACATGTGATTTTACTATACTGTGTTCTGAAGAGATGCTTGAAAATTTTCAATGGTTCTGAATTTATGTATACTGTCTTTGTCATCCAGAATACAGTCTGTCCTTTAGAATGCTCTATGTAGATTTGAGAAAAATGTGCATTCCTCCTTTATGATATAAAGAACTCTGAAGATCATTCCATCCTATCTAGCTCCTAATTTATGGTCCCAGTTTTCCTACTAATTTTTTTTGTTGGTTTGATCTGTCTGCTCAGGAGAGAGGCATCTCAAATCCTTTATTATTATTATTTTTTAAAATATTTTATTTATTTATTTTATATTTTGTTGTCCTTGATTATTATTCTTAATATATTGTTCTATTTTAATGAGCACGATTAAAAGAGAATAATACAGTAACAGAGAGAGAACAGAAAACTGCTCATTTCTGGCATATGGTGGTGCTGGTGATTGGACCTGGGACCTGGAAGTCTCAAGAATGAAAATATTTTGCATACTAATTGTGCTTCTTCCCAGCCCACTCTACAATTATTATGTTGATACATATATATATATTTATATATATATTTATATATATATAGTTTCTTTGTATATATTGAGGTGCCTTTGGTGTTTAAATATCCTCTTGTTTTATTTTTCCCTTGATCATTATATCATGTTGTATTTGTCTTTCTATATTTTCTCTTAAGTTTTATTATGTGGAATATGAGTAATGCTGCACCTGCCAAAGACTACCCTGCAATTAACAAAAATAGTACTGTGCCCTTCTGGATATGAAAGACTGAAGTAAGTAGGGTTATGAAAGACAAGTGATGGGATCTTTCATATGTGAAATATAGGGAATTGAAACACATGAATCTGAACTTGTGAAAAAAGGTTACTAAACTGTCTCTATGGCTTTGTGAGAACTATGGTGGTTATTGTGGAGGGTAAGGATCACAGAACTTTGATGGTGGTCTAGTGTATAACTGTACTTCTGATAATATTTATTTATTTCCATCAAAGTTATTGCTGAGGCTCGATGCCTGCATGAATATTCCACCACTCTCAGTTGCCTTTTTCTTTTCTTTTTATTTGATAGGACAAAGAGGAATTAAGAGGGTAAAGGTAGAGAGGTAGAGGCATCTACAGTACTGATTCACCTCTAGTGAAGTTTGCCACCTGTAGATGGGGACCAAGGGTGCTAGCACAGGTCTTATTGTAAGGTAATGTAAGCATGCAACTGAATGTTCCCCCATCATTATTATGTGTTTGTTTGCCTCCAGGGTTATCAGTGGGACTTGGTGCCACCAATATGAATCCATTGCTCCGGGAGGCCATTTTTTCCTCCCCTCCCCCCATTTTATTGGATAGGACAGAGAGAAATTGAGAGGGGAGGGTGGTAGAGAGGGAGGGAGACAGGTAGACACCTGTCTACCTGCATACCTGCTTCACCACTCATGAGGCATCCCCCACACAGGTGGGCATTGGGGGCTTGAACCTGGGACCTTGCTCATATAACTATGTACACTTAACCAAGTGTGCCACTGCCCACCTGCTACCCCTATTATAATCTTGTAAAGGATTATTAGATCACTAATAAAAATAGAAAAAAATCAAGAAAAGTAGCATGGAGAAAATAAGGAAAGATAAATAAATTCATTCTAGAACAGGAAGATAGCTGGGTAACATTTGATCTCAGATAGGAACCTGGGGCTTCACCCCAGGTCCTCCCACATTGTATTATATGCTCCAATACTCATCCCAGCAAATATGACTTTAAAAATGTAATGTTGTTACAAGGGTATTTTTTATACCTTTTCAAGTAGCCTTGTAACAGCAATAATCCTATAAATCTATCTTTCCTCAGGTAAGTAATTGTAATACAAAAAAAAAAAAGATTCAACAAAATTTAAACTAGGGATTGGTAGTTACACACCTGGTAAAACACACATGTTACTATGTGCAATGATCAGGGTTCAAGACCCAGGTCCCAAGCTGCAGAAGGAAAGCTTCAGGAGTGATGAATCAGTGTGGCAGATTCTTTTTCTCTCCCAGATTTCTCCTTCTTCTCTATTGATTTCTTTCCAAATGTTCCTATATAGTAAATAAATAAGTAAATATAGTATTTCTGCTTTAAGAAGTCTTCTTAAAATGCTATAATATTGATTGATACTTAAAAAAAATGCCCTGGGAATTCCAAAATCTTGGCAATGGAGTAGCAGCAACTTCATTTTGTTCTCCCTGATCAAATAGGATTAGCAAAGATCACCTGCAAATGCAACAGGATAAGATTAGGATCACTCCAGGAACCCACACAAGCCACAGGTGAGTGGAAACAGGAGTGGCTCATGGACAGAGAGGGGCTTAAGTAGAGATTCCCAGGGCTAAAAGCCCATACCTACTCGGGAGCAGCTAGTATTAGTTCGACAATTTTCCAGTTAACTCACCATCTCCAGTCTGAGTTATGTCAACAAAAAGACTACTGAAGGGAGGAGAAGATCACCTGAACCTTATTAGTTTAAAACTGCCTCAAAGGCTGAAACAGCAGCAAGGAAGATCTATACTGACACTGTGGGGCAGACAACTGGCTTGGTGACTCAGGAGAAAATCTACACTGATGGTGGTCTGGAGGTGTGGCTAAATAGTAGGAGTCTTTTCACATGGCTCTCCTGATAAATTAGGAAAAAGGGTGAATAATTCCATCATAAATAAGTATTTATTCAGAAACACTGCGACACAGCATTGCTTGGCAAGAAGAGAGTGACAAGGTATCTACTGAGTACTCAATGAAAAGGGTTTCCTCCAAGAATAGTATATCCTACTAGACTGTCATTCAGACTAGATGGAGAGGTAAAAAATCTTCTCATAGAAGCAACAGTTAAAAGAGGGAACTATCAATAAGCCTGTCCTAAAAGAGGTTCTAAAAGCCCTCCTAAAAATATGAGCAACACCACCCAGTAAGTTTGCCATATATCAGAACACTCAAAAAAGTATTGAATAAAGGCATGCCAATACAAAATATCAATAAATGCCAGTGGCCTAAATTCACCCATTAGAAGGCACAGAGTAGAATATGGATAAGAAAATATGACAGTGTCTGCATGAATGCCACCTAACTCAATAAGACAAATACAGACTCAAATTGAAAGGATGGAAAAATATCATACAAGCTAATGGGCCATAAAAAAGGACCAGTACAGCAATTTTCATCTCTACTACAAATGGATTTTAAAATAAATAAAGTAATAAAAGACAGGAATGGGCATTACATAGTGATCAGAGGATCAATCAACCAAGAAAACTTAACAATTATTACATATATGCATCCAATGAGGGCCCATAGAAATACATCAAGCATTTACTGAAAGAGCTACAAAAATACAACAGTAATACAGTAATCATAGGAGACTTCAGCACCCCACTCTCAAACTTAGATAATCTAAGTAGAGATTCAACAAACAAAGAATTTACTGAAGAAACAAATAAACCAGATCTTCTGGACATCTTCAGAGTTCTACACCCCAAGAAATTGGATACACATTATTTTTGAATCCACACATAACATTCTCAAGCATAGATCATATTTTAGGCCACAAAGACAGTATAAAAAATTCAAGAGCATTTATATTATCCAAAGCTTCTTCTCAGACCTCAGTGGAATTAAGCTAACACTTAACAACAAACTGAGAATCAGAAAAATTCCCAAAATATGGCAATTCAATAAAAAACTGCTCAACACAGCTTGGTTAAAGAGAAACTCAAGGAAGAAATTCAGATGCTCCTAGAATCAAACAAAAATGAATACAGTAGTTACCAAAATATTTGGGACACAGCTAAAGCAGTACATAGAGGGAAACTCATAACCATACAAACACATATTATGAACAAGAAGAAGCTCAAGTAAACAACATGACTGAGACTCAAAGAAGTAGAGGAAAAAGAACAAAGATATGTCAAAGCAAGCAGAAGGACTGAAATAACTAAATTAGGGCAGAGATAAATAACATTGAAAATAATAGAATCATACAGAAAATCTATAAACCTTCACAAAACAGATATTACCTCTACTTTTAATGCTATTCCAAAAGATTGAAAACACAGGGATACTTCCTTCCCCCTTCTGTGAAGCCAACATCACCCTGATACCAAAAGCAGGGACATAACCAAAAAAGAAAACTTCAGAACAATATCTCTGATGAATATAGATGCTGAAATACTTTTTAAAGAAATCCTAGCCAACTGGATACAGCATTATATTGAAATGATCATACTCTGCCACTTGTGGAAGACTGGTCCTCAGATGAGTGCAGCCTAGAATGTTCCTACCTATGACCATGGAAAATGACCTCAGGCTGACATGGATGCAGAGGTTACACAGGCTCCTGTGCTAAATATAGACATGGGCCCTAGGTCAGATCAATGGGGTTTAAAGTTAATGGTATTTATATACTTTCCCCATATTTTGGAGCTATTCACTGCCCTTATCTAGCTTTCTAGTCATATTCCCTACCCTGACACTATCCAGAAATAATTTTAGCCCACTTGTATTCTATCTATGGAGCGCAGGAAAAATTAGTAGTCATAGGCCTCTTAGAATATACCTAAAATAGACATATTAGCTTCTTTTGACATGATGACCCAAAATATCATTTACTATATTCTTCTATGTTCCTGAATATTAAACAATTTGTTCTGATTTATATATTTTCCCTTTTGTTGCCTTGTTGTTTTATTATTGTTGTTATTATTGTTGTTATTAATGTCATCATTGTTGGATAGGACAGAGAGAAATGGAAAGAGAAGGGGAAGACAGAGAGTGGGAGAGAAAGACAGACACCTGTAGACCTGCTTCACCACCTGTGAATCGACCCCCTGTAGGTGGGGATCCGGGGGCTCAAACCGGGATCCTTGTACTGGTCCTTACACTTTGCACCATGTGCACTTAGCTTGTTGCACTACCACCCGACCCCCTCTGCTTTATATCATAATGCTTTTCAGCCACCAAGTTGCAGATGCTACATTGATATCAACCTAATTTTCTGGACTGATGACCTCACCAATGTATCCTAGAATCCTATCTCACTAGAGCCCTACCTCAGTTCAGAAACATAGAAACAGACTGGGGTTTGGATTGACCTGTCAACACCTATGCCCAGTGGAGAAGAAATTACAGAAGCCATACCTCACACCTTCTGCAACCCATAAAAATCTTTGGTCCCAAATGAATAAAGAAAATGGCCCTTCCAGTGGAAGAGAGGGCATATGGAGCTCTGGTTGTCTGTATTGTATGGAATTGTACCCCTCTTATCCCACAATCTTGTTGATCATTATTAAATCACTAATAAAGTTAAAATAAAAAGTAACAACTAGTGGAAAAAACTGGTACAGTATCAGAACAGGGTAACAAAATAGTTGAGCTACAGCAAACAACAGGGGAGAGAGAGCAGAATAACTGAGGCAGAAAACAGAATTGACATGTTCAAGGATGAATTAGATAAAACTAAGAAAGAAAACTGAAAGAGAGATTAGGAGATACTGAAACTCACAATAGAGATATATGGGATGACTTCAAAAGAAGTAATATACACATTATTGGCTTATCAGAGAAAAGGGAATAAAGCATTCTTCAGAACATAATAGCTGAGAAATTCCCTACTTTTGGCAACATAAAGGACATAAAAATTCAAGAATCCCAAAGAGTTCAAACCAGAATTAACCCAGACCTAAAGACATCAAGATATATAATATTCAGAATGAAAAGAATAAGAATAAAGAAAGGATCCTGAAAAGTGTAAGAGAAAAAAAGTCACTTGTAGAAGAAAATCCATAAGATTAGAAGCATATTTCTCCACACAAATACTAAAATCCAGAAGAGAATGGCAAGATAACTATCTAGCTGTCAATGAGAAATGCTTTCAACCAAGACTATTATATCTTGATAGCCAGTCATTCAAACTATATGGAGACATACAATCCTTCTCTGACAAGCAAAATTTGAAGGAATCAACTATCACCAAGCCTACCCTGAAAGAAGTTCTGAAAGGTCTCTTATAAATAATCAGAGCATCATAGACATACCATATATCAGATAACTTTGAAAGTTTAGAGTAATGGCATTAAAATATCTTCAATCCATAATATTAATAAATGTCAATTTACCTATTAAAAGTCACAAAGTAGGAAGATGGATCAGAAAAAAAAAACTAACCATATGTTGTCTACAGGAATCTCACCTAACTCAAAAAAACAAACACAGACTCAAACTGAAAGGATGGAAAACTATTGTACAGGCTAATGTACCACAAAAAAGGGCAGAATGGCTATTCTCATATGTGACATGATAGACCATAAAAAATAGCAATGGACATTACTTAATGCTCAGAGGATCAGTCAATCAAGAGGACTTACCAATATTAACATCTATATACCTAATCAAAGGCCATACTAATATGTCAAATATCTATGAAAGAGATACAATATATTAACAGCAACACAGTAATGATAGGGGATTTCAACACCTGATGTTCTCAGCTTGATGTACCATCTATGCAGAGAATTAATAAAGAAATGAGAGAATTAAATGTAGAGGTAGGTAAGCTAGGTCTGTTAGTCATTTTCAAAGTATTTCACCCAAAGAAAATGAAATATACATTCTATTCAAGTCCACATAGGTCATTCTCAAGGATATACCATATGTTAGGCCACAAAGATAGTGACAACAAATTCAAGAGCATTGAAATCATCCCAAGCATGTTCCTAGATAACAGTAGAATTAAATTAATACTTAACAAACAAAAAATTAGTAAAAGTCCAAAAATATGGAAACAAAAGAATGTATTACTTAACAACTACTGGGCCAAAGAAGAAATTAAGGAGAAATGAAAACACAAGCTATCACAATATTTCGGATATAGCTAACAGAGTTCTGAGAGGGAAGTTCATCTCCATACAAGCACACATTAGGAAACAAGAAGATGTTCAAATAGAAGAACCTGATTGTACACCTTAAAGACTTAGAAAACGAGGTGCAAAGGGACATTAAAGCTACCAGAAGGATGGAAATAACTAAATGTAGGGCAGAAATAAACAGCATTGTTAGTAAGAGAGTCATATAAAGATCAATGAAAAGAATCATATAAAGATCAATGAAAATGATTTTCAAAAGAGTAAATTCCAGGCTAGCATCATGGGAGAGAGAGAGAGGTGATCCAGAAACCAAGTTCTTTGCAATAGCAATACAAATCTTTATCCATGTGGGAGCCCCAGAGTCAGAAGTGAGTGTGGTGGGTTAAGCCATGTGAAGCCAAAAACCACAATGGCCAGTGTCCGCCTCCCCCTGCACGCCTGCCCTCCTCTAGGTCGGGACACAGAAGGGAGAGAAACCAGAAACAGAAGTGGCTTTTATAGGTTAAAACCAGAAGTGGCAAGTGGGAAACGGAAATGGCTAGGAAAGGGGGTGGAGAAAGGCAAAAGGCATTCTAGGTAGGTGGAAGCTTCCTTAGTAACTGTTGCGATGGTTTTAGCTGGTGGGATTAATGTTACCCTGCAGGCAGGGTGGGTCTCAAGATAGAAAGAAGATAGATCAATAGGTGGGGATCTTTCAGGCAAAACAATGATTATATAAATAGGCCATAGTATCACCAATGCAGGATGGAGCAGGGGGGCTGGCTTAATGCCTGACAAGTAAACAAAATCAACAAATCATTAGACTCAAAAAAGGGAAGATCAAACAAGTAGGATTGTAAATGAAAGAGGAGCTATCACAAGAGACATCACAGAAAGTCAACATATCATTTGAGTCTTCTAAGAACAACTATATGTCACTAAGCTAGATAATCTAGAAGAATGAACAAATTCCTAGATACCTACAAACTTCCAAAAATTAAACAAGGAGGAACTAGAAAATATGAACATGCCAATCACAGCCAAAGAAATTGAAACTGTCAATAACATCAATAACAACAACAATAATAACTACAACAATAAAACAACAAGGGCAACAAAAGGGAATAAATAAATAAATAAATAAATAAAAATTAAAAAACTGAAACGGTTAACAAGAAGTTTCCCAACAATAAGTCTTAGTCAAGATGGTTTGACAAATGAATTCTACAAAACCTTCAGGGAATAGTTAATACCTCTACTTTTAAAACTCTTCCAAAAGACTGAAGACACAAGAATACTCCTGTTCAGCTTCTATGAAGCCAAAATCACCCTGATAACAAAAGCAGATAGGGACACAACAAAAAAGGAAAACTATAGACCAATATCTCTGATGAGCATAGATGCCAAAATACTGAATAAGATCCTAGTTAACCAGATACAGCTGTATATATATAAAAGAGTTTGTTCATCATGACCAAGTGGGATTAATCCCAGAGATGCAAGGTTGGTTTAATATATGTAAATCAATCATTGTGATCCACCACATCAGTAAAAGCAAGACCAAAACCACATGGCTATGTCAATAGGTGCAGAGAAAACCTTTGACAAAATACAGCATCCCTTTATGATCAAATCACTACAAAAAAAGTGAATAAATGGAAATTTTCTCAGAAGAGTTCATATATAGCAAACCTACAGCCAACATCATACTCAGTGGTGGAAAACTGGAAGCATTCCCCGTTAGATCAGGTACTAGACATGGCTGCCCACTGTGACCATTACAATTCAACATATGGGGGGGAAGTTCTTGCCATAGTAATCAGCAAGAGCAAGGAATAAAGGAATATAAATTGGAAGACAAGATGTAGAATTCTCACTATTTGCAGATGACATGATAGTATACATAGAAAATTGTAAGGAACCCAGCAGGAAGCTTTTGGAAATTACCAGGCAATATAGGAAGGTGCCAGGCTACAAAATGAAAAGTCAGTGACATTCTTCTATGTACACACTAATGTAGCAGAAGAAATCCAAAAATCCATTCCTTTTACTATAGCAACAATAACAATAAAATATATAGGAATAAACCTAACACAAGTAATGAAAGGCATGTATACTGAAAAATATGAGTAACAAAAGAATAGAAAAGGACATCAGGTATTGGAATTATATTCCATATTCATGGATTGGAATAATTAACATAATCAAAATGAATATACTACCCAGAGACATATGCAAATTTAATGTAATCACCATCAAGATCACAACCTTTTTTTTTTTTTTGGAGAATAGAACAAAAGCTACAAATGTTTATCTGGAACCAGACAAGACATGGAATTGCCAAAACAATCTTTAGAAGAAAGTACAGAACTGGAGTCATCACACTCCCAGATATCAAGTTGTATTATAAGGTCACTGTGATCAAAACTGCTTGTTATTAGAGCATAAGTAGACACACTAACCAATGGAATAGAATTGAGAGCCCAGAAATTAGCCCCTTTACCTACAGATAACTAATCTTTGACAAAGGCTCCCAAACTATTAAATTGGGATATGACAGTCTCTTCAACAAATGATGCTGAAAAAATTGGGTTGAAACATGCAGAAACTGAAACTTAACCACTATATTTCACTACACACAAAAGAAAATTCCAAATGGATCAAATACTTAGACGTTAGACCAGAAACTATCAAATACATAGAGGAAAATATTGGCGGAACTCTTTGCCATCTAAATTTTAAGGTCACCTTCAATAATACAAATCCAGTTACAAAGAAGACTAAAACAAAAACAGACAAATGATACTACATTAAATTAAAAAGCATCTGCACAGCAGAAGTAACGACAACCCAAACAAAGAGACCTCATACAGAATGGCAGAAGATCTTTCATACATTAGACAAGAGGCCAATAACCAAAATTAATATAAAGAGCTCACAAAGCTCAGCAAGAAGTAAACAAATGACCCCATCCAATAATGGGGATAGGGCATGAACAGAGTATTCACCGAAGAAGAGATCCAAAAGGCCAAGAAACACATGAAAAAATGCTCCAAGTCGTTGATTGTCAGAGAAATACAAATGAAGACAACAATGAGATACCACTTCACTCCTGTGAGAATGTCATACATCAGAAAATGTAGCAGCAACAAATGCTGGAGAGGTTGTGGGGACAAAGAAACACTCCTGCACTGCTGGTGGGAATGTAAATTGTTCAGATCACTGTGGAAAGCAATCTGCAGAACTCTCAGAAGGCTAGAAGTGGACCTACCCTTATGACTCTACATTTCCTCTCCTGGGAATGTATCTCAAGGAACCAAACACACTCTTCCAAAAAGATTCGTGTATACCTCTGTTCATAGTAGCACAATTTGTAATAGGGAAAACCTCGAAGCACCGCATGAGCCCAACAACAGAGTGGCTGAGTAAGTTGTAGTAAATATGCAAAATGGAATACTACTCAGCTATTAAAAATAGTGAATTCACTTTCTTCACCCCATCTTGGGTGCAGTTTGAAGGAATCATGTTCAATAAGATAAGTCAGAAAGAGGAGAATGGATATGGGATGATCTCACTCATAGACAGAAGTTGAAAACTACTACCATGACAACAGCCTGCCTTTCCTGGGCAGACAACTTCACCAGTGTGTCCTGGAATCCCATCTCCCTGGAGCCCTGCCCTACTATGGAAAGGTACAGACAGGCTTGTGGTATGGATCAACCCCTGTCAGTTCCCATGTCCTGCAGAAACAATTACAGAAGTCTGATCTCTGACCTTCTGTGCCCCATCTTTGGTCCATACATCCAGAGGTATAACAAATGGGGAAGCTTCCAGTGGAGGGGATGGAATATGGCATGCTGGTGGTGGGCATTGTGTGAACTGTGCCTGTTTATCCCACAGCCTTGTCTATCTGTATCAAATCAATAATACATGTATATATAGAGAGAAGCTGAAAAATAAGAAAAGACAAAGCAGAAATTGGACTGTGTTTGGTGTACTGCACCTAAGTAAAAGGCTCTGGGGGTGGAGGGGAGGGCTCAGGTCCTGGAACATGATGGCAGAGGACTGAGAGGGAATTGAATTGCTGTGCTGAAAAACTCAGAAATGTTACACATGTACAAACAGCTGTATTTTACTTTTGACCATTAATCCCCAATAAAGAAAAATAATTCCCAAATAAAATATTTCCCATAGTTGAATTTCCTAATGAGAGTTATCTGTAATATTTTATTAAAGTTTACTATGATTTGTACTACATATAGCAAACATTTCTGCATATAGCCTAAATATTTCTCTGTATATATACATATCTATGCCTATATATCAGAGGAGATATATATTTTACTTATGAAATTTTTAAATCTTACTAAATATTGTATGATTTGTGAATTTTATACACTACATATAGGGTAAAGTATACACATATATATGGTTAATTATATGAATCTATTTATATAGGTAATTAAGAACCTGTGGTATTTCATATTGTTTTTTTCATGTGTATAAAACTATGACTCCTTCATTTTATTATTTGAATAATCTGTTACTTATATTTTTAACTTTTTAGTTTAAATCTTTTTGAAAAGGAAACTACATTCACCAATAAAAATAATAGTCAACAAGTTTGACCTATGATGTGGATATGAACCTATAGGAACCTATTTCTTGTGGATGAACCTCAGGGGAACTTAGTCTGTTACATGTCTTCATTTTTGTTTCAGATTTCAATTTGTTTTATCCTAGCCTAGTGACATTGTTTATTGTATTCCTTGAGCCCTGCATAGTAATGTTTCAGTTTTTTCTTCATATTAGTGATTCTACTGAAAGTCCTTGCTAATTTTTGCCTGACTCATCAATCTTCCTCTTCCATTACCATGAACAAATTTAATTTTAGTCTTTTCAAATTATCAAGGTCCTTGGAATATTCTTTCTATTTTATATTTTGGTCTTTATATTTAAAACTCAGTAAGAACCAAACATCTTCGCAGATGATAGAGTTGTACCTAGGTTTATGAAACATAGCTTATATTTAGCACAGTTTATAATTGTGAAAATACAATCTATCTTAAGAGTTAGTAAGCATAAATCAAATTGTCCAAAAAATGGCACATACTAATAGACAAAGAACAAATTTAATATTGTGAAGGAATTAGCATTTATGGAACCCTAGCTTTTACTGATGTGTAGGACAGGAAGTGAGCAAAAATGCAGTAGTACTAGTACAACTAGAACTATTACAAAAATATCTTTAACAACTTTTGAAAGAGTATTATTTAAAACATCTAAGAATGTCATAAAAACTTGAATATAAAGATGTGTTCATTTTTTTCCAAAAATTAAATAAATTTTATCTGTTTACTGTTTTAGGACTGCTTAATTTTTTGTACATTTTATATTTTAAATTACTATATGTTATATTCTTTTATATATTGCATATAGACAGAAATAAATTGAAAGGCAAAGGGGAGCTAGTGATGGAGAAGGAGTGATATCTGCATCATTGCTTTACCATTCATGAACTTTCCCCCTGTAGGCAGAGACCAAGGATTTATTTTTTTTTTAATTTCTTTACTTATTTATTTATTTATTTATTATTTTATTTTAATTTATTTATAAAAAGGACATTGACAAAACCATAGGATAAGAGGGGTATAACTCCACACAATTCCCACCACCAGAACTCTGTATCCTATCCCCTCCCCTGATTGCTTTCTTATTCTTTAACCCTCTGGGAATATGGACCCAAGGTAATTGTGGGATGCAGAAGGTGAAGGTCTGACTTCTGTAATTGCTTCCCTGCTGAACATGGGCACTGACAGGTTGATTCATACTCCCAGCCTGCCTGTCTCTTTCCCTAGTGGGGGAGGGGTCTGGGGAGTCAGAGCTCCAGGACAAATTGATGGGCTTGTCTGTCCAGGAAAGTCTGGTTGGCATCCTGGTAGCATCTGGAACTTGGTGGCTGAAAGGAAAGGTAACATATAAAGCCAAACAAGTTGTTGATTAATCATGAAAATAAAGGCTGGAGTAGTGCAGATGAAGAGTTGGGGGGATCTCCATTTTGTAGGTAGCTAGTAGCCATATTTTAATTATATTCCAAAGGGCCTGTGGCTATACTAGTTTTTTTCCCCCCCTGAGCCTGAAATCTGATATGCAGGTGGATCCAAGTTAATGTCTGGGGAGATGATGTCATGGCTTGAAAAAGACAAGAAAGCTGGATCAGGGAAGAGAGTAACTCCCAAATATGGCAAAGGTGTATAAATATTGTTGACTGTAAAACCCATCGATTTGATGTGTTCTGGGGCCCATATTCAGCTTAGGAGCCTATGTAATCTCTGAATCCCTGTAGATCTGCACTCACATTCTGTGGTCATGAGTAGGAACGTTCCAAGCTGCCCCAATATCAGGACCCATCTTCCTCAGGTGGAACATAGAGAATGTTGTCCAGCCTCTCTTCAGAGGATGGAATATTTTCTACCATTGTTGATGCAAGTTAAGGGAAAGGTCCTATGGGGGCCCACAAAGTGGTCTATTTTATTGTTCCTGATATAGATGACCGGTAACACTGGAGAGAGGGATTTGTCCGATGTCTATCTCAATCATGTCTGGGAATCTCAGGACTCCCCGAATAGGGCCTCAGCTGATAGGGTGGCCTGATGGTGACTAAGAGTCATTGTTAAGGTATGTCATTCTCTTGCCCTTATTCAGGTTTTGCAGTCCTTGCTTTGATAAGGATAGCTTGGGAGTGAGTAAAGGATGTGTAATAGGAAGTAGGTGAGGAGGGTATCTAAGTCTAAGTAGACACTATTTAGTTATGAACTTTATACTGACTCACTGCAGACGATTGTGTAATTTTGCTTTTAGGTATATATTTTGCCCTAATTTATGGATACATGTGAACATATGCTCTATCTCATGGGACCTGGTCTCTATCCAGGTTTTGGGACTTTGTTAGGAAGTGAACCACCTGGAATGGAATTAGAGAATCCTATGAATGGAAAGGTCTCACCCGAATAATGAGGCTGAAAGGTTGACATTCCAGGCCTGATGTCTCTGGACATAGTCTGAAGTGAAGCATACTGAGGTTGTATTCACTGTCTTGATTAGGTTGCAATCAGCAGATGTGATATCCTTTGGTATGAATTGAAAGAAGCATGCAGGAAAGTGAGCCCCACTCTAGAGGTTCCAGGACTGGGGGAAACATAGGCTCTATAGAGGAAGTGGGAAGTTCCTGCTGTCTTAGGGCTTAAAAAGGCAATAGATAAGTTATTGCTAGAATCACATTATTTGGCAATTGGGTTAACCTTGAAAAATCCCTTTGTTAGGATTTGCTGTGTCATACACAAAATCACCATAATTTATGTCCTTTGACATTATTTGTATATTGCTGTGTCACCGGTTGCTTCTGTTCTCCCTGAGACCAAGGATTTAAATCAAGACCCTTTCTCGTGGTAACATGTGTGCTCAACTAGGTGTGCCATCATCTGACCCCTTTTAATTTTTAATTTAATTCGTATTAGTGATGTAATATTTTATGAGATTATAATATTACAGAGGTATTGTTGTACACTGCACCAAGCAACAAATTCTGTTATATAGATTAATCTGTTTTTAGGAAAATACCACTTTAATGTTATTGCTTCGTATGTTTTTATTTTACAATTTTAAAATTTTTATTAGTGATTTAATAATGATTAACAAGATTGTAAGATAACAGGGGTAATATTGTACTAAGTTCCCTATATCAGAGTTCTGTGTCCCATTTCCTCTTTTCAAAGCTCCCCTATACTTTATCCCTCTCTGGGATTATGAACCAAAATTCTTTATGAACTACAGAAGGTGGAAGATCTGGTTTCTTAATTGCTTCTCCACTGAACATGGACCTTGGTAGGTGCATCCCCTAGCCTGTTTCTATCTTTTTCCAGTGGGACAGGGCTCTGGAGAGGTATAGTTCTGGGTCACATTGGTGAGGTTGATTTTACAAATTATTTACATGAATATTATCTTATTTAATTTTTAAATGTTTCTTAAACCGTACTCTGATGTATATCCTATAATAGTATTTTTGTGAAGCTATTGTGTAGTGATTTATTGCCTTATAAATTATTTTATTAATAATCTAATGATTATTACAAAATTATAACATTACAGAGGTATAGTTTCTCATCTCTAGATTAACATTTTTGGTCTCTACTAGAAAGCAAAATAGATGACAGTCAAATGCAATTAACATTAGATTCTAAAAACTGGAGAATTACCAAAGTGCAACTTCAGTGGAAAAAAAGACAATGTAAAATTATTTTTCAATAAATATTTTTATTAATGCAGTCAGGTCTTAATAAAATGAAATGTTTCTCTAGTAATAATAGGTAAGTGTTTTATCTAATTACAACTATCAGGATACTGTTAGGGTACTCTACTAATGTCTTTCACTAAATACGTATTATTCATAGTTCCACATAGAAAAAGTAAATAAATGTGGAAAAAATGACTCAGTTCTAGTATTTTTAAATTGATATGTGTTTGCAAGTCTGGTGTTCCCCTTCAGTTATAATCTATAACAACTACTGTTGGGAAATTGTGCAGATGTGGTTGAGTTAGGCAGGGCCCACAAACCACCCTATGCTAGTATGGCCAGTCCCTTTATATACATACCAATCTTCTGCTTTGTCTTATAAATGACTAAAGGTGTCCCCACCATGTTATCCCCTCAGGGTATTGCTAATTCCTGCCTGCTAAAACCATAGCAATGGTAGCTAAGGAAGTTCCCAGCCTGCCTTTTTCTTTTCTCCACCCCCTTTACTAGCCATCTCTGTTCCTAACTTGCCACTTCCAGTTTTATCCCATAAAACCCATTTCTGTTCCTGGTTTTGCTGTCTTTTCTCTCCCACATCCCAACATGAAGAAGGGCTGGCATGCAGAGTGGGAGACAACCATTGCGGTTTGGTGCCACATGGCTTAACCGCTGTGCTCACACCGACTCTGGGACACTCTCATGTGAAAGAATTGTATTACCATGCCACCACAAGTTTCTAGATCCTCTCTCCGGCAAAGCTATCCTGGTATTCTGGCACCCAACATGTCACAGTGCCTTCATAAAAAACGAGGCTGCGAAGAGCCAAGGCCATATACCTTCATACATGTGCCACTTGTGTGTGAAGCCAGGGGGTAGGTCCCTGTTCAGGTACCAGAATGCCGAGCTAGCTTCGCAGGAGAGAGACCAGGAACTCGTGGTGGCGTGGTAATACAATTCTTTATTCATGTGGACGCACTAGAGTCATCTGAAAAAATAGAAACAAAAGGGGTCAGGATAGCTCATGTGTTAGGCTGAAAGCTTCAGCATACCTGTGAGTCAGAATCAAGTCACCAACATCACATGGGAGATGCTGCCTCAGGAGGACGCTCATGTGCTGTGGTCTCTCTCTTCCTTCTTCCCACTGTTCCTATCTATTTGAATAAAACAGTGCTTCAGGAAAGTATGGTTCTAGAAAAAAATCATACTTCCATTGAATATTTTTATTTCTTGAACCAAATGTACCCTTCTATTTATTTCTTTGTTTCTTCTGGATTTCTATATAATTCTGATGCTGTTAATGTTAATACTATCTTATGTATATGTTCTAATATCTGGAATTCTTCGTTTACATCTCACATATATGCTGTTTTTACATTGAATTGTCCCTCTTGAATTTTCTTACACTGAAAATATTTTTCCTTTTCTTCTATTCCAAGTCAAAAGAGATTGTATTCTACCCCCCTCCATAGTAGAACTACACAATAACACTTTCGAACTTTTACTTTAACAATTGTGCATTTTAAAAGACTGTGAGTCTTTTTGTCAGGCAAGAGATTTAGTAGACAATAACTGTCATGGATATTAGTATGTTCTCCTGGTTTATGTAGAAACCAAGATATAATCTGAAGACAAACTTAACAGCATCCACTTTATAAAGAAAGCTTGCAGTGCTTGGCTGTTAGTATTGAAAATGATGACATAAATTACTAACAAAAGAAAAAAAGAAAAGTAACAGGAAATATCATAATGGTAATGCAAAAAGACTTACTTGCATGAGACTTTGAGGTTTCAGGTTCGATTCCCAGCATCACAATAAGACAGAGTTGAGTACTGGACTAATTCTCTCTCTCTCTTTCTCTCTCTCTCATTGTCCTGAAATGGTGAAGTTCTAGTGACAACAAAATTAAGTTGAATATAGTAAAGATTGTAACTTTTCACACTTAGGAATAATAAGAAAATTGCTGTTTTGCTACTTTATTCTAGTAAATTCAATTGCCTATATTTTAATTGTTTTCATACTAAAGTACTGATATAACACTCAGTTTCATTTTAGTTGTATGGATTAAAATTAGTATAACCATATACATTACTACTCTAATGTGAATATTTTATTAAAATCACACTTGACCAATTTATTTTTCCTAATAATAGATAACAGCCTCTAATTTTTAGATAATTACTTAATTTATTGCATATGAAAAAGTTTCATATGAGGGAAAGGAGAGAGACAAGCTAAAGTGCCACTATGGCCTATGCAGTACCAGGGACCTCAGATATGAAAGTTTGATGCACTACCAGTTGAGCTCTTTATCAAGTTCCAGAATTTTTTAAAATGTCAGTTTTCTATGCTATCCTCAAAAAAAGTTATTTTCCATGTAGTTTGGTCAGTAAAGACCCCAAAATATGTATTCATTGTATTTGATTGATGTGTCACTTATAATTAAAGTACAGTCCCTTCAACATATTTATTCATTTACTTATTTACTATTGGTAAGTTGGCTTAAAAGACTATACATGCTCATAGAAGCACAGTTTGTAATAGCCTTAACTTGGAAGTAACTCATATGCCCAAGGACAGTGATAGCTCTTGAAAGAATCATGTTAAGTGATATAAGCCAGCAAGAGAAGTATGAATAGGGGATGATCTCACTCACAGACAAGAAGTTGAGGAATCAGAAGAGAAAAGGGAAACACAAAGTAGATCTTAGACTGCATTTGGTATATTGTACCAAAGTAAAGTACTGTGGGAGAAGGGGGGTCTTTCAGATCCTGGTAGAAGATGATAGAGGAAGATATAGGCCAGCAGTGAGAGAGTTTTGCAGAAAACTAAAAAATATATATACATGTACCAATAACAGTATATACTGTATACCACTAATCCCCCTATTAAAATATAGTAGCATACATTTGGTAATGATTTTTAATGTGTTGCTTCAGTTCAGAGATTTATATACAATTTTTAAAAGTAACAATAACAAAAAGCAAAACAAAAGAAAACAACAATGAAAGATGCACCATGTTGGGCTGGTATAGGATAGAGTTTCCAAAGTCCAAATCTAGGTGACAGAAAGAAATAGAAAGTGAGAGGTGGACAACTGTGATAAAGGCTGCTGAGTACAAATAATTTCTTTTAACAACTCAATTAAAGACAAATTGCTTTTCTTTTTCTTGGGAGGATCAAACATTCTATTTGAAGAAAATGCTAATGGAAACAATAACTGCAGCATCAAAACAGCCTATTATTACTTTAAAATTCCCTTTCAATATAAATACATTTTTCATTAAGATACAAAGCAGAATTAGACATAAGGAATAAAGGGAAATAAATGTATAATAATGACTTACAACTTCCTTATAAAATTTATTTTTATTATACTTTCAAGCTGTAATTTCTCAGAAATATTTTGTTCTTCAAACAACATATATCTCAGATGTCTTATCTTTTCAAGAAGCAGACTGTATGCGACAGAGAACTGAGTATTATATACATGTAATGGATTATATCTATTCAAACATATGGTCAAATAGATAAATCATCTGTATAGATACCTATCCAAATCTCAAAGTAAAACATCAAGTATACTTTCTGAGGCAAGAAGCATATGTGGTAGAATGGTCAGATTTGTTTTAAGTTGTAGGTTTTTTTGTTTGAGTCCAATAGCAAGGAAAGCAAAATCAAAAATAAATCAATCAGTCTAGGGGGGGTGGCACACCTGGTTGAGCACACATATTACAAAGCACAAGGACCCAGATTCGAGCCCTTGGTCCCCACCTGCAGGGGGAAATATTAGTGAGTGGTGAAGCAGTGTTGCAGGTGTCTCTCTACCTCTCTCCCTCTCTATCACTACTTTCCTTCTCAGTTCTGGCTGTCTCTATACAATAAATAAATATAGATTTTTAAAAAGAAATATTAAAAAAATCAGTCTACACAAAACTGAGATGCTACTGCAAAGTAAAAAAATAGTTACTAAAACAAAATACATCCTACTGAATGGGAGAATAGAATTACATGTAAGATACTAGAGAAAGACTATTAACCGATATGTATAAGCAACTCACAAAACTCATCAACAGAACCCCCTCCCACACAAATAACACCATTAAAAATGGGAAGATCTAAACAGACTTCTCAACATAGAAGACATTCAAATGGCCAAATAGCATATAGAAATTTTCTCAGTGTCACTGATTATCAGAGAAATACTAATCAAGACAACAGAGAGATATTGCCTCACATCTCACATTCTGTGAGAATGACCTACACTAACAAGAGCAGAAACAACAGGCACAGAGGAAAATGTGGAGAAAAAGAAATTATCCTATACTTTTTTAAAAAATCCAGAAATTATTTCTGTAAATTTATTAAGTGCTTACCTAAGTGCTCTGCAGGCTTTCATAAGAACTTAGCAGAGCAAAGTTTTTTTTTTAAGGATGTCTGCTCTCTTGCCCCTCCTTCCCTGCCCAGTTGAACTCAGACAGTGGGAATAATCAGTAAATTAAACTCTGAAAAATAAAAGAGGCCTCTAGAAAAAAAAGGATACACATGACTTAAGGGTAGAATTCACCTCTCATAAAATTATGTGTTACCATATCACACATATGTGGATGTAGATAAAGGGAAAAAATTATCCTCTAACAAGGGGCCAGTATCCCACCTCTACTGTCCACTTTACAGTATAATTTTCCTACCTCTCACTATGGTGACCTCTGTTCTATGTCAGATTTAAAACACTTCTTTCTATTTGACCCTTTTTATCACCTCCTCCAATTTAATATAACTTTATTGAAGAATTATTGACTCAAAGGATTGTTGTCACAAATATACAGTTCTATATTTCTCCAAGATAGATGTCAGAATACCTTAAACTCCACCAAACAGTCATCTTCCACCATAGGCCATTATATAATCATCCGCTATAGTATTCCAGCCCCCTTGTAAATTCCCAGGTCAGCTGATAGACTGAAGTTCATTGATGTTCCATTGTACATTCTATTCTTTGTTTTGTTTCTTAGGTTCCAACTATGACTGAAATTATCTGATAGCTATCCATCCCTTTCTTATTTATTTTAATCATTATGATTTTCTCTAGTCCTGCCTATACTGTAGCAAAAGATACTTTCCATATTTCTTAAAGTTGAGTACTATTCCATTGTGTATTAATACTACCTTCCTGCAATTCACCTGTTTTTGGATATTTGGATTGTTTTCACACTTTTGCAACCATTAATAATGCTATTATAACTGTCTTTGTGCATAGATATATTTGGATATTTTTAAAACTTTTGCTAGTGTTTTGATAATGACATAGAAGATTAAATAATTACATGTGAATAGTTCCACACCACACAGTCATATTATCCCAGGGATGCAAGGTAGGTTCAATATATATAAATCAATAATTTTATTTTTCCACATCAATAAAATAATTTTTAGAAGGTTCATGATTATTTTAATAGATGCAGAAAAAGCTTTTGACAAAATTCAACATCCTCTCGTAATCAAAACACTACAAAACATGAGAATAGATGACAACTTCCTAAATCTAGCTGAGTCTATATACAATAAACTTAACAACCAAAATCATATTCATTGGTGAGAAAGCATTCCCACTTAGATAAGGTACTAGACAAGGCTGCTCACTATTACCATTAGTACTACAATGTACTGTTGGAAGATCTTGTCAGAGCAATTAGGCAAGAGAAAAGAATTAAAGGTCTGCCTATACCTATTTTTATAACCACACAATTTGTAGTAGCAAAAACCTGGAAGTAACATAGGTGCCTAACAACAGATGAATGGCTGAAAAAGTTGTGGTATATATATACACAATGGAATACTACTTAGGTATTAAGAAGGATAAATTCTGGGAGTCGGGCTATAGTGCAGCGGGTTAAGCGCAGGTGGCGCAAAGCACAAGGACCGGCATAAGGATCCCGGTTCAAACCCCGGCACCCCACCTGCAGGGGAGTCACTTCACAGGCGGTGAAGCAGGTCTGCAGGTGTCTATCTTTCTCTCCTCCTCTCTTCCCCTCCTCTCTCCATTTCTCTCTGTCCTATCCAACAACGACAACAACAATAATAACTACAACAATAAAACAACAAGGGCAACAAAAAGGGAATAAATAAATAAAATAAATATTAAAAAAAAAAGGATAAATTCACCATCTTCACTTCATCTTAGATAGAGTTTAAAGAAATCATGTTAAGTGAGATAAGTCAGAAAGAGAAAGATGCAAATGGAATGATGTAACTCATGGATAGAAGTTGAGAAATAAGAACAGAAAGGGAAAACACAAATTAAGGTTTGAACTGGGTTTTGTATATTGAATCAAATTAAAGGACTCTGGTGAGTGGAATGGGCGGATTTTAGGTCTTGGTGCATCATGGTAGAGGAAACTTAGGCTGGAGGTGAGGGTGTTTTGCAGAAAACTGATAAATTTTACATATGTATCAACAACTTTATTTACTGAAAACCATTAATTTTCCTAATAAAGAAGAGATTTGATTAAAAAAGAAGAATTTAAACTCACTATTTGCATATGATATGATACAATACACAAGAAAACCTAAATAATATAGCAGGGAGATCTTACAAATTATAGAGAAAAATATTAAGGTGTCAGGCTACAAAATTAATATACAAAAGATGGTAGATTTCCTCTATGCAAAAATTAAGTCAGAAGAAGAAGAAATTTAGAAATTGGTCCCATATACTATCATATATATACATATAAATATATATATATATATATATATATATATATATATATATATATATATACCTACAAAAGAAGTTAAAGACTTATATACTGAAACTTATGAGACACTATTCAAAGAAAGAAAAAAAGGTTCAAAGAAGTGGAAAAGACATTACTTGCTAATTGATTGGAACAATTAAGTTTATCAAAATTACTGTTCTACCCAGATACAAATTTAAGGCAATCTCCATCAAGGTTCCACCACTTATTTTAAAAGAATACAACAAAAGTGAGAAAAGTTTACCCGGAACCAGAAAATAACTATAATTGTCAAAGCAATACTGAGAAAAAAAGAAAAGAACTGGTGTAGTGGTGCATCTTTCTGTCTGTCTACTCTCCCTTTATTACTCTCTCTGTGTTTCACTCTAAAGAATAAAGGGGCCAGGTGGTGGCACACCTGGTTGGGTGCACATGTTACAGTGCACAAGGACCCAGGTTCGAGCCCCTGGTCCCCACCTGCAGGGGGAAAGCTTCACATGTGGTGAAGCAGAGCTACGGATGTCTCTCTCCTTTTCTACCCCTTCCCTCTCTATTCTGTATGCTTCTATCCAATAAATAAATAATATTTAAAAATATATATACATTTTAAAAAAGAATAGAGCTGGAGAGATAGCATAAAGGCTAAGTTGCTGAGTACATTAATTTAGCAAAATTGTGTTTGTATTATTAAAGGCAAAAAGAACTGCATAGCAAAAAAGTTACTAGGGGTGAGCAAAGTAGCTCACTTGAGGGAGGCCCAGTGTTGGTGCACCTGGTGATGCACATACATTACAGAGTGCAAGGACTCAGGTTCAAGCCTCCTGGGTTCAAGCCTCGCAAGGGCTGGACCCAGGTTCATGCCTCTCGAGGGTGGGACCGGGGTTCAAGCCTCGCTGGGGTGGAACCCTTGTTCAAGAATCAAGGGGGCTGGACCCAGGTTCAAGCATCTTGGAGGCTGGACCCTTTTCCTCTTTCTTTCTTTTTAAATATTTATTTATTTATTTATTTGCCCTTTTGTTGCCCTTGTTAATTTTCATTGTTGTAGTTATTATTGTTGTTGTTATTGATGTCATCATCATTGGATAGGACAGAGAGAAATGGAGAGAGGAGGGGAAGACAGAGAAGGGGAGAGAAAGATAGACACCTGAAGACCTGCTTCACCACCTGTGAAACAACCCCTCTATAGGTGGGGAGCCGGAGGCTGGAACCGGGATCCTTAAGCCAGTCCTTGTGCTTTGTGCCACATGCACTTAACCCACTGCACTAGCACCTGAATCCCTGGAACCCTTTTTCAAGAATTGCAGGGGCTGGACCCAGGTTCAAGCCTCATGGTGGCAGGACCCTTGTTCAAGAATCGAGGGGGCAGGATCCGGGTTCAAGCCTCACGGGACCTGGAGGCCGGCAGCTCACAGAACCAGGGGTCACAGGACCGGGGCTGCTGGCCTTACCACACTCTATTGGCATTAGCAGTAAAACCTGTGGCCAGAAGCCAGCTAGACTAAGGCCTGGGCCTAAGACACCATCAGTGGAATTTGAAGTAGAAACACATGTGGCCAGAGGTCAGAAGGAGTCATCCCTTTATTGGTAGAGAGTTGGCCTAGTTAGCTAGCTAGTACTCCAAATATCCAGTAACCATACAAGTCAGGAAGCCTTCCAGACATGTGGGGTGTCTCAGCTGGTTACCCTGCCTGAGCGGTACCTGACGTGGACAGGCAGTCAGGAAGGGCTCCCTGCAGGAACTGACGGCAAGGCAATTCAAATCTTTATTCATTTGAACTCCCCAGAGTCTGGCAATAGCACACCTGGTTAAGCCACGTGGCGCAAACCGCAATGGCCAGCATGAGCCTCCTGGCCTGCACTCGTGCTTCTCCAGGCTGGACAAGGGAAGAGACAAGTCAGAAACGGAAGTGGCTTGACAATACCATCCATGGTTAGGAAAGGGTCTGAGAAAAGCAAAAGGGGCCAGGAATGGTATGGACCTCCCCAGCAACTGTTGCTAGGGGTTCAACTGGTAGGATTAGCAATACCCTGCAGGGAAATAGGAAAGAGACCTTTAGCCATTTGTAAGACAAAGCAGAAGATTGATGTGTAGATAGTAAAAAGACAGGCCATAGTATCAAGGAATGCAGGGTGGAGCAGGCTTAATGTTTTAAGGAATGCCTGGCTCCTGGAGGCAGAAAAGTGCAGGGTGCTTTGTGAGTCTGACATGGTGAGCAACCATTTGATGTTCCTGTGTCCCCCCTTGCTCAACCGCTCCATAGAGAGAGAGACTAACAGGATGGACACACCTCTCAGGTCAAGCCCTGCCAGGCTCCACCACAATTTCCCTACATGCACCTGGTCGGGCTCACATGTTGGTGCATTTTGGTGAAGAAGATACATTACAGGGTGCAAGGACTCAGGTTCAAGCCTCCCAGGCGTTATATACATATATATTTAACAAAAGAAATAAGCTTGGGATATGCATAATGGCTAAGTTGCTGAGTACATTAATTTAACAAAATGTGTTTATATTATTATAGGCAAAAAGAACTGCATAGAAAAAAGTTACTAGGGGTCGACAAAGTAGCTCACTTGAGGTGGTGCCTGGTGTTGGTGATTTTTCCTTTCAAAGAAACAAGCAATATTGAGAAAAAAGAAGAGTACTGGAGACATCACACTCTCAGATATCAAACTATATTACAGGGCTATAGTAATCAAAATTGTCTGGTATTGGAGCAAAAACAAAGAAAAGGATATAGTGCCAAGTGGAATAGAATTGATAGTCGAGAACTAAGCCCCCAAATCTATGGACATCTAATTTTTGACAAGAGGGGGCAAACTATTAAATGGAGAATGGAGATTCTCTTCAACAAATGGTACTGGGGAAATAGGCTGAAATGTGCAAAGAACTGAAACTGAAACACTTCATTTCACCACACACAGAAAAGTATGCTCCACATGGGTCAAGGACATGGATCTAAGATTATAAACTATCAAATACTTAGAGGAAAATATTGTCAGAACTCCTTTACATCTAAATTTTATAGACATATTCAATTATCAAGGTCAATTACAAGGAAGACACAAATAAAAATAAAAAAATAATAAATAATAATTTTAAAAAATCCAATGTGAATACACCAAATTTAAAAGCTTTGCATAGCAAAAGTAACCACTACCCAAACCAAGAGATTCCTTACAGAATGGGAAATCTTTACATGCCATGCATCAGACAAAAAGTCTAATAACCAAAATACATAAAAAGCTCACTAAACTCAATAAAAAGAAAAAAAATGTGGGAATGTTCTGGTGAGCACAGCCTAGAAACTTGCTGCAGTCAGTGGGAAAAAAACCACTTGCCTAGGAAATGCATAGGTTATGGTGGTCTTTGTCAAAAAACGTTCCTCCCTCCCACTTCCATCCCCCAGTGCTGAGGTTAAGTGAGAGGCTCTTTGTCTCAGTTTCCAGTCCAGCATGGCAGGTTTTTTTTTTTTCATTCTTCTCTTCCCTTTCCTTGTCTTTTATTTTCTTTTTTCTCTTCTTTCTTTCTTTCTTTCTTTTTTTTCCAATAGTACTTTTTAATTGACACATCAAATTTTGTGTTTTGTTTGTATTCAGAATGCAGAATCAGTGAAACATCAGAAATATACTAAGCTACCACATAAACAGCTTATTTGAGAAAAGACTTGATTATCATAGTAGAAACAAAATACTTAATAAAATTAACATGCATTCAACATACACTTCTTAGAAAGCTTGAAAGTGAATCTTCATTAACATTGAAGTATATTTTAAATAGCCTGTATTACAGCATATTTAATGCTAAGATTTTTTTATTTTTTTATTTCTTTATTGGGGAATTAATGTTTTACATTCAACAGTAAATACAATAGTTGGTACATGCATAAAATTCCCCAGTTTCCCATTTAACAATACAACCCCCACCAGGTCCTCTATCATCCTTCATGGACCTGTATTCTCCCCACCCACCCACTCCCACACCAGAGTCTTTTTTTTTTAATTTTTTTAAATATTTATTTTATTCCCTTTTGTTGCCCTTGTTGTTTTATTGTTGTAGTTTTTATTGTTGTTGTCGTTGTTGGATAGGACAGAGAGAAATGGAGAGAGGAGGGGAAGACAGAGAGGAGGAGAGAAAGATAGACACCTGCAGACCTGCTTCACCGCCTGTGAAGCGACTCCCCTGCAGGTGGGGTGCCGGGGTTCGAACCGGGATCCTCATGCCGGTCCTTGTGCTTTGCACCACCTGTGCTTAGCCCGCTGCACTACAGCGCGACTCCCACACCAGAGTCTTTTACATTGGTGCGATATGCCAATTACATTTCAGGTTCTACTTGTGTTTTCGTTTCTGATCTTGTTTTTCAACTTCTGCCTGAGAGTGAGATCATCCCATATTCATCCTTCTGTTTCTGACTTATTTCACATAACATGAATTTTTCAAGGTCCAACCAAGATCAGCTGAAAACGGTGAAGGCACCATTTTTTACAGCTGAGTAGTATTCCATTGTGTATATATACCACAACTTGCTCAGCCACTCATCTGTTGTTGGACACCTGGGTTGCTTCCAGGTTTTGGCTATTACAAATTGTGCTGCCAAGAACATATGTGTACACAGATCTTTTTGGATGGATGTGTTGGGTTCCTTAGGATATATCCCCAGGAGAGGAATTGCAGGGTCGTAGGGTAGGTCCATTTCTAGCCTTTTGAGAGTTCTCCAGACTGTTCTCCACAGAGGTTAGACCAATTGACAGTCCCACCAGCAGTGTAGGAGGGTTCCTTTGACCCCACGCCCTCTCCAGCATTTGCTACTGTTACCTTTTCTTATGTATGACATTCTCACAGGAGTGAAGTGATATCTCATTGTTGTCTTTATTTGCATTTCTCTGACAATCAGAGACTTGGAGCATTTTTTCATATGTTTCTCGGCCTTTTGTATCTCTTCTGTGGTGAATATTCTGTCCAAATCCTCCCCTCATTTTTGTATGGGGTTATTTGTTGTCTTGTTGTTGAGTCTGGGAAGCTCTTTATATATGTTGGTTATTAAACTCTTATCTGATGTATGGCATGTAAAGATCTTCTCCCATTCTGTGAGGGGTCTCTTGGTTTGGGTAGTGGTTTCTTTTGCTGTGAAGAAGCTTTTTAATTTTATGTAGTCCCATAGGTTTATGCCTGCCTTAGTCTTCTTTGTAATTGGATTCATTTCATTGAAAATGTCTTTAAAATTTATGCAGAAAAGAGTTCTGCCAATATTTTCCTCTAAGTATCTGATAGTTTCTGGTCTAACATCCAGGTCCTTGATCCACTTGGGGAATTTACTTTTGTATTTGGTGAAATACAGTGATTCAGTTTCATTCTTCTGCATGTTTCAACCTATTGTTTCCAATACCATTTGTTGAAGAGACTCTGCTTTCCCCATTTAATAGTCTGGGCACCTTTGTCAAAGATTAGATGTCCATAGGTGTGGGGCCTCATTTCTGGGCTCTCAATTCTATTCCACTGGTCAATGTGTCTATTCATGTTCCAGTACCAAGCAGTTTTGATGACAATGGCCCTATAATACATTTTGAAATCTGGGAGTGTGATGCCTCCGATTCTGTTATTTTTTCTCAAGATTGTTTTGGCAATTCTAGGTCTTTTCTGGTTCCAGATAAACATTTGTAGCATTTTTTCTATTCTCCTAAAAAATGTGCTTGGGATCTTGATGGGGATAGCATTAAATTTGTAGATGGCTCTGGGTTTTAATGCTAAGATTTTAAGAATTACTCGGTACAATCAAGTAAAAAATTACTTACTTTTTCACCTTCCACTATCACTGAATATTTAATAGAAGTGACTGCCTAGCTGTGATTTGGCCTCTTTTCTAGAAGATTGGGTTGTAACTCATAGCTATCTATTTCTTTCATTCACTCTGAACCAACTTTTAGGGGTTTTAAAAGCCCCCCTTTCTCCCAGTAAATGTGAAATTTATTTCCTTATGGGAATTCTGACAGGAGTTAATTTCCAACATTAAATTATTTCCACTGCAAGGCTATAAATTTCGCTGTCTTCTTGTCTTCATTACTAAACAAATTCCCTGCTACTCTTACATATCTACATCTCCTCACCCAAGTTGCAGAAGGTTTTTGTTTATTTTTGTTTTTTAAGTTGGTTTCTTCCAAAATTGCTTTGCAAATCTATTGTTTTCATCAAAGATCATAATCACATTACCTTATTCATATACCGGGGATTCTACTCTTGCTATGACATGCATATACTTTGGTTGATTTTATTTGGACACTTTGTAAGTTTTCATTCAATTTTGGGACATTTTCACTATTATCTCATCATATATATATATATATATATATATATATATATATATATGTTTTTCCTTACACTCCTTCCTCTCCTATAATGCAAATATTTAAAATGTTTTATTTATTTATTTATTGGATATAGACAGGGAGAAATTGAGAAGGAATGGGAAGATAGAGAGGGACAGAGAAAAGGAGACACCTGCACCACCATTTGCAAAGCTTCCCCCTTGCAAGTGAGGATCTACTCTTATCCTCATTACTTGTTATTCTTCCTTTTCTTTTTTAACTTGTATTAGATATTTAGAAAATTATAAGATAATAGGTTTATAATTACATACTACCTCAAAAAGTTCTATGCCCCATATCCTTCAATAATAGCCATAATATTTATCCCAAGGTAACATGTATGGACTGAATATATACATATACATATATGTACACATTTCCATGTTCATGTGTTTCAATTATACAAGATATGCATATGACTAAAATTATGTGGCAGTTGCCTATCCCTTCCTTACTTCCTTCACTATGCACAGTCAATGCTGGTTCTGTCCATTTTGTCCCAAAATACAC